>NW_016107628.1:483402-488319 GCF_001604975.1 Cebus imitator
GGCCTCCCAAAGTGCTGGGATTACAGGCTTGAGCCACCGCGCCTGGCCAAGACCTCATCTCTTAAAAAAAAAAAAAAATTAGCTGGGCATGGTGGCATGTGCCTGTGGTCTCAGCTACATGGGAGTCTGAGGCTGGAGGATTGCTTGAGCCCAGGAGATCAGGGTTGCAATAAACTGTGTTCGTGACAGAGGAAGACCTGTCTTAAAAGAAAAAAAAAAAAAAAAAGATAACCTGTTGGGCATGGTGGCATGCGCTTATAGTCCTGCCTACTCAGTAGGCTAATGCAGGAGGATCCATTGAGGCCAGGAGTTCAAGGCTTAAGTATACTATGATCGTACCTGTGAATAGCCACTGCACTCCAACCTGAGCAACATAGTGAGATGCGGTTCCCTGAAAAATTGTTTTTTGGCTGGGTGTGGCGGCTCACAGCTGTAATCCCAGAACTTTGGGAAGCCAGAGTGGGCAGATATCCTGATGTCAGGAGTTTGAGACCAGCCTGGCCAACATGGCAAAACCCAGTCCCTACAAAAATTAGCTGGGCGTGGTGGTGCACACCTGTAGTCCCAGCTACTTGGGAGGCTGAGGCAAAAGAATTGCTTAACTTGGTAGGTGGAGGTTGCAGTGAGCTGAGATCGCACCACTGCACTCCAGCTTGGGTGACAGAGCGAGACTGACTCAAAAAAAATTTTTTTTGTTTTAAAGAAAAGTCAATTTAAAAGTGGGCAAAGGATCTGAATAGACATACCTCCAGGAAAGACATAAAAGTGACCTATGTAAGCACATGAAGAAATGCTCGACATCATTAGTCAGCAGAGAATTGCAGATCAAAACCACAACGAGATACCACTTCACATCCACTGGGATAACTTAGAACCAAAAAGTGAGATAAGTGTTGTCAAGAATGGGGAGAAACTGGAACTTTCCTACACTGCTGGTGTGAATGTAAAATGGTACCACTGCTTTGGAAAACAGCCTGGCAGTTCCTCAGATGTTTAAATACAGAGTTAACCATATGACCCAGCAATTCCATTCATTCCTAGGTATATACCCAAGAGAAATCAAAACATGTTCACACAGAAACGTGTATATTAATGTTGATGGCAACATTATTCATAACAGCCAAAAGGTGGAAACAACTGAAATATTCATTGACAGATGAACACATAAAATGTGGCTCATCTACACTATGGAATATTATTTGGCCATAAGGTGAAGTGAAGGACTGATTAATGCTACAACATGGATGAACTTTGAAAACACTATGCTAAGTTAAAGAAGCCAGTCACAAAAGACCACATGCTATATGATTCCATTCATATGAAAGTCTAGAGTACAAGAATCTATAGACACAGAAAATAGAGGAATGGTTTCTTAGGGTTGGATTGGGGGATGGGAAGATGGAGTGGGGATTAGCTTAAAAGGTACTAGGTTTCTTTTTGAGGTGGTGAAAATATTCTAAAGCTGTCTGTAGTGATGGTCATATGTATCTGAGCATACAAAAAGCCATTGAAATGTATACTTTTTTTACTTAGGAATACATTTCCCTCCCAAAAAATGCCATTGAAGTATATACTTTAAATGAGTGAATTTTATACTTTGTTTTGTTTTGTTTTCTTCTTTTTGAGATAGACTCTCCCTCTATCGCCCAGGCTGGAGTGCGGCGGTGTGATTTCAGCTCACTGCAACTTCTGTCTCCTGGGTTCAAGTGATCTTCTCACCTCAGCCTTGCAAGTAGCTGGGATTACAGGTGCGTGCCACTGTGCCCAGCTAATTTTTTTTTTTTTTTGGTAGAGATAGAGTTTCATCATGTTGCCCAGGCTGGTCTCGAACTTCTGGCCTCAAGCAACCTACCTGCCTCAGCATCCCAAAATGCTGGGATTACAGGAGCAAGCCACTGTGCCTGGCCAATTGTATACTTTAAATGAGTGAATTGTATGTTAAGTATATGTCTTAATAAAGCTGTTAAAAGCCAGGCACACGGTGGCTCATGCCTGTAATCCCAGCACGTTGGGAGGCCAAGGCTGGTGGATCACTTGAGGTCAGGAGTTTGAGACCAGCCTGGCCAGCATGGTAAAACTCTGTCTCTACCAAAAATACAGAAATTAGCTGGTTGTGGTGGCAGATGCCTGTAATCCCAGCTACTCAGGAGGTTGAGGCAGGACAATCAGTTGACCCTGGGAGGCTGGGGTTGTAGTGAGCCGAGAGTTGTGCCACTGTACTCCAGCCTGGGTGACACAAAGTGTGAAGAAAAAGAGAGAGGGAAGGAAGGAAGGAAAGAAAAGAAAAGAAGGAAGGGAGGGAGGGGAATAAAAGCAGTAGAAGGAAGGAAAGGGAGAGAAGGAAGGAGGGAAGGAAGGAAGGATGGAAGGAAGGAAGGAGAGAGGGACAAAGAGAGGGAGGGAGACAGAAAGAGAGAGAGAAGAGGAGGGAGGGGAGGCCTGGTGGCTCATGCCTGTTATCCCAGCACTTTGGCAGGCCAAGGTGGGTGGATCACCTGAGGTTGGGTGTTTGAGACCAGCCTGACCAACATGGTGAAACCCTGTGTCTATTAAAAATACAAAAAATTAGCCAGGCATGATGATGTATGCCTGTAATCCCAGCTACTTGGGAGGCTGAGGCGGGAGGATTGCTTGAACTTGGGAGGCAGAGGTTGTGGTGAGCTGAGATGGTGCCATTGCACTCCAGCCTGGGCAACAAGAGGGAAACTCCATCTCCAAAAAAAAAAGAAAGCTGTTAAAAAAACAAACAAACAAACAAAAAAAACAAGTGCCATTGGCCATCAGGTATGTGAGTCTAAAACCTGAGTTCGAAATAAAAAGTTGGAAGTCATAATGTGGATGGTAGTTTTTCTTTCTTTTTTTTTTTTTTTTTTTATTTGAGACAGGTCTTACTCTGTCATCCAGGCTGGAATGCAGTGGTGTGACCTCAGATCAATGCAATCTCTGCCTCCCAGGCTCAAGAGATCTACCTCTACCTCCCGAGTAGCTGGGACTACAGGTGCATACCACCACTCCTGGCTAATTGTTGTATTTTTTGTAGAGATGAGGTTTCACCATATTGCCCAGGCTGGTACTGAGTTCAAGTGATCCGCCTACCTCAGCCTTCTAAAGTGCTGGGATTAGAGACATCAGCCACTGCACCTGGCCCTGGACAGTAGTTTAAATGTGAGAATGGATACAATCACTGAAAGAATATGTAAAATGAAGGGAAAGAGAAGTTAATTAAATAAATGACTAGAGAGATAAAAATAAAACCGTGGAATATAGTGTTACAGAAACCAGTGGGATTGAGTATCTCTAACAAGATAGATACACAAGGGATAATAATCATCACAACCTCAAATTCAATAGGGAAACCCAAATAAGAAAGGGAGAATTCAGTGGTAATGGCAATCAATTCGGTGGTAATAGCCATGGTGTCCACAAAACAGTGGGTACAAAAAGCAGACCATAGAAATGGAGACTTCTATCTCCATAACTCCACTAAAATGACTTGCCATTATCTGATCCTCTGTTTTCCAAATCAGTGGTCAATTTTCAGCCATCTTAACCTGTTTTATGAGCAGGAATAATGGAGATTATAGCGCCTTCTTGAAGCTTTTTTTGGTTTATTTTATAAGACCCCCTCACTTTTGCGTTTTATTCCTCCTATTTCCTGGCTACTCTTTTTAAATACATTTTGCTGGATGTTCCTCCTCTCTGACCTTTATTAGTCGGAATGCCTCAGGGTTAGAGATCTCAGTCTTTAAACTGCTTCCCTTTTCTTCCACATCGATTTCTCTCCACCGTGTGACTATGCCATTTATAACTTAGCCACTCCTTAATTTATACCTCTCATTGTCCCTTCCATGAGCTCCAGGTTCATATTTCCAATTGTTTATTTGGTAGCTCCATTTGGAAATCTAATAGGGATCTCTAGTTTAACATGTCTGAAGTAGAATTGGATGTTTTCCCCCACAAAATAACCTTGCTTCTGTTTCCCCACATGCGCTATCTCAGTAAATAGCATCACTATTTATCCAGTTAGTCAAGTCAAAAAACCTGATTTTTGATTCTTCTCTTTGTCTTGTACCCCACATTCAGTCTGTTAACACATCACCTCTATATCACTTTCAGAATACATCCTGAATCCCACCACTTTCATTGCAACACTAGTCTTGCAGGTCTTCTGCATTAGCTTCCTAACTGGTCTTTTAGCTTCTATTTGGCTTCCCTACAGGGAGTTCTCAAACAATCAACCAGAGTGAACCTCTTCAATTATAAATCAGATCATGTCACTCTTACTCAACGCCCTCCATGGCTTCCAAGCATTCTTAGGATAAAATTCAAAGTCCTTTCTTTGGTTCATAAATCCATAAGTGATTTGGCTCCCATCTTGTTTCTCCAAACTAATTTCCCATCTGTTCTTTTGCCACAGTGGCTTCCTTGTCAGGCACTCAAGCTGTAAGGAATTTACCTTGTTGTTTCTTCTGCTTGAAATGTTCTTTCCCAACTTTGTGTAGCCTACTGTCTCACTTCAAACCTTATTCAGATGTCACCTCAGCAGAGGGGCCTTTCCTGAACCTCCTGTGTAGAAGAGCACACCCATCCAGGTAACCCATTTTTATTCTGCTTTATTTTCCTTTACAGTACTCCTCATAACTTTAGATTTTATCTGTGCATCTCTCTCCTCCTCCTATGCTCCCAAACCTTGCACTAAGTTCCATGAATGCAAGAATCTCTTCACTGTTGCAGCCCCAGCACATAGAACAGGGCCTCCCAGAGCAGGAAATCAATAAGTAGTTGTTGACTGAATAAATAAAAGAATGAGCCGGGCGCGGTGGCTCAAGCCTGTAATCCCAGCACTTTGGGAGGCCGAGGCGGGTGGATCACGAGGTCAAGAGATCGAGACCATCCTGGTCGACATGGTGAAACCCC
>NW_016107628.1:489399-499232 GCF_001604975.1 Cebus imitator
TCAGCCTCCCAAAGTCCTAGGATTACAGGCATGGGCCACCGTGCCACGCCAGAATTTACAGGGTTTTTGTTTTGTTTTGTTTTTTTGAGAGGGAGTTTTGCTCCTGTTGCCCAGACTGGAGTGCAATGGCGCGATCTTGGCTCAATGCAACCTCCGCCTCCCGGGTTCAAGCGATTCTCCTGCCTCAGCCTCCCAAGTCGATGGGATTACCGGAGCCCACCACCATGCCCAGCTATTTTTTGTTATTTTTAGTAGAGACGGGGTTTTCACCACGTTGGTCAGGCTGGTCTCGAACTCCTGACCTCAGGTGATCCACCCGCCTCGGCCTCTCAAAGAGTTGGGATTACAGACTTCAGCCTCCGCGCCCAGCCCAGACCTTACATTTTTAAAAGTCACTCTGGCTGCCTTGTGTTTAACTGTAGTGGCAATAATGGAAGTAGACAAACCAGGTAAGTGTCTACTGCCTGTAATATATAAGTAGTGGGCGGGGAGGTGAAAAAGGGTTAGAATTTTGCAACCCGGCCTTATGGTAAAAAAAAAATTCCCCAGCCTCGCAGCTGGGAGTAATCCTCTGCACGGTTCCTGTAGGTGTCATAACGAAACGAGTACAAAAGACACCCCGCCATCACCGGACCCATTCTTGGGAACCTTTACCACACCACACCTCTACACCTCTTCAGAAAAGAGCCTCTGGAATAGCTTAGCTACACCTCAAGCTACTGAGCCCCTTCTTTAAAAATACGTAAATGGAGACTCCCAGGGGAAAATGGGCCTCGATAGTATAGAAACCACTTAAGGAAACAAAATCCTGAAAGGAAACGGATATTCAGAAGAAATCCTTCTGCCAATCATTGCTCGTTCCCAGTGTTCAAACACGACAGAACTGGCCATCATCCAGGAAATGGCCTGCCAATCCCTTGGAAATTTAGTTTATTTCCATCACAACTCTGGGAAGCCCCTAACTCGCATTTGTTTTGCTTATCACTAGAGAAGCGAGCCTCAAGAAACCACAAAAACAACTTTGCCTCTTCGGTAACGCGCACGCGCCCCTCGCTCTGTTTGCCGTTGGCCTTAAACCCCGCCCCTTGTGCGTCCTTCGAGGAGGGTTGCGAGCGGTGAGCTCGCGCGACCACTCTTCCCTCAGTCTTCTTGAGCACATCGTCGCAAACGGGGCCGGAAAGCGTGGCAGCGCAGGCGCAAGCGCAGAGAGCGGAGGCGGCGGTGGTGGCGGCCGCTGGCCAGTGTAAGATGGCGGCGGCGTCGGTGGTGGCAGTGGACGGGGCGGCTGGGCCTGGAACAGTCGGAGCAGCCGCTAGCAGAAGGATGACCCAAGACGGGAAGCGGGCTGCTGAGCCTCGCCGATTCCCGTGCTTGTAACTGCCCTAGCCGGACACCCTCCCTTGACCTACCCGGTCTGTGTCTCATTCCGGCTCGGCCTGCCTCCCAGCTCCTCAGCCGGTTTCCCCTAAGGATGGGCCTGACCCCTTTCCCAAGCTCCTAGCGCTCAGGTCTTTTCCTTCCGCTGACCCGAAGTCATCGCCGGGAGTACTGGTTGTCTTTTCCTCAGGTCAGCCTTGGGGTTGCCCCCAAGAGCCAGCCCCACAGTTCACAGGGACGCCTTGCTTCGTTGGGTGACTCATTTGTGCGCTCCTATTTCTCCCCTTAGATTGAGGGACACGGTTTGTCCTGCGTCTCTCCGTCACCTTAGGGCCACCGCGCAGTGTCCCCCCCTCCCCCATCCCAAGTTCTCAGGCCCAGCACCTTGTACGGAAGGCCGAGGTCCAAGAATCCCGGAGTCGGTTGTTGTCTTACGGTCTTGTACCCTTTGTAATATAATTCTCTTAGTTTACCTCCTCTAACTCCCAAATCTTTTAGGATATCTTAGAACAGTCCCATTTGGTCCCTGTTAGTTGGAAAGCATCTGGTGGCTTGAATTTCTGACTCATGATTGTTACTGGAGTCTCTGTAAACAAACCGGCACTAGCGCTATCACATTCTCTCCGGGATTTCCCCCCACCCTGCTCTGTGGCTTCTTATTTAGAGGTTGTTTGGTTATGGTTTAGCGTTGAAAAGATTCAAGTTATCCTTTTAAATGACTTTACGTTTTAGTGGAGCTGGGAGATTACTTGCCTGGCTTCTAATCTTCATGTTGGCTCATTTTATTTCCATATGTGTGTGGGTTATTAGTTCAGTAATTAGAATTAGATTATTCTGCTTTTAAATAGTTTTGAGAAGGTCTAAAAATATTAAAGTGTATTCATAAATATTTTTATTATGTTTAGTAGAAGACACACCTTTGCCATGTAAACTTTAACTTTTCTCAGTCCTTCAGTGAATCTGCAGACCTATTTTCTCAGGAGCTCAGCCTGGCCTTACTTCAGTGATAAAAGGAGGAAAGGTGAGTGGGAGTTGGAGGCATTAAAATTCTTGAGTTCAAGACAGACTGCCCTGATTTTCAACTGCTGACCACTAAAGTCATAAAATTCCTACCACAGTTTCCCAAAGAGTTTGGGTGTTGTTCTTGGCTTTGTTCCAGCTCTGGTTAAATTACTTTTACAAGTTTAATTGTCTGTGGGCTTCTTGTCTTTCTGTCCTAAACTATTGCTGTATATCTTCAGATGACTTTGCCTAGAAGTGAATGTGTGCCCCCCCACATGTCTTTTCTTCTTTATTCATTTTCCTTGTATTTTGTCTTTGTGTCGATCATGTTTCTTACATTGTTAAAAACTGAGACTTAGTTTGCCTGAATTCTGTTCAGGCAGAATTCAGTTCTCTGAAAATCAAGTCTCTCCTCTTCTCACAGCTTTGGATTGTCATCCCTTGGCATTTAGAGGTGAATATATAGCTGCTTGTGACTTAAAAGCTGGGGAGTGTTGAGTGATGCTGCCTTTAGTTGGTATCTGAGTCCAGTCTATTTCAGAATTCGGACTTTTTAGGATACAGTGGGAAACTTTTTGTAAAAAAAAAAAAAAAAAAAAAAGTGGCTGCTCTTTCTCTTGTAGCTGGTCTGAAGAATTCTTGGTTAGCAGAAGAAACATCCTGGGTATTCAGCAGCATGGGCTGGTGCCAAAAAGGGAGTCAGAACGTACTTACAAATGCAGTTTTCGTAAGGCTTTAGGTTTCTGGTGGCAGAGAATAGAGGTTCATGGCATGTGACAGAAAAGCTAAGTGGCTAGAAGGTAAGCCTGGCTGATTCCATCTATCTTTATAATTTGTAGTAGGAAAAGATTGAGAGTGACATTGGTGAGTTTTATTCCATCTGATGATCTGAATTAGAAAATGCTCATTATGGACTGGAATAAAATTATTATTGATGGTGTGCGTGTGTATCAGTAAGATATAAAGAGAAAAGTACAGTCTTTAGAGATTGGACAGACTTTAATTTAAGGTTTAAATACTAATGTTTCTTAACTTATGTGACCTTGAGCAAGTTACTTAAACTTCTCTGACTCTTAATTTCCACAACTCTAAAAGTATGGTAATACCACTTACCTCCTAGGGCCATTGTTAGTATTATAGGGAATCTATTTAAAGCTCTTAGTAATCTAAAAGCACGTGGTACACACTCAAAAAATATTTTGTTTTCTTTGCACATCATTGATATAGCTTTGAATAAGTTATACATTAATTTATACTTCTTTACATTTTGCTTTAGAACACATTTTTCTGGTGAATTTTCCAAACTGATTTTTTTTTTTTTTTAAACCAAACTGATTTTTAATTGTTCAGCTTAGACGTGTCCTTTGTTAAGTGCCCACCTAGAGTTGTCTTCTGAACACAACCCCCCTGGTGGGGGTTCATAACCAGAGGACAGAGAGAATATTAGATATTGGTGTATATATATTTTAAAATGTATTCTTAAACATCAGTAAGTTTTTATTCATTGCTTCCTTCTTGGTCTCTCTATTAGCACACCTGATCAGAGTTGGCAGTGTTGTAATTTTTTCCCTTTGTGCTACAGTGTTCCCTCTACTGCAACTACTCTGTACTTTCCTTTTTTTGCCATGAAGGGAATACATTTTTTCCTTGTTGGGCTGTACAGCGATCCTCATCAACAAATTATCAAAAAACTGTATATGAGGAAAAGGCCTCATTTCTTTTTAAAGTGAATCAGGGGTAGAGAGTTAGGAATGAAGAGTCCTTTTTTCACCTCCACAGCTGGACCATCTTAATAATATGACAGCCCAGGTGAAGAGTTTTAAACCTTTTGTTGACTTCTTTCACATCTCTTTGGCAAGGGCACATGAAAATTAAGTACTGATAATATCCAGTGAAAGCGGCCATGTCATTCAGACCAGTGATCATTTTAGGTTTGATTAACTTTTCATTACCATCATCCAGGGTCGAAATTCTCCATTGTAAGGTGAGGACTCTCCTGGGTGGTGGTGAGGTGGGCTGAGATTGCATTTGTATCATTTGTGTTTTTATGAACTCTGAAGATCCATGTCAGGCGAGGGGAAGGGTAGGAGGAGAAAAGGAAATATGTTGAAAAAGGGATAACTTTGGCTGTTTATTTCATTATGTGCTAGGTAAGAATTCCCAGGTCACATCTGTGTATATAGTAAATCAGTATTTCTAGTCTGTGGATCACACTCTAAATTTTTTATCTTTCTGAAGTTTTGTTATGTTTTATTTTTGTAGAGATAGGGTCTTACTTTGTTGCCCAGGCTGGTCTCGAACTCCTGGGCTCAAGTGATCCTCCCACCTCAGCTGAGTAGCTGAGATCACAGGCATACCATACCTAGCTAATTTTTATTTATTTATTTATTTTTTTTTTTAATTAGAGGTGAGGTCTCACTTTCTTGCCCATACTCTCAAGTGATCCTCCCATCTTGGCCTCCCAAAGTGCTGGAATTACAGACATAGCCACAGCACCCAACTTCAAGATATTTTTATATTTCCAGGATTTTAGGTGTTTACTTAAGAATTGTGACATCTTATTAGGTAGTATTTCCTAGGATGGCTGGAGTGGGAGGCTAAGAATGCTTTTGACCTTTTAGTTCCTACCACCAACCTCTTAGTTAAAGTGCAATCTATTTTTGAAACAGGGTTTCTGTCACCTAGGCTGGAGTGCAGTAGCGCCATCATGGCTCACTGCAACCTCGACCTCATGGGCTTAGGTGATCCTCCCATCTCAGCCTCTTAAGTAGCTGGAACTACAGGTGCATGCCACCACACTTGGCTAATTTTTGTATTTTTTGTTAAGATGAGGTTTTGCCATATTGCCCAGGCTGGTCTCGAACCCCTAGGCTTAAACAGTCGTCCTGCCTCAGCCTTTCAAAGTGCTGGGATTACAGGTGTGAGCCACTGCACCCTGTTAAAGTGCAGTCAATTAAATATATAGGAACCTGCCAGGCCGAGTGCAGTGGCTCATGTCATAATCCCAGCCCTTTTGGGAGGCCAACGTGGGAGGATCACTTGAGCTTAGTTATTTAAGACCAGCCTAGGCAGTATAGTGAGACTTTGTCTCTACAAAAAGTTAACAAAAAATTAGCCAAGCATGGGGCATGTACTTGTAGTCCCAGCTCCTTGGGAGGCTGAAGTGGGAGGATTGTTTTGAGTCCAGGATGTAGAGGCTGCAGTGAGCTGAGGTTGCGCCACTGCATTTTAGTAACGGCAGCAGAGCGAGACCTGGTCTCAAAAAAAAAAAGAATCAGTCCCAGTGCCATGGTCCTTAGTGTTGAATGGGACCAACCTAAGACAGAAGCTTGTCTTCAGAGAGCTGAAAGAAAGCAGCCTTTTTGTTGCCAGTTTAAAACAATACTGGCATTTTAAAAGCAAACAGACTCTAGTAGAAGACATTGTATAGGAGTGCACCCTGTTGCGAAAGACTGGGATCTTGAGTTTCATGCTCTTAAGTCTTGTATTCTTTCAGGTGAGCTATAGGCTTTTAAAATCATAAAGTGCCTATTAAACTGCTTTCAGTAGATAGATTCATTACTCCATTGTTTCTACTGTAGAAAAGTTATTCTGAACGTGTCTAGGAAATATCCAGATTATAAAAGAGAAATAGCGGTATCCAAACAAGACTTTTTATTGCATAACATTGGTGTTAGAGTTAGTTTTTAAGTCTGAGATTGAATTAGCTTTTTTTTTTTTTTTTTTTAAAGTAGATTATCAGTGAACTAAGATAATCTGTTTACCCTCACCCATTTGGAACATAGGCAGCTGAATTAATTGAATCAGCAATAGGCATGGAGTAGTGACTTTGTATATCTTCATTTTGGAGCCAAAAATTGAGTTTTAGATTAGCTTTATAGTAATATTAAAAACTTTATCTTTTATTTTCACAAATATACCTAAGAAACTCCATTGCTGTTAAAATTAGTCAAAAAGGAGGATGCTTGCTCTTTATTGATTTAATCATTCAGCTCTTGGAGTGAGTAGAACATCTTTGAAAGCTTTTCAAAAATTAGTAAGTGATGAATTTTATGAATTGTCACTTCTTTGTAGAAGTCCTTTATCTCTGCCTCTACAGGACATAATTTCTGGGCCAGAAGCCAGATTTTTCAAGTACCCCCTAACCCCAGGAATGTGTTACGATACAGATAAATTAATGAACAGAGGCTGCTTTGAGGTTGCCAAAAGGGCACTGGGGAGTAATTAATATGACAAGGATGGCATCTTATTAATGAAATGTATTAATAGTATGTCTGATGTATTGGGTTATTGCAAAAATTTTTATCACTGTATCTGAGATTAGATATTTGCTGTTTATCCTCTGAAGATACTGTTTAAGGAAGTCTGTCCAAGTTCTAAAGTGACGCATACATATTTGCCTTACATGCCATTTTTTTTCTTCCTGTTTTTTTCTTAGCGCTCTGGAAAGCTACTATAGGGTTTACCTCTAATGGTAGCCAAGTGACTGTATTCCTCTCGTGTACTTTAATCATTGCCACATTACCAGGTATGTTTTGTTAACCTTACTTAGGATCCAACATTGGACCCTTTCTTCTAAACCTAACCTGTAGGAGGGTACTTCTTGATGTTTTAAGCCTCTCTTTATTGTTTTATTGTAAGTTGTACCTTTGGAGCATCATCCTTTCATCTTAAATCCTTTCTGGCAATTTAAGAAAAAAATTGAAATATAAATGGTAAAAATTGGTAATGGTAATAGACTTCTGATGTAAAGGTATATTGAGATGGAAACACAATGGAAAGTAGATTTTCCTTAGCATTAGTTAAATTGAGATAAACGGGCTTGTATGTTTTTATAGCAAGTTCCCTTAGCCAGGTGCAGTGGTGTGTACCTGTAATCCCAGCTACTCAGGAGGTTGGGTTGGAAGGACTGCTTGAGCCCAGGAGTTTCTGGCCAGCCTGGGCAACATAGTAAGATCTTGCCTCTTAAAAAAAAAAAAAAAAAAAAGTTCCTTAGTTCCACTGCTGGAAATGAGCACTTAAGGGTTAGAGTGCATTCCTAACATACTCTGAAATACTGTTGTTAGAATTAAAGCCAGAGGCCAGGCATGGAGGGTTACGCCTGTAATCTCAGCATTTTGGGAGGCTGAGGCAGGCAAATCACCTGAGGTCAAGAGTTCGAGACCAACCTGGCCAACATGCCAAAATACCATCTTTACTAAAAATACAAAAATTAGCAGGCTGAGGTGGCATGCACCTGTAGTCCCAGCTACCTGGGAGGCAGAACTTGCAGTGAGCTGAGATCATGCCACTGTACTCCAGCCTGGGTGACAGAGCAAAGCCCTGTCTCAAAAAAACAAAACAAAACAAAAACCCAAAGAATTAAAAGCCAGCAAACTATAAACACTGGGTGTTTGGCGTTACTAATAGGGAGAGCAGAATGCCTTAATCCAAAGAAGGAACAGAGCTCCTTATTCATAGTTATCTGTGGTGATTGCTTTACAGTCCTCCCATCTTGGGTATCCTCAGAAACTTCAAGAGGGAGAAGAGGCCAAGTATGGTTGTTCGTACCTATAATCCCAGCACTTGGGGTGGGCTAGGTTAGGTAGAAGGGAACCCAGGAATTTGAGACCACACTGGGCAAGATAGTGAGACTCTGTCTCTACAATAATAACAGTAAAAAATATTATTTTAAAAATTAAATAGGCCGGGCGCGGTGGCTCACGCCTGTAATCCCAGCACTTTGGGAGGCCGAGGCGGGTGGATCACGAGGTCAAGAGATCGAGACCATCCTGGTCAACACGGTGAAACCCCGTCTCTACTAAAAATACAAAAAATTAGCTGGGCATGGTGGCACGTGCCTGTAGTCCCAGCTGCTCGGGAGGCTGAGGCAGGAGAATTGCCTGAACCCAGGAAGCAGAGGTTGCGGTGAGCCGAGATCGTGCCATTGCACTCCAGCCTGGGTAACGAGAGCGAAACTCCGTCTCAAAAAAAAAAACAAAAAAACAAAAAACAAAAAAACAAAATTAAATAAAAAGAGGGAGAAAAACTTAGGGAGGCTTTTATTGTGGGTTCCTGGGTAGATTGCCTTACTCCAGTTCATAGAACATGAGTACTTGAAGGAAGATTTTTTTTTTTTAAAGATGGGTTTTCACCATGTTGGTCAGGCTGGTCTTGAACTCCCGACCTCAGGTGATCCGCCCACCTTGTCTTCCAAAGTGCTTGGATTATAGGCGTGAGCCACTGTGCCCGGCTGAGAGAAGTTATTAACAGAGCTCTCTGAATTCTTTAAAACGCCAGAGAGAATGGGTAAGAAGATTTCATAGACTTGGAACTGTATCCTATATTGTATACAATGTTTGGAGAATCATTGCTGAGTGGTAAAGAAGTCCAGACTTTTCTAGGAAATGTAGTCTGGTATAGCGATGTGAAACTAGAAAAATAATATAAGTTGCCTACTATGTACAAACAGGCTCTTAGCATACATTATCTTTAATCCTCTAAATTCCTGCAGGGTGGTGGTATTATCCCATTTTACAAAAGAAAAATTCAAAAGTAGGTGGTAGAATTCAAACCCAGATGTGTTTGACAACAAAGCCTTTTTCTTTCTTTTATAATATAGGCTGTCTTTAAAAACAGGGCTTTTCAAAGCCAAGTGATGAAGCAAATGAGCTGAAAGGTAGAATTAAATATTTCTTATAAACATATATACAAAATATTCAGATGACAGTAGGAATAAAAACATTTTTTCATTGTTTAGACATAGTATGCTATATTGGTAGGCTAATGAGTTTTTTTTTAAGGAAATAATTTTTCTTTTTGAGACAGAGTTTCGCTCTTTCGCTCAGACTGGAGTTCAGTGGCACGATCTTGGCGCACTCAACCTCTACCTTGCATTTTCAAGCGATTCTCCTGCCTTAGCCTCCCGAGTAGCTGGGATTACAGGTGCCCGCCATCACACCTGGCTAATTTTTGTATTTTTAGTAGAGATGGGGTTTCACCATGTTGACCAGGCTGGTCTCAAACTCCTGAACTTGTGATCCACCTGTCTCGGACACCCAAAGTGCTGGGATTACAGGCCTGAGCCACCGTGCCTGGCCCAGGAAATATTTTTATAGAGTTGAGAGAGCTGAAGCCTAGCATTTTATGATTCTTGACTAGAGAGAAAATCAGCAATCCACTCAATCTCTGAGATAGTTCCAGGGGAAAAGCTGTTTTGACTTTTACAGCCTTTTGACAAGAGTACAGTTTTCTGTATTTTTTGGAAGCATGGACTGTCCTCCTCATCTTCTTGGTTTTTTGTTTGTTTATCTGAGGGTCTTGCTCTGTTACCTAGGCTGGAGTGCAGTGACCCCATTACGGCTTACTGCAGTCTCAACCTCTGGGGCTCAAGTGATTCTCCCACCTCAGCCTCCCAAGTAGCTGGTACTACAGGTGTGTACCACCACACCCTGCTAATTTTTTTTTTTTTTTTT
>NW_016107628.1:500317-501452 GCF_001604975.1 Cebus imitator
GAGACGGAGTCTCGCCCTGTCGCCCAGGCTAGAATATGATGGCAGGATCTCGGTTCACTGCAACCTCCCCCCCCACCCGGCCCCAGGTTCAAGTGATTCTTCTGTCTCAGCCTCCTGAGTAGCTGGGATCACAGGAGTGTGCCACCATGCCTGGCTAATTTTTGTATTTTTAGTAGAGATGGGGTTTCACCATGTTAGCCAGGCGTGTCTCGAACTCCTGACCTCAGGTGATCCACCCGCCTCAGCCTCCCAAAGTGTTAGGATTACAGGCATCAGCCACCATGCCCAGCCTAATTTTAAAATTTTTTTAGAGATAGGGTCTCCCTATGTTGCCCAGGTTGGTGTCAAACTCCTGGGCTCAAGCGATCCTCTAGCCTCTCTCAAGTGCTGGGATTACAGACATGAGCCACTGTGCTTAGCCTGTTCTCACCTTGAAACCTTTTTATTCTTGACTTCCAGGGGTTTACTTTTGATTATTTGTTCTTAATTTTTCTCTCTGCTCTCCTTTCTCTTCTCTAAAGGTGGGTATTCCTAAAGATTCCTTCCTTGAACTTACTCTCCCAGAGTCTTCTTAGGTACCTAATTGTTTTAGTGAGGTATGATTTACAGGGTGTTTGATTTTGAGGTTTCTCTGAACAGATAATTTACAAGTCTGTATCTCTGGCCCTACTTTAAGTTCTAAACTTAGATTTGTTTGTCACTACCTTCCTAACTGTTGGCTTGGATTTTAAGCATATTCAAAATAATCTCTTATCCCACCTGCCAGCTTCTCATTTGAGTCACTTGATTTTCTCTGGGCACCAGACTAAGAACTTGTCTTTTTTGACTCTTTCAGCTTTGTAACTGCTTATCTACCTTTACAACAATTCTCATGTTGATCCCTTTTGAATTTCCTTTGCCATCAACCCCAGACAGCCTCTCATTACTTCTTATCTTGGCAACTATATTAGCTTTTAAGCTTGTTTCTCCTTCCTTTTCCTTCATTTCAGTCCATCTTATTATCTTTGACAAAATTATTTTCCTGATGCCTGATGCCCCCCAACAACTAGGTTTTTACTATACTTCTTTTTTTTTTTTTTTTTTTTTTTTTTTTTTTTTTTTTTTTTTTTTTTTTTTGAGATGGAGTTTCACTCTT
>NW_016107628.1:502126-506081 GCF_001604975.1 Cebus imitator
AAAAAAAAAAAAAAAAAAAGACACTTACGATACTTGTATCTCTTGTATCATGGTTATATACTCATTTTTCCTAATAGATTAATTGGTTACAAAAGGGATTGTGACTGCCTTGTTTATATTTGTAGCTTCTATATTGCCTGGTATATTGTTGTGTAACAGCGTGTTTGCTTACAGGTAGGCCACTGGGTGGTGCCAGAGGCTTGTAATTTGTATAAAAATGAGTAGCCTAGACGCCGAGCTGGAGTCTATGCCCAGAGCCTCTCTGAAGTTGGGTTGTTTGTACTGTCAGATCTTCAGCACAGTAGGAATACATATTAATTTTCCTGTTCCAGAAACGTTCAGTTCTTTCTACTCATCTGTCCAACCCACCAGAGGAGACAGTGTCATGTTTGACCCCTCCAAGTACTTAATAGAAAGTAGCCCAGAACTGAATCTACCCACCATAAACATGCTTTACATAATGAGTTTCAGCCTCTTTGGGATCATCCTTTGAGTTTCAGTGCCTAAGGTTCTCTGAGTAATAAACACTGTACGGCCAGGTGCAGTGGCTCATGCCGGTAATCCCGGCATTTTGGGAGGCCGAGGCAGTTGATTGCTTGAATCCAGGAGTTCGACACCAGCCTGGGCAACATGTCCCCCACCATTGTCTCTACAAAAAAAATACAAAAAATTTAGCTGAGTGTGGTAGTGTGCACCTGTAGTCCCAGCTACTGGAGGGACTGAGGTGGGAACATCACTTGAGCCTGGGAGGTTAAAGCTGCAGTGAGCATTACTGCATTCCAGCCTATACAACAGTGAGACTCTGTCTTAAAAGAAGAAGAAGAAAAAAACACGTAAAAACACTGTGCTATTAGAATGTGGCAGGCAGTAGGAGTCAGGAAAGTAGTCTTGGTGAAATAAGTTTCTTGTGAAGGAGAAATATTAAGGAACGGGAAATGTAGTTAAAATGAGCCATTTCAGCTTGGAAACAAAAATTGGAGGTGGAGAAAGTAAAACTAGTTGATACCAGATGGACTGTGGGACCTAGAAAAGCAAATTTGTACTTTGGATGGAGATCAACCCTCAACAGCTGCTCATTTATGAGTGGTATGGGACATCTGTCCTCCCAAAAGAAACTTAGGACTATGTGGCTGTCTTACTAATAATTGAAGTATTTTCTTATCACCTTTTAGTTTCAGAGGAAATTCTAAAACCATGTCTCATTTAAATATGGATGTTTATGTAGGAGAGTTGGGCATTTGAGTAGCAGAATGAGACAGGCACTGGCTTGAGAGAATGCTGGGATTATATAAATCATGAGATTTGACAGACTGAGTTCAGGTCTTAGTAAAAGGATCAAGGACAATAATAATATTTACCTGTTGATGTTTCAGTCAGGCTCAAGGTAAGGTAGTTATCAGACCAGTGTTCATAGACCCTAGACACCAAAGAATTTAAAATGAACTTCAGAGAAATTTAAAAAATAAAAAGCATAAGGATGCAAATTAATAATACAACCACAAGAACTACTTTGAGCTACATTAAGTTGCTGCTATTCTTAGTTATCACCAAGACAAAAGGGTTGTAGACTCTTGATGTATTTAGGATTTATTTTGCCATTAATGTGGTGGCTGATAAATCACACAGGCAGTCTTGGTTGCAGCAAAAATCCTTGCAGCACTTTCGTTTTCAAGTGAGAAGTCTGGACCGTATGTTCATTTGCTGTGATATGTTGACCATTTTAGTAAACTTCCATTACTCACAGCCTTGAGAATGTAGTGTTTTTAATGGTATTGTGTCATTTAACAATTTGCATGATTTTTCCCTCACACTTCTCTTATCTTTTTTTTTTTTTTTTTTTAGATGAAGTTTCGCTCTTGTTACCCAGCAATGGCACAATCTTGGCTCACTGCAACCTCTGCCTTCTGGGTTCTAGCAATTCTGCCTCAGCCTCCTGAGTAACTGGGATTACAGGCATGTGCCACCACACCTGGCTAAATTTTTTTGTATTTTTAGTAGAGACAGGGTTTCTCCATGTTGGTTAGGCTGGTCTTGAACTCCCGACCTCAGGTTCCGTCTGCCTCGGCCTCCCAAAGTACTGGGATTGCAGGCGTGAGGCACCGCACCTGGCCCTCATTCTCTCTTTATAAGCCACGTTTATTCAAGTATAGTTTATATACAGTAACATTTATCTTTTTGGTTTTTTTTTTTTTTGAGATGGAGTCTCACTCTGTTGCCAGGCCGGAGTGCGGTGTTGTGATCTCGGCTTACTGCAGCCTCCACCTCCCGGGTTCAAGTGATTTTCCTGCCTCGGCCTCTTGAGTAGCTGGAACTACAGGTGCATGCCACCACACCCAGCTAATTTTTGTATTTTTAGTAGAGACGGGGTTTCACCATGTTGGCCAGGATGGTCTCGATCTCCTGACCTCGTGATCTGCCTGCCTCTGCCTCTTAAATTGCTGGGATTACAGGTGTGAGCCACTGCACCTGGGAACTTTATCCTTTTTTAAGTTGGCCTATTCTTTTAATTCTGACAAAGGCATAGTTATGCCCATGGTTAGGGCATAGAACATTTCCATTATTCCAGAAAGTTTTCTCATGCCCTTTTGTAGTCAGTTTCATGCCCCTACCTCCTGGCAATCCTTGATCTCTCTATTCCTATAGTTTGATCTTTTCCAGAAAGTATTATAAGTGGAATCATATATTGTATAGCTGTTTAAGTCTGAATTCTTGGACTTACCATAACATGCTTGAGATCTATCCATGTTGTTGCTTGTATCAGTAGTTCATTCCTTTTTATTGCTCCCATTGTGCACAATTTGTTTATCCATGACCCAGATGAAAAACATTTGTTTCCAGTTTTTTGCTGAATTTAAGTAAAACTACTAAAACATTCACCGACAGGGTATTTTTAATTTTGTGGACATTTTCCTTTTTATTTATTTATTTTTTTTGAGACGGAGTTTCGCTCTTGTTGCCCAGGCTAGAGTGCAGTGATGTGATCTCAGCTGATTGTAACCTCTGCCTCCCAGGTTCAAGCAATTCCCTTGCCTCAGCTTCTCGAGTAGCTGGGATTTTTGGGATGTGCCATCGCACCCGGCTAATTTTGTATTTGTAGTAGAGATGGGGTTTCTCCATGTTGGTCAGGCTGGTCTTGAACTCCTGACTTCAGATGATCCACCCACCTTGGCCTCCCCAAATGCTGGGATTACATGCATGAGCCACCTCGCCTGGCCTTTTAAAATTTTATTTATTTATTTATTTTTAAAGATGGGGTCTTGCTGTGTTACCCAGGCTGGTTTAATTCCTGGTCTCAAGCGATCCTCCTGCCTCAGCCTCCCAAATTGCTGGGATAACAGGTCTGAGCCACCACACCTAGCCTCTTTTTTGTTGTGTAAATTCCTGAAGCTGAAGTGGGATTCCTGAGTTGTGTAAGTGTATATTTAACTTCATAAGAAACTGCCAAAGTGCTTTTTTCAAAATGGCTATACTGTTTTGCATTTCTAGTAACAGTATATAAGAATTCTAGTTGCTCTACTTCTTGTTGGTACTTAATAAAGTAAATTTTCATTATTTAAACAATTTTTAACCATTCTAATAGATATTTAGTGGATTCTCATTGTGGTTTTAATTTATATTTCCCTAATTATTAATAATGTTGAGGATCTTTTTAATGGGTTGATTTCCAGGGGTTATTATTTACAGTACTTTTTTGTTAGTTTTTGAGACGGAGTCTCTCTTTGTTGCCCAGGCTGGAATGCAGTGGTGTGATCATGGCTCACTTGCAACCTCTGCCTCCTAGGCTCAAGAGATCTTCCTACCTCAGCCTCCTGACCATGCCCAGTTAATTTCGTATTTTAACAGAGACAGGGTTTTACCATGTTGGTCAGGCTGGCCTCGAATTCCTGACCTCAGGTGATCCACCCATCTCCCAAAGTGCTGGGATTAGAGGCGTGAGCCACTCCACCTGGCCTTT
>NW_016107628.1:506366-507671 GCF_001604975.1 Cebus imitator
ACGGAATCTCTCTGTCGCTCAGGCTGGAGTGTAGCAGTGCTATCTTGGCTCACTGCAACCTCCACCTCCTGGGTTCAAGCAATTCTCCTGCCTCAGCTTGCCCAGTAGCAGGGACTACAGGCGTGTGCCACCATGCCCAGCTAATTTTTGTATTTTTAATAGAGATGGGGGTTTGCCTTTTTGGCCAGGCTGATCTCGAACTCCTGACCTCAGGTGATCCACCCGCGTTGGCCTCCCAAAGTGCTGGGATTATAAATATAAGCCACCTCACTCAGTGAGATTTTAATTTTGATAATCCAACTAATTAACTTTTGTGTGTGATTTTTCTGTTCGATCCTAAGAAATTGTTGCCTAACCCAAGGTCACAGAAGAGATTATTTTCTTTGTTTGCTTTTGGAAGTTATATTGTTTAAAGTTATATTTAGGTTTGTGATTCATTTTGAGTTGTTTTTGTATGTTGTACAATGTATGAATTGAGGTTCTTTTTTTTTTTTTTTTTTTGCAGTTGACTGTTCAGTTATTCTGGTACAAGTTGAGCATCCCAAATTAAAAAATTGGAAATCTAAAATGCTTTGAAATCTGAAACTTTTTGAATGCCAACTTGGTGCTCAAAGGAAATATTTGTTGGAGCATTTTAGATTTTGAATTTTCCGATTTTGGATGCTCAGCTTTGAAACACTTCTGGTCCCAAGCATTTTGGATAAGAGGATATTCCTGACAAGGGATACGTAGTCTCTTGTACAGATCCTTCATCATATTAGGGGAAAAGAGCAAGAGGTTTTAAACAAGAGACACTTGATACCTCTTTTACAAAATACTCTTATCCAGTGTATTAAAGTCTCTGCCCGGTTTTTACTTAATGTTTTGTCATGTAATTGGTTAAAAATTTAAGCTTTATTCTTACTAAGACAAGAAAAATCTAGGTCACTGGAATTTCTTAGTGAAATTAAAATGGCATCTGGGTCTTTTTTCCTTATCCTCCAATGGGTTACTCTTTAACCTTCAGTTTGGCAGGGGTGATAGTTATTTTTAGAGTACAGACAGTGGAGCTAATCTAATTAAACTCCTCTAACTACCTGGGGCAGTGAGCTCATCAGCTTTTCCAAGCTCAGCAAGATTAGATTTGGACTAGATTTTACATGAAAGTTGATCAAAGTAAAAATAGTGGATTTGTTGGAAATATAACACAGTGAAGAATGAAGAAAACAGTCTGGATTTGGGTCAAATATGGTCTCTGCAGACCTCAGTTTGTAAAATAAGTTTGTATTCTTCAGTGATGGAATTTTTTTTTTTTTTTTTTTTTTT
>NW_016107628.1:507688-571764 GCF_001604975.1 Cebus imitator
TTTTGATATGGAGTTTCACTCTGTCACCCAGGCTGAGGTGCAGTGGCACAATCTCAGCTCACTGCAACCTCTGCCTCCCAGTTTCAAGCAATTCTCCTGCATCAGCCTCCCAAGTAGCTGGGATTACAGGGGCCTGCCACTATATCCGGCTAATTTTTCGTATTTTTAGCAGACAAGATTTCACCATGTTGGCCAGGCTGGTCTTGAACTCCTGACCTTGTGATTCACCCGCCTTGGCCTCCCAAAGTGCTGGGATTACAGGCGTGAACCACCGAGCCTAGCCAATTTTTAATTTTAATTTTTGCAGACTGTCTCGACTAGAGAGAAGTGGTATAATCACAGCTCACTGCAGCCTCAACTTCTGTGGCTCATGTGATCCTTCCACCTCAGCCCTACCCCAAGTAGCTGGGACTACAGGCATATGCCACCAGTCCTGACTGGTTTTTTTTTATTTTTTGTAGAGACAGGGGTCTTCTTATGTTGCCTGGGCTGGTCTCCAACTTCTGCCTCGGCCTCCCAGTGTGCTGGGATTACAGGCATGAGTTGCCGTGCCTGACTGGAAAAGATTCTTCAGTGGCTCCTATGCTTGACACCTAGGGCATATCATCTCTGCCTCCTTCATTGGTTGACTGAGATGGGGATCTCACCATTCTGCCCAGGCTGGTCTTGAATTTCTGATTTCAAGCAGTCCTTCCTCAGCCTTCTGAGTAGCTGTGATTACAGGTGCATGCCACACCTTTGAACATCAGGTTCATGCTCAAAGTTTTCACTGATAGAGGTTAATAAGCAGTTTGGAGACCACTGCTGTAGAGTATCCTTCTGCAGAAGTTTTGACATTTAATTCTACTTACTTTTATCATCTGTGCACATGTATTTTCTAGAGCAATTATGAGTCAAAAGTTCAGGCAGTCTGGGCTCCTGTAGGAGTTGATATTTGGTTTTGAGAGAGATTCTCTAGAGCTGCTTTTAATTCTGTGGGAGTGGATAATAGTGGGGTAAAACCTATGGTAAAGAGTTTTGATTATGGAGGTGGGAAAATACCAGATCTGTTCATGTTATACTGGTCTGCTTATTACCTTAATTTTTAATCTTAACAAAGTGTGCAGTCATTTTTCCCACTTGATAAGACTTTTTCAATTAATAAAATTTTAAACTATAGATGGAGAAGACATGCTCTGTTGCTAAAGAATATAAACAAGGACTGTTGAGAGGGAGAAACAAATGCTGTGTGAGGAATGCTATACAAAACTCTCTACCTCAAAAAGGAGGAAAACAAAATGCATTGCAAACAGCTCTTCATTGTTTTTGTTTGGGTTGCTTCATGGATCTGTTTTTTGTTGGCATTGTCTTTCATCATCACCCTTCCAGGTGTCCTTTCCTGAAATTCAGTCAGCCTCAGCCCCACTCTTTTAGTATTTCTACTCCCACCTTGGCCTATTGTGAACAATCTTTGGCCCACTGTCTCTTAACAGAGGATACTTTTAATAAAACAGCTTAGATTTCTGTAGAGGGTAGTGGGGGCAAGGATAAGGATGAGGCTGCTTCTGGAATAATTGTTATGGGAATGAAAGGGCTGTTGAAAGATTAGAGGCCAGTGTGCCTGGATACAAGGACTGGGGTCATAATTATACTTTGTCTTTTACCAGTGCCTTTTGTCCAAGTCACTGAAAGGGCCTAACAAAATTCTGATCTGAATAATATTATTCTTTGCTCTTTGGAATTTACTGGAGGTGGCAGCGAGGCTCTGAAAAAAATAAGAACGTTTTATAGTGGCATAAAAGGAAATAAGTTAGATACCCTGATTCCTTGTTAAGAAAAGTTGAGTCTGGTTAAAGTTGGTAGATTTAGGTGAAACAATGTTTGTCATTAAATGAAATGGGGTGAGATGATTTAGTGGAAATGTTGCATTTCTTCCCCACCTTTGTCTTTGTGCTTAGAGACTGACTGTTCGTCCTAAGAGAAACAAAACAAGGTTCCTTCCTAGGGATTGGGTGTTCCTGATTTCTAGTTCCAGCTCTTCTTATAATCTTTAGTAGCTCTTCTGCCCTTGTAAGCTTGAAGTTAGTCATCTGAGTGAACAGAAAGCTCACGCTCTTCCCCCAGGAGTTTAATTTCTTCTATCTGTTGATTATGTGTAAAATTATATTCAGAATCTGACCCATCTCTTTATGTTGTGAAAACAAGTGTTTTATGGAGTTTGAGGACACATATGTCATTTATTTACATTGGAAGATTCTTGCCTAGAGGGCAGTGCTGAAGTTAGCTTTATGTATTGAGTTGAGACTCTTTGCATGCAGTACCTGTCACTTGATATGTGCCTGCTGTTCCAGGTTTTATTTTAGTTCCCACTTTCCCATCTGAAAATTCACTGCCAGTTAACTCAGTGAAGGAAGTAAAGAGATGGTACTTGACCTCCCCCCAAATATGTCATTATATGGAATTTAAACATAGGGAAGAAAAAATTCTGGTGTGTCTTTCACAAGCTGAGAAGCCCTGTTAAGCACGCATACAGAAATCATTTTTATAAAAGTGATAAAACCTTGTACATTGTTAAATCTCCTTGTCCCTATTTTCTTTCCCAGGTGGTTTCCTAATTGTTTTGGTTTCTTCCTCCCCAAACCCAGGCTGGCTACAGCAAACATCATTCAAGATGTCCAGCAAAGGGAGCAGCACAGATGGCAGAACAGACTTAGCTAATGGTAAGGGGCCAAAATGAAGGTGAAGCTATTTTTACTATCAGCCGAGGCTCTCCTCCCTGCAAGCGAGAGTGGAGGCCTGGATTTTATTGGAGGGAAGGAAACTTTCCTGTGTTGTTTTGAGTATAGGAAACTACACAGGAAACACCTTGGACTGTATTGTACTTTTGCTTCTTCTGATTTTATCTGATCATTTTCAGAAGATCAATAACAGAGCTTTACTTCTAAGAGGTCGAGTGGTTTGGAGTTCTGTAAGGCTATAAGGATGGGCAGAACCTAGGAAATGCTGTTAATAAAGGAGAAAAATAAGATCCAATGGGTGGTAAGAACAAGGGAATTTTAGGGAAGATGGCGGGCAGATGGCCTGAGCCCAGGAGTTTGAGACTAGCCTAGACAACATAGTGAGACCCCATCTCTTTTAAAAAAAAAAAAAAAAAAAAGCAGTTACATAAGGGATGAGGTTAAAACCCAACTAGGAATGGGATTTCTTTCCCCTCCTTATTTAGTTCCCTAATTTCCTCTCCCTTCTTTCCATTTCTCTCCTTCCTTCCTTTCCCTCCTTCCTCTTTTCTGGATGAGTGCTGCCAGGTGTCAAATCACTGGCTTTAGGGCAGATTTGAAGGCAGAATATAAAAATTCTAATAGAGTGTAACTAGCACCTGGGTTATTTAACCAATGCTTCACCTCTGAGACAACTTTTAAGTTAGAGAAGCTGCCTTCAAATGTATATAGCTGGGCAGCAGAGTTCAGCATTCCTTAGCACCTTGAAGGTCAGGATAACAGGCTAAATTCTAGTTGATGTGATTGAAAGGAAGGAGCCGCGAGATTTTCAATGTGCTTTTTTATTGCTTCACATGTTCTTATCACTGCCATTTATTCATCTTTTGTTTGTTTTGTTTTTTGAGATGGAGTCTTGCCCTGTCACCAGGCTGGAGTGCAGTGGTACGATCTCGGCTCATTACACCCTCCGACTCCCAGGTTCAGGCGATCCTCCTGCCTCAGCCTCCCAAGTAGCTGGGATACAAGCACGCACCACCACGCCCAGCTAATTTTTTATGTTTTTAGTAGGGACGGGGTTTCACCACATTGGCCAGGATGGTCTTGATCTCTTGACCTAGTGATCAGCCCGCCTCGGCCTCCCAAGGTGCTGGGATTACAGGTGTGAGCCATCTCCATGGCCTATTCATCTTTTGTAAAGGAAAGTGGTTCATATTTTTCACTGGGTTTAGTTGAAGGGCATGGGGTTCTAGAGGAGCTGAAGTATACTGTTGATTTGGAGCTTCACCATTAGCTAGGTCAGGATAACTTACAAGCCAAATCCAGTCTGCCACTCGTTTATTAGAACACAGTCATGCCTGTTTGTTTATGTAGTGTTATGAGTTGCTTTTGTTCTGCATAATGGAGTTGAGAGGTTGTGGTGGAGCTCCATATGTTCTGAAAAGCCTGAAAGTTTTACTCTCTGGCCCTTTACTGAAAAAATTTGTAAACACCTACACTAGATCTTGGTGATTTACTCTTGGGGCCTTCTTGATGAGCTTGTGATACACTCTGGCCCTTACGTTAATGTGGTAAAGCCTTTAAAATTGTCAATATTTGTCACTTGTAATTTTAACAATAAATGCTGGATGTTTTGGTGTTTTCCTTTTTTTCTTTTCTATAGACCTGTTAGGTGTGGTATTTCAGTCCCTGCTTACCACTCCCAAGCTCAAACCCAGCTGCATTTCAAAAAACTGTAACTGCTAAACTTTCTTAGCATATATAACAGACTCAGCAAATGTTTGGTTCTTGGGTTCAAATTTCTGTACTTTTTTACTTTTCTTCCAGCCCCTAGCCCAGTTGTTTTATAGTGTGCTCTTAGTCGAGGTCTTTTGTTTTTTCAAAAAAAAAAAAAAAAAAAAGACTTTTATTTATGTCTCCCACCCTTCTGTTACTGCTTGAATCAAAGCACTTGTATTGATCTTTTTTCAGTTTTGGGTTTTGCCTAAGAATTCATTGAAAAGGATTTGCATTGTTTCAGAGATCTTTACAAATTACTGTTTTAATCCACATGACTAGACAGTAAGGTGCTCCACCTTTGAATTCTTAAACATTATTATGGTATTGGAGTTGAATAGCTCATACTGGAGTTAACACACACCTGGTCTGCCTTTCCTGACAGCTTTTACTTCTGGAAGGATAAAATTTATAGCCATCTGAGGAAAGGAGGCCCTTGAGCAGCATTTAAAATCTTTATTCTCCCCTTTTTTTCTTCACATCTTGACTTAGATTGGAAGTTGTGGTGGTATTGGCTCTAGAACATTGCTCAGATGCTCACTGGAATTGACTTGGCTTTTGTAAGATAAGAGAATGCAGTATGTAGTTATAGGAGATAAGATCAATGAAAGTGACCTAGTTATTTAACTACCAACATAGCAGATCTAGAATATACTGAACTTTCTTCTTAGGTACCACTATAGTAGCCTAGCTTTTTATCACTTTTATATATGCTTCCTAATAAAACGTCTCAATAAAGTGACTAAAAATTGTATTGAAAAATTCAAACTAATGGAAGTAAGTCAAAATATATTTACTAGCAAAAGGTGAGCAAGAACCCACTCAAATGATCATATTTCCCACTTACCCCTTCATATTCCTTTCTTGAAATTTCTTTCTGCATTTTAGACACTTAGGGGAAGAAACTTAAGATTTAGGTGACAGGAGGTGTAGTAGTACTTTCTTAAAGCAGAAAATGGTGCAACTCCACATCCATAAGTCAGTGATTTTTATCAGTTAGTTTCCATCTTAGGCTAAGAAGATGGCTATACTAGTTCTTGCTGGAGTTAGCTGTTCTTTTTATTTCTGCTTAATTATTTGCTATAACTTAATAAATGCCCATCCAATACAACAGAGCCTATGGTAGATGTGTCAGGTACACTTTTATACAATATGCTAATGTTTTGCCTCTTGAGAACTTGATGTAATCTTAGATTGTGGAGTTGTGGCAGTATTGGCTCTAGAACATTGCTCAAGTGATCACTGGAATTGACTATCGTGAGCTAAGAGAATACAGTACGTAGTTATAGGAGATAGGATCGATGAAAGTGATTTTTATCAGTTCCTTTGCTTTTGTTGAAGTACTTTGTGTGTGTATTTGATCTTAATCCTTTCAGTTTCTTGTCTTTTGTGAGATTTCCCCTCAGAGGATACTCTTTTTAATCATTTGTAATGAAAATACTTTGACCAAAGTTCATTTTTTTGGTCTTTTGATGTGATGATTTCTTAGACTAAGGAAGTCCTTCTGATCACTATCCTGTTTTCTTATTTTTCCCTCTCATCTACCCATTCCTCACTAACTTGCAGGAAGCCTGTCTAGCAGTCCAGAGGAGATGTCTGGAACTGAAGAGGGGAGGGAGACATCCTCAGGCATTGAAGTGGAGGCCTCAGACCTGAGTTTGAGTTTGACTGGGGATGATGGTGGCCCCAACCGCACCAGCACAGAAAGTCGAGGCACAGACACAGAGAGCTCAGGTGAAGATAAGGACTCTGACAGCATGGAGGACACTGGTCATTACTCCATTAATGAAGAAAATCGAGTCCATGACCGCTCAGAGGAAGAGGAAGAGGAGGAAGAGGAGGAAGAAGAGCAGCCTCGGCGCCGTGTACAGCGCAAACGGGCTAACCGTGACCAGGACTCATCAGATGATGAGCGGGCCCTAGAAGACTGGGTGTCCTCAGAAACATCAGCTCTACCCCGACCTCGCTGGCAAGCCCTTCCTGCCCTTCGGGAACGGGAGCTGGGTTCAAGTGCTCGCTTTGTCTATGAGGCCTGTGGGGCAAGAGTCTTTGTGCAGCGTTTCCGCCTGCAGCATGGGCTTGAGGGCCATACTGGTTGTGTCAATACCCTGCACTTTAACCAGCGCGGCACCTGGCTGGCCAGTGGCAGCGATGACCTGAAGGTGGTGGTGTGGGATTGGGTGCGGCGGCAGCCAGTACTGGACTTTGAGAGTGGCCACAAAAGTAATGTGTTCCAGGTGAGGCAAGGGAGCATAATAGCAACTGAGAGAATCAGGCATGAGTTTGACAAATCTGAACTGCTGCGTAGAATGAGAGCTGGTAGTGAGTTGTAGGAATTAGGTATTGGGACTTGGCCCTACTTTGGCTCCCATAATGACCTAAATACACTGAAAGACTCTTGGCAACCATTAGATTCCTTGAGCATATGGACTGTTGGAAACCTCATAGGTAGGATGCATGCAGCTTATTAAATGTGTGCTGGTAGGAAGCAGTGTAGTATAAGCACAGGCTCTTGAACTAAACTGCCTGAGTTCAAAGTCTAGCCCAATGCTTACTAGCTCTGTAATCTTGGGCAAGTTATTTTACTTTTGTCTTCAATTTATCTGAAAAATGGGACTAATAACATAGGGTTATGAGGATTAAATAACAATAGAAGCTAAGCATTTAGAACTGTGGCTGGTACTTAAAGATTAACATTTGATAAATATTAGCTAATATTGTTATTATTCTGTAAAGATTTTTCTCAGCCCCATCTACTGTATTGGTACCAGCCGTTTATCCTAAGGGTGTTTTATTTTCTTCCCTGATGTCCCCCCTATTTTCCTTTTTCTTTGTGGCAAATTATATTTGCTTTCTGAATCAAGGTAGATTTTCCTCCTCTATTCCTTTTCTCCCCTGCTAGGTACAGTCCTAGTTCGCCTGAGCTCTTAACATGTACCAGTTTAATCTTTCAGGGCCAACTGAAATGCTCTGTTAGATCAGAGGAAGTTTTTTCTCTCCCTTTCCTTTAACTCCTGGAAGAAATTGGTCTTAGCCAACTGTACAAGAGTAGGAAAGCTAAGTTTCCAGCGTCATGTAAGAAAAGGGGGTAAGCTGAGGTCATCATCATATATTTCATTCTCAAGTTTACCTCTTTAATTTCTTTTGTGTGTCGTTTTTTTCATTTTTAATACCTCAGGCCAAGTTTCTTCCTAATAGTGGTGATTCCACTCTGGCCATGTGTGCCCGTGACGGGCAGGTTCGGGTAGCAGAACTATCTGCCACACAGTGTTGCAAGAATACGAAACGTGTGGCCCAGCACAAGGGAGCGTCTCACAAGGTAAGTAAGACCTTGTTCCAAAGTTTGTGCAATCCAAATCCTCTGTGGTTCTCAGCAAAGGTTCTCCCTTACCTCTGCCCATTGTGTCACCTTTGTTGTGGTCACATGCTTCACCTCTGTCAGTCCTTAAGATTTATAGTTAAGAAAGGAGCAAAAGCAGCCACCCTAAACTCCTAGGAAGGCAAGTATTTGAAAGGTCCCTAGATCATGCACTTACAGTATTTGGCCCCTAGGCCAAGCCATAGTTGGTTTGGAGATCTTTGAAGTCTCCTATGCCTTCTAAACCTTTTATATTTATTCTGTTTTTTTTTAGAGTATTTTGACAGTTTCAAGGTGCTAGTGGTTGATTCTTAATGTGTGAGAGCTTCAGCCTTCCAGCTTAAACTCTCAGTTCACAAATAGCACTGTTTCTGAAAGCCCTATTTAAAGCTGGAAATATAGGCCAAATAATCATGGTGGCAGCTAGTGAGGAGTTAAGAGCTGCCTAGCCTTAAGGTAGGCATGGTGTTCTTTTGTGCCATGAAAAGAGGATGGTACTCTCTTTAGATACCCTAAGCAAAGAGTAGGTGGACCTGGAGTATACTTTTCTAGCCAAGGTGGCTCAGGATATTTGAAAATTACCTATTTCATTGATTCTTAAGTCTACCCCCAACCCATTAGATAACTAATTTTTATAGCTAAGATGTAAGGAATGAAGTTGGGCACCATTTCTCTCTGCACCTAAGGATATGGAATTGATTTTTAGAATGGGTGTGGTAGCTTATGCCTGTAATCCCAGTGCTTTGGGAGGCTCAGGTGGGAGGATTGCTCGAGGCCAGGAATTTGAGACCTGCCTGGGCAATACAGCAAGACCCCATCTGTTAAAAAAAAAAAAAAAAAGGTGAAAAAATCAGCCGGGTGTAGTGCCTTATGCTTGTCCCAGCTACTTGCTTGGGAGGCTGAGGTGGGAGGATCACTTAAGCCCACAAGGTTGAGGCTTCAGTGAGCCATGATCATGCCACTGCACTTCAGCCTGGGTGACAAAGTGAGACCCTGGCTGGAAAAAAGTAAAATGAACTCTAATGGCTGATGTTTTTCTTTGCTATCTCTGTTCATATCCCTTGGGGATAGTTGAAATAGCAAGTCACCTGTCCTTTGACTTGTATAGAATAAACAAAGCTATAAATAATTTACATAGAACAAGGGTAAGTGGCTTAAATTGTCTCCCTTCCTGGGATTTTATGACAAAAAGGTAGACATTTCTCTTATTGGGACATTTTAAGTGCAGCCCTTGCTAAAGTTATAGGAATGGACTAGATGACCTCTAATTGTAATATTTGGAAATCTCATGTTTTTCCGTTTTTTTTCCTTCAGTTGGCTCTGGAACCAGATTCTCCCTGTACATTCTTATCTGCAGGTGAAGATGCAGTTGTATTCACCATTGACCTGAGACAAGACCGCCCAGCTTCGTAAGTGTAGTAGTAACATCTTTACAAAACTGTATCTCTTAGCCTTGAACATATTCCATGTGTCTTGGTAATGCCTAACTCTGGTTCATCAGAATGGTACCTTTGTGCCTATGGTAAGAGGTAGTTTAATGTTAAGGAGAATTCCTTACTTTGTCTCTTTCTCAGCAGTGAAATACTATTCAGTCTACCTTCATTTCTCAGTTTAGTTATTACATGTGGCCTTTAATAATTTGATGATATTCTGCTCCTTATTCACTTGGATATCATTCATTTTACCCACAGAAAGCACATTATTTCACAAACTCGTGTAGAGATATGGCCCTGTAAATTTTAAATTTAGTTATTTATAGAAACATACAAATAAATGATCAATTTTGGACAAAAATATTGGTAGCTGTAGTTGCGTTCTGTTTTATCACAGTTCATTTGTATGTAAATTTGAGACTCATAGGTAAATGTTATCCCTTTTTAACTGTGTGATATCATAGAAAAACGCAGCATCTTGTTTGGATCCAGGTGGACCTAGGTCAAATCTCAACTAAGGCACTACTAGTTATGACTTACGTAACCTTCTGAACTTCAGTCTCTTCAGTCTTGCTGTGGGCATACTTTTTCCCTCCCTCCTGCCTTCCTTCTCTTGGGGTTTCTATGAAGACTTACATATATATATATATGTTTATATCAATTTCAGCCATGGTGTTAGACATTATACTGAGGCATCGAATAAATATATAACGCCATGGCTGAAATTAAGATGTAGCTAATAATTACAATTATTTTAGTTTTAGTTTTTCATTTTTATTGCCTTTTTTTTTGTTTGTTTTGAGATGGAGTTTTGCTCTTGACACCCAGGCTGGAGTGCAATGGCACGATCTCGGCTCACTGCAACCTCCGCCTCCTGGGTTCAAGTGATTCTCCTGCCTCAGCCTCCCAAGTAGTTGGGATTACAGGCATGCACCACCATGCCTAGCTCATACTTTGTATTTTTAGTAAAGGTGAGGTTTCACCATGTTGGCCAGGCTGGTCTTGAACTCCTGACCTCAAGTGATCCACCTGCCTCAGCCTCCCAATGTGCTGGGATTACAGGAATTGATGTAACCTAACTTTGTAGCTTTGTAGTTAGATAACTAACTTTGTAGTTCTCTAACTTTGAGGAAAACATTTAATCTTTTGAACTGCATGATGTTTGTTATTTCCAGTTCTAAAGTTCCAGGGTTCTGTGATGATAATGGAAGATTAGCAAGTTTTTATAGGACAGGGGAAGAGCAAAAAAGCAAAAAATGATAAGTTTATTTAATCTGCTGTGTTACAGAGTTGTGAAACAGAATGAGTTCCTACCTTGCGGATCAGGTTCACAGGGAAACTATTGTTAGGCCACCAGGAATTGGGAATCTGGTTCAAGTAATGAAGAGAGTGAATGACTTTGGCAGATTATTGAATTTAGAATGAAATTACATAGGTAGAAAATCTGGCTGAGAGTTAACCATGAATCTGAACATATGCAATGATAGGTGGAATAGAATCTAAAGAGGGGAACAAGGAGAAAAGATTAGAAGGAGGCCCAAATCTAGATTTGAGTAATAAAGACAGTGAGTCTTTAAAGTTTTTGTTGTAAGGGTTAAAGTAGTGTTACAGGCTGGAATGGGGTGAAAGGCTGAACATTTGCTTATGTCAGAGGCATTTTTTTTTTCTTTTTCTTTTTTTTTTTTTTTTTGAGGTGGAGTCTCACTCTGTCACCCAGGCTGGAATGCAGTGGCATGATCTTCTCAGAGGCATTTTTGTGTGAAGTTGGCATTGGGGAGTTTTTCTTTTGTATATATATGATAATTGCCGAATCTGACTAACATCTTAGGAAACTAACATCTTAGGAAAAGAGTTTGATTTGAAACTATAGGTGGAATATTCCTTCAGCCAGTGGAAGCCAGTTTGAGGTATTCTTCAAAGAAATCTTGTGGTCTAATCTGTAATTGTTTTTCCCTTTTTGCTGGGACATATGTGCTCATTACTTTTAAGGCAAAATTTGTGAATTTGTTTCATGTGGTTTCCTCTAATGTGAACATTTTTTCCTCCTTTTGCCATGATAATCATTTTTGTAGGACCTCTGCATGTCCCCTGCAGAGCTCAAGGTACTCTGCATTTACGCATCAGGAGAGTTTGTTTTATGGGATTATGTTGAGGCATAGAAAGATTGAGTTCTTCGTCAGGATTACATAACTGTAGAGCCAGTACTTCATAATCTATTCCTTAGTTTCTTCATTTTGCTTCCACGTGGTAACTTTAGTATTTGTTAGACCCTGTCCTTCTGAAATTTCAAATTGCTGAGGAAATAAGATAGTCCTGTGGGGAGGAGTAGCATCAGCTCATACTCTTTCCCTGTCTAAAACTCATATTAGAGCGGTCTTTTAGTTTTGTCCCTGAAGCTGTTATTCTTTTGACATGTTTCCTGGCTTGTGTTTTTGAGGTGTACGTGTGTTGGGGGATGGAGGTTTCCCCTAATGACGTTCATAATCAGTGGCCTCTGTATTTTTTTATTTTTATTTTTTAATTTCAAAATAAATAGAGATGGGATCTGTGTTGCTTAGGCTGGTCTCGAACTCTTAGGCTCAAACACTTCTCCCACCTGAGCCTCCCAAAGTGCTGGGATTATAAGCATGAGGCACTTCACCTGGTCTTCTGTATTCATTCATTCATTTCGTTTATTTAATTTTTTTTTTTTTTTTTTTGAGACAGAGTTTCACTCTTGTTGCCCAAGCTGGAGTGGCAATGGCGTGATCTTGGCTCACTGCAACCTCTGCACTCCAGGTTGAAGCAATTCTGTCTCAGCTACCCGAGTAGCCGGGATTACAGGCGTACACCATCAAAGCCCAGCTAATTTTTTGTATTTTTAGTACAAACGGGGCTTCACCATGTTAGCCAGGGTGGTCTCAAACTCCTGGCCTCAGGTGATCCACCCTCCTCGGCCTCCCAAAGTACTGGGATTCCAGGGGTGAGCCACTGCGCCTGGCCTGTATTCATTTAATGAAAAGCTGCAGAGATATTAAGTAAAAAAAATCTCCACTTTGCCTAGAACAGTTCTAGGCTGAAGTGACTTTGACTATTCAGAAAGGATGCTAAAATCATTTCTTTACGAAGAAACTTGTTGTCATGGTTATATTTCTTTCCGTTCCCATAGCATCAGAAATAAATAAAACCTTAGACTTGAAAGCTAAAGCCAAGCCTCTTCCTATAGTTTCTTGAAGTCTTGTAAATTTACCAATCTTCATTATATGATGTCGTATTTGACTGGTTGAATGCTTAGATCTGAGAATATTCATCATGCCACCCTTAACCTGGAACAAGTTGTGGCTGTTTAGCCAGATTTTTCTGGATTTCTTCAATGAAAATTTATCAGCTTTCAGTGTGCATATTTTAAGCTGGGTTTTTAATTTTTTTACTTTTTGAGACAGGGTCTCATTCTGTCATCTAAGCTGAAGTACAGTGGCAAGATCATGGCTCACTGCAGCTTCAGTCTCCTGGGCTCAGGCAATCCTCACACCTCATCCTCTTGAGCAGCTGGGACTACAGGTGCATGCTACCACACCCAGCTAATTTTTTATTTTTTATAGAGATATGGGGTCTTGCTATGTTGCCCAGGGTGGTTTCGAACTGCTAGTTTCAAAGTGCTGGAATTACAGGCATGAGCCACTGTGCCTGGCTTAAGTTGGGTTTTAAGTGACTTTTTTTTTTTTTTTTTTTTTTTTTTTTTTTTTTGAGGCAGAGTCTTGCTCTGTTGTGCAGGCTGGAATACAGTGGCGCGATCTCTGCTCACTGCAACTTCTACCTCTCAGGCTCAAGTGATTCGTCTGCCTCAGCTTCTGGTGTAGCTGGGATTACAGGCACATGTCACCACACCTGGCTAATTTTTGTATTTTCAGTAGATATGGGGTCTCGCCATGTTGGGCAGGCTGGTCTCAAACTCCTAGCCTCAAGTGACCCGCCCTCCTCGGCCTCCCAAAGTATTGAGATTACAGGGATGAGCCACCATGCCTGGCTTTAAGTGACATTTTAATGGAATCTGAGAGATAGACTCTGACCTTAAGGTCTTTTTTAGCCTACTGTTTCTGTGATTCTTCCTCCACTTCTCTCCTTGGTCCCAGGTGATCGGGAAGACGTACTTATACATAAAGGGTAGGAAGGTATGGGTAGCATTGTCTGATTAATGACTGGCTGTTACTGTGTTGGACTCCAGCTAAACAGGCTTCCTGAAGAGTGGTACATTCATATACCTTTAGTTGATGCTATTTTTTTTGAGATGGAGTCTTGCTCTGTAGCCCAGGCTGGAGTGCAGTGGCGCGATCTCGGCTCACTACAACCTCTGCCTCCCGCGTCCTGGTTCAAGCAATTCTCCTACTTCAGCCTCCCAGGTAGCTAGGATTACAGACATGAACCACCATGCTCAGCTAATTTTTGTATTTTTCTTTTTTTAGTAAAGACATGGTTTCACCATGTTGGCCAGTCTGATCTTAAACTCCTGACCTCATGATCCACCTGCTGCAGCCTCCCAGGGTGCTGGAATTATAGGCTTTAGCCACTGTGCCCGGCCTACCTTATGCCTTTTAAGGAACACTAGAAAGTGACTTCACTACATGTTTTTTTTCCTTAATCCCCAAAGTTATGTAATAAATGTATGCATTTTCCTGTTAAAACAACACTTCTTTCTTTCCAAATGAGAGTCTCTTTGGTTTCTTATTAGCCATGTTACTCTCTTAGCTCTCCCTTGCCATGACCATCTGGATCTTTTGGAGGAAATAATTTTCTGTGTCTTTTACTCTTAAAGGAAACTGGTGGTGACAAAAGAGAAAGAGAAGAAAGTGGGGCTGTATACAATCTATGTGAATCCTGCCAATACCCACCAGTTTGCAGTGGGCGGACGAGATCAATTTGTAAGGTGAGTTTGTGGCTCTTTTGTGTCTTTTACAGTTTATAAGACTGATGCATTATATATTACCAGATGCTCCATTATGGAGAGTTATGAATTTTCTAGAAATCCATTAACTATTATCTTGAATTTTTTACCATTTTCCAAACATCTTATGTGCCTTTTGAGATATTCTGTTCTCTTATAATTAACAGTCTCTGAGGGGTGGCTTTACATATTTTAGAGATTATCCAGTTTTAAAGAAGTTAGATGATGGTCAGGTGCAGTGGCTCACACCTGTAATCTCAGCACTTTGGGAGGCAATGGAGGCCAGATCATGAGGTCAGGAGTTCAAGACCAGCCTGGCCAATATGGTGAAACCCCGTCTCTACTAAAAATACAGAAATTAGTTGACGTGGTGGTACATGCCTGTAGTCCCAGCTATTCAGGAGGCTGAGGCAGGAGGATCACTTGAGCTCAGGAGGCAGAGGTTGCAGTGAGCCAAGATCATGCCACTGCACTCCAACCTGAATGACAGAGCAAGACTCTCTCTCAAAAAAAAAAAAAAAAGAAGTTAGATAAATTAACCAAGGTCCTCACATAGCAGCTAAGGCATCAATTTAGGTTTACGAGCAAGTGCTGTATTAGTAAATAATCTTCACCATTTTCATACATAAATAAACATGCACTAGAAATTTTAAATACTGGTTTTCAATTCAGAAATAGTTTGACTTGGGAGCATTTAGTGTGAACTGAGGGTTTTTTGGCTTTCACTATCCTGAGCTACCACTTTTCTTTATCCATGGTGATATCTTTGTTACTGTGAACACCTTTTGTTAACACTGGTTCTTGAGAAACATGACCTAAGGGAAACAGACACCGTGGATTCAATCTTCATATGTATTAGTTAATTTCCTCTGACCCTTAGTAATAAGCTGTATTCATCCCTGTCCAGTTGGCCTATTTTAACAATGTTTCTTTGGGATCATCAGTTTGAAAGGAGGAGAGAGGGACAAGATCACTAAAAAAAAGAGTGACTTTTTGCTTTCCTAATGGTAAGTGAAAAGCATCATCTTCCTTTTGAAATGAGAGCACATTTTATAGCTGTATTTCCACATGCGTTTTATTAAGAAGAATCATAGGGAATAGGGTAAATTTTTAGAAAATACATGAGAGATGACTTTACCTTGTTCAAGAATCCTTGACAAAACCTTGTTTCTTTCTTCTTCCTCTATTCCCATGCCTTCAAAATTTGTTTCCTCTAGTCACCAACAATCCTCAAGTATGTCGCAATAGATTTTTTCTTTTTAGATAAGAAGCTGTTGATCAAGAAGGCTTGTAGTTGTACAGATTTTCAGTTGCTACCTCCTCCAAGTTGAGCATTCACTGAAATTTCTAATTGGGAGTTCCTACTTAGAGTTCCAAATTACTTGAAAAGTCTGTCTCTAGCGAATTCCACTAGAACAAAGATGTTTGGGGGGGAATGTAGGAGTTTGCTGTATTGAGAAATGTAGTTCATAATGTTTTAACCCAAAGCTGATACTTTCTCAGGGTTAGAGTACGGCTTAGAATTTTAGCGTTTCAACACAAGGAGAAATCAAATCTGTCTCTTATCAGCCTCATATCCTCTATTGGCTATTTACTTGGCAGAAGTTATGTAAAAAAAAAAAAAGTTGTTTTTTTGTTTGTTTGTTTTGTTTTTTGAGACAGAGTCTCACTTTGTTGCCTAGGCTGGAGTGTACTGGCTCCATCGCTGCAATCTCTGCCTCCCAGGTTCAAGCAATCCTCATGCTTCAGCTTCCCAAGTAGCTGGAATTACAGGCATACGGCACCGTGCCTAGCTATTTCTGTATTTTTAGTAGAGATGGGGTTTCGCCATGTTGGCCAGGCTGGTCTCAAATTCCTGTCTTAAGGGATCCGCCTGCCTCAGCCTCCCAAAGTGCTGGGATTACAGTCGTAAGCCACTGCGCTTGGCTACTTGAAGATTTTGAGGCATACTGATCCTATGTGAGCAGGTAGCCCTTTAAGCACTCCAGCTCTTCTCTGACATTAGGTTACACTCAACTTCTTTGGCACCTCTTCTGTTCAGCCAACCGAATGTTTTGAGGTTTCTCCTTTCTTATTCTTTCTTTGAAAGAACCTGAACAGCTCACCTTCAGGTATAAATTTGAAAACATTTGTGCTGAATATTTTATACCATAACACCATTAACTTTTACTCCTAGCCTAAAGGAATTACTTCAAGGGAATACAGAGAAATAACTTACTTATCTTCAAGGCTTTGCATCATTAATACTGAATTTTAGTTTAGGGTTATTAAGTATTTAAGGGGAGCTCTGGGGAGACATGCTTTTTGGCCTGTGCCCCAAAAAAAAAAAAAAAAAAAAGTAGGCAAGTGGAGGAGGTATAGGTGTGAGTCCCTACTACACCAGTTAAGCTAAGCTAATTCCTGTTTAGCTTAGTTTTAAGAATTTATAGGAGTAAAAAAAGGCTGGGCGTGGTGGCTCACACCTGTAATCCAAGCACTTTGGAGGCCAAGGTGGGCAGATCACCTGAGGTCAGGAGTTCAAGACCAGCCTGACCAACATGGTGAAACCCCGTCTTTAAAAGAAAAAAAAAATTAATTAATTTTTAAAAATTAGAAAAATTAAAAGGAGCCGGGCACGGTGGCTCAAGCCTATAGTCTCAGCACTTTGGGAGGCCGAGGCGGGTGGATCACGAGGTCAAGAGATCGAGACCATCCTGGTCAACATGGTGAAACCCCGTCTCTACTAAAAATACAAAAATTAGCTGGGCATGGTGGCGCGTGCCTGTAATCCCAGCTACTCAGGAGGCTGAGGCAGGAGAATTGCCTGAACCCAGGAGGCGGAGGTTGCGGTGAGCCGAGATCGCGCCATTGCACTCCAGCCTGGGTAACAAGAGTGAAACCCCGTCTCAAAAAAAAAAAAAAACATTAAAAGGAGAATATGTCAGATGAATCCTTTAGTGGTAGATTTGGCAGTGTGATTGGCCGACATGAAAATTTATTGTTAAAGCATTAGATATAGGCCCTGATTTATGAAGCATAGTCAGTAAATCATCTCTTCACTCCCCGGTTTTTTGTTTTTGTTTTTTTGGGGGTTTTTTTTAAGATGGAGTTTCACTCTTATTGCCCAGGCTGGAGTGCAATGGCATGATCTCGGCTCACCGCAACCTCCACCTTCCGGGTTCAAGCGATTCTCCTGTGTCAGCCTCCTGAGTAACTGGGATTACAGGCATCTGCCACCATGCCTGGCTAATTTTGTATTTTTTACTAGAGACAGGGTTTCTCCATTTTGGCCAGGCTGGTCTTGAACTCCCGACCTCAGGTGATCTGCCCACCTCGGCCTCCCAAAGTGCTGGGATTACAGGCATGAGCCACCATGCCTGGCCACTCCCCAGTTTTTAAGCCAAAATCAGCAACACTGAGAGAATATTAGATTAAAGGCTGGTACAAAAGAGAGACTTAGGTTAACAAGTTAGTGGGTGCCTGAAGGCGTGTGGGAAGAAATGTGGTAAAGGTGTGGAGAGGATGCTAAAACTATTCCTTACATGACTTAAAATTAGGGGGCTTGGTGTGATGGCTCATGACTATAAAACTAGAGCACTTTGGGAGGCCACAAAGCTGGAGGATAGCTTGAGGCCAGGAGCTCAAGACCAACGTAGGCAATAGACCAAGACCATGTCTACCAGAAGAAAATTCAAGAAAAAATTTTAGGCTGGGCATAGTGGCACACTCCTTTAATCCCAGCACTTTGTGAGGCCGAGGCACGCAGATCATGAGGTCAGGAGTTCAAGACCAGCCTGGCCAATGTGGTGAAACCCTGCCTCTACTAAAAATATAAAAATTAGCTAGGCATGGTGGTGCACTCCTATAGTTCCAGCTACTTGGGAGGCTGAGGCAGAAGAATCGCTTGAACCTGGGAGGCAGAGATTGCAGTGAGCCAAGATCACTCCACTGCATTCCAGCCTGGGCAACAGTGAGACTTTGTCTCAAAAAATAATAATAATTTTTAGTAAATTAAATACCACCAGGTGTGGTGGTATGCTCCTATAGTCCCAACTATTTGGGAGGCAGTAGGAGGATCTCTTGAGCCAGGAGTTTGAGGCTGCAGTGACCTGTGATTGCACCACTGCACTCCATCCTGGATGACAGAGTCTTAAAGAAAATAAATAAGTAGGCCGGGCGCGGTGGGTTACGCCTGTAATCTCAGCACTTCGGGAGGCCGAGGTGGGCAGATCACAAGGTCAAGAGATCGAGACCATCCTGGCCAACAAGGTGAAACCCCATCTCTACTAAAAATACAAAAATTAGCTGGGTGTGGTGGCATGCGCCTGTGGTCCCAGCTACTTGGGAGGCTGAGGCGGAAGAATCACTTGAACCCAGGAGGCGGAGGTTGCCATGAGCCAAGATTGCGCCACTGCACTCTAGCCTGGCGACAGAGCAAGACTCCGTCTCAAAAATAAATAAATAAATAAATAAGGAAAAGAAAATAAATAAGTAAAAATGAAAATAAAGTAAAATATAAACTGTCAAAGCCTGTTATATGTTCAGAAAATAGTGGGAAAGTTAGTATTAATCTTTCTATGACTACTGTCTATCACAGGGCTTGACAAACTGTACTGCTTGTTTTTATAAATAAAGTTTTATTGGAACACAGCCATGCCTTCCTTTACATGTTGTTTGTAACCACTTTGATGCTACAGTAGTAGAATTCAGTAGTTATAATAGAGATGAAATGATTTGCCGGTTTACCAGCTTAAAACATTTACTATCTTGACCTTTAAGAAAAAGTTTGCCAAACCCTGTTCTAGCATCATATGTAGAATATATTAGGTTATTAATAAATAGTTGGGGCGTAGTGACTCAGGTCTGTAATCCCAGCACTTTGGGAGGCTGAGGCAGGAGGATCTCTTGAGGCCAGGAGTTTGAGGCCACACTAGGCAGATGCTGTTTCCACAGAAAATAAAAATAGTAGCCCAGCATGGGGGTGTGCATCTGGAGTCCCAGCTACTTGGGAGGTTGAGGTAGGAGGGTCATTTGAGCCAGTGAGGTGAAGGCTTAAGTCATCAGTAATCTAACTGCCAAAGCCAACAAGATACTTTTCAAGTCTTTTTCTCTACTCCTGACATTGTTTATTACTTCTTCCCTGAAACACCTTCTCTCCTTGATGATGTCCAGCCACTCCTCAGTGCTGTCCATGGGTTTGTCTTCCTTTGTCCAACCATTAAATGCTGATGTTCTCTAGTAGCTCAGTGTTCAGCTGTCATCTTAATTTATACTAGAGAATTTTAACTTGAAGTACAAGTATTATGTGAACCTCCAGAAAGGGTGTTTATGTGCATTTTTCTGGGGAAAAGGGACTATAGTTTTTATTACATTCTGAAAGAGGCCAGAGATTCTAAAGGAGGAAGGGAAAATCCACTGTTTTCCATTGGAGATCTAATTCCATTACCAATGCTTTGACTACCACCTATACATGGATATATGACTTACATCTGTCTCCAAACCACACTTTTTCTGAGTTCTAGACTTAAATCTACTTGACAAATGTATATAATTAACTGACGACTTCAGCCAGAGAAGTCTCAGTGGTGAGCTGAGGACCAAAACCAGATTAGGACGGGCTGAGAAGTGAATAGGAAGTAAGGAAGTGGAAATACTGAATGTTGATCATTCTTCACAGTAATATGATTGTAAGGGGAAGGAGAAAAAAAGCAATAGTAGGAAAGGACAGTCAGTAGAAGGATTTTTAGAAAGTGGCCAGATGGTGATGAGGAAGAGGTTGAGAAATGAGCTGACCATCAAACAAGGTCCCTGGAAAGATGAAATGAAGAACATTTGTTGAGAGGCTCTGAGATTGGAGGAGACTGGGTGAAGACAGATACTGGATCTGTCTTGTTCATCACTGTATTTCTAGCACCTAGCATAATATTTGATGCGTAATATATGTGTCATAAATATTTGAATTTAAAGCTTGCCTTAGAGGAAGGAACGTGAAGGTAGTGTGCTTGATAAGAAAGAGGTAAGGAGAGGGAGTCTTGAGGATATGGGTGGTGGTTTGTAATAATTATTGTGGTATATAAGAGGGAGAACAGGCCAAGTAAGGTTTCAAGGAGGGATTACAGACCCACTGACTTACCTTAAGTTTGATTTCTACCCATGAGTAACCCTTTTCAGTAGGTAACATACACATAAAAGGCTGTATACTAATGTTGTTTCATTGAAAATTAGCAGTATGTGATTTAAAACTTGAGAGAGAGAAACCACTTCAACCTGACAGAATTGAGGATTGCCACTTAAAATGGGAAATACATCGATGAAGGATTTAGGGTTTAATGCCGGGTGTAGTGCCTCACGACTGTAATCTTAGCACTTTGGGAGGCCGAGGCAGGCGGATCCCTTGGGGCCAGGAGTTCAAGACCAGTCTGGCCAAAATGGTGAAACCCTGTCTCTACTAAAAATACAAAAATTACCTAGGCGTGGTGGCTTGTGCCCGTAGTCCCAGCTACCCAGGAGGCTGAGGTGGAAAATCACTTAAACCCACGAGGTGGAGGTTGCAGTGAGCCTGGGTGACAGAGTGAGACCCTGTCTCAAAAAAAAAAAAAAAGGGGAGAGATTTAGGGTTTGGAAATGGATTGAGAAAGGACCGGCCTTTAAGCAAGAGCATGTACCAGAAGCTTGGTTTGGAAAATGTTGTTAATCTACATGCAGCTGGCAGTTTCCTGCCACTACATCAAATTGCAGTCCTTTAAGGGATTCGTTTTTAAATTTTGATATTTTCATTGCTTTTCCAACCACAGGATTTATGACCAGAGGAAAATTGATGAGAATGAGAACAATGGAGTACTTAAGAAGTTCTGCCCTCATCACCTGGTAAGATTCATGAAGGGCCAGTTGCTCCAGGCTTCCCTGACTCGACCCCAAGGCTACACTTGAACTTGGGGGTATGGTGGGAATAGCTTGGACTTTCAAGTCAGTCATCTGGATTTGAATCCTGGCTTTACCACTTACCAGCTTTGTGATTTTGGCAGTCATTTCACTTCAGATAGTCTCAGTTTTTAATCAACAAAATAGAAATAAAAATAACTGCCATGCACCTTGATGGTGAGGCCTAATGAGACAGTGTACAAAAAATGGCCAGCAAACAGATGACAAGGAAGAGAAAACCCCAAGATGCTACCCCCTGAGGTGGTCATGTTTCATCAGTTATACTCTTGTCTCTGTCTGTCTTTCTCAAATCTCTGGGAGAAGATATAGGGGACTTTGAAGGAAAAGCTGTTTCCTGAAGATGGTATAACAAATGGGGGGGTGGGGCATCAGTCAGTATCTGCTCCTTATTGCAGGTGAACAGTGAGTCCAAAGCAAACATCACCTGTCTTGTGTACAGCCACGACGGCACAGGTACGTGAGCAGGGCCCAGCTCCTAGGCTGGCATGCCCCCTCTGTCTAGGGAGCTGCTGAGCCAGTGAGGCATGTGCCCTCCAGTGCTCACCACTGTGCTATAGCTCCAAGTGGAGCAGCTGGGGATTAACTGCTGATGGTGAGCACATAGCGGGAGGATACAGCAGATGACCCTTGGAGATGCCAGGTACCATTTGCAGAATGCTGCAGATGATACTTGGCAGGGCCTGTCCTAAAGCCCAGGTTACTTGCCTGAGCAGGTTCTTATGCCTTTGACTCATTCCTGAGTTAATGGGTATGATCTTTTTGAGTATTCTGCTGCCCCTGGGTTGGCAGTGTGTTCCTAGTCTACCCTGTACAGTCTGACTTGCCTGGTGTTCCAAATAAATAAGATGGGTGCTATACCTGGGTATTTGGAGGGGGCACTACTGGCAAGAAGCCCCAACCCAACCCCAACTCCTGGTTCCTGCTTTTCAGCCTTTGCCTTCACTGCTGTGTTCTTGTTCTTGGCAGAGCTCCTGGCCAGTTACAATGATGAAGACATTTACCTCTTCAACTCCTCTCACAGTGATGGGGCCCAGTATGTTAAGAGATATAAGGGCCACAGAAATAATGCCACAGGTGAGACTGTCTTCCTAGGTTTCTGTGGCCCAAGTCTATTGGCTTTGGAGAACCACAGTGTCTTACTCAGGTTATACAAATAGAAACTACCTAAGGAGTAGGCTGCCTGTGTTGCCATGGGCACTGAGCGATTATCCTGAACTGGGCTGGAGTTTCCATGTTTTCTCTGCTATGCTAGAGGAGAAAGCTCTCAAGAGCATCTCTTGACACTGCAATAATGTTTGCTTCTAATTGGTTTGGACATAAGGAGATAAGACTAACTGTTTTTTAGATTTCAGGTAACTTCAAAATAAGCATAAATGCCTTGTCAGGGAGTCAGGGAAAGCCCTCTTTAGTCAGTGGTCCTGAATTGCTTAAAATAGGGAGTGACCTTGTACCTTTAGGAGGGAGGAGTAAACGATTCTTTTAGATGAGGCAGAAGAGGAGGAATGGTGGTAGTACCTAGCCCAAGATTGGCCTGTTTTGTTCCATGTCTATGGTTCCCAAACTCTGGGGCACATTGGAATCCCTGATGTATTTTGTTTTGTTTTGTGTTTTTGAGACACTCTTACTCTGATGTCTAGGCTGGAGTGCCGTGATGCAATCATGACTCACTGCAGCCTTGACCTCCCAGGCAACTGTAGCCTCAACCTCCTGGGCTCAGGTGATCCTTGCACGTCAGCCTCCCGAGTAGCTAGTACTACAGGCATAGGCCACTACCTGTGGCTAATTTTTGTATTTTTTTTTTGGAGACAGGGTTTCACCATGTTGCCCAGCCTGGTCTCCAACTCCTGGGCTCAAGTGATCTGCCTGCCTTGACTTCCCAGAGTGCTGGACATGAGTCACCAAGCATAACAGTCTGGCCTTAACCCCATATATTCTAATTTAATAGGTATGGGGTGCAACTTGGGCATTGAGATTTTTTTAAACTGCCCACATGATTCTGGTGTTCAGAAAAGCTGAGGAATCACTACTCTGTTGTTACCACTCCTAACAGATACCTGTCATGATTTTGTCTTGGAGATAGCAGAAGATTAGTTTTATTATTTTTTTTCCTGAGCTGGTAAGGAGGGAGGGAAAAATCTATTCTTGGATCTCAGCACACAGGCAGATACAAGAAGGGTGCCAGTTTCATGGCCAATATTGTACTGACCATAGTAGTTGGAACTCTTGGTTTCTTGTACTGATTGTGACGAGTAGAGTCCTGTTAACGGTAACAAGCACAGATCACTTGCTTCTTAGAGGCAGTTGTGGCATATACCTTCATCAGTCTCAGATCAACTGACGACCCCAAAAACATTGACAAGGTACCAATGAGGTCCACATATCAAAGATAATCCTAGGGCATAAGACAGTGCTGCCTAAGAGTAGGCAGAGCTGGGACGATTCAGGGTGGGACAGGTAAGGCATTAGGGAGGCCTGTGGGTGCTTGATAGGGTATAAACTTAGTAAGACTGAGACTGCTGCTAAAGGACTGCAGATTCCTCTGCCCTAAGGAGCTCTTTGGGAGAATATAAATCATCTCTGGGACTGTTATGATTCTTATAACTGTCTATTAAACATGCATAATCTCTTGATTTGTTTTGTGAAAATGAAAGTAATTTTTCAGCCCTCAGCTGAGTTAGAGTTAGTGAATAACTGAATTCCCTTTGAGATGAATATATGTAGGCCTGACGCCAACCCTCATGTGGTTTGTTCCCTCATTTATCATTTCAGTAAAAGGCGTCAATTTCTATGGCCCCAAGAGTGAGTTTGTGGTGAGCGGTAGTGACTGTGGGCACATCTTCCTCTGGGAGAAATCATCCTGCCAGATTATTCAGTTCATGGAGGGGGACAAGGGAGGCGTGGTGAGTATGGTGTGCTGAGCTGGCTGGCTCCATAGTCTCTCCAGGCATTAAGGTAGGTTTTAGCAGGGACACTGAATTCTCACTGTGACTACATGACACCATGTTTTAGAGGTCCAGCCAGCTAAATTAAAAGGCTGGATAGCCTGGGGTGCTGAGTTTTTGATGGAGTATTTTATTCCTTCTCCTATCTTCAGTCCCTGTAAAGCATAGTGTACTAAGACAAGAAAGGGATCTTAGGGAAGAACCTCTGTCCTGTGATGTAACTTATCTCTAGGCATGCACCTTTTCCAAATGAAAAAGCATTGTGTTAGGGTGCACCCTCCTACACTATGCTAAAGATTTCTCCATCTCTCTTCCCTTAACTAAGTAGTGATCTGGCTGGATCTTAGGTTAGCAGATAAAAGCTATAAAGAGCATTTTTTAAACAGTTGAGAAAGTCAGAATATGGTTTATATATTAGATAACATGGTACTCAGTATCAAATTTATTTGATGTGATTACTTATGTAGGAGAATATCCTTGTACTTAGGAGATACTTGTTGAAGTATTTAGGGGTGAAGTGTCATGCTTACATTCAAATAGATAAACACACATAATGTGTACATGTAAAGAGAAAGCAAATATGGCAATTTTTAGTGCTGAGCAGCCTGTTTGCTATATAACCCATGATCATATCATAGTCTGCCTGTCCTTTGAGTTCTGCAGACCTCTGTGAAGTTAGGGCAAAAAGGAAGAGTGAGAATCGAGTTAGTGAATGAAGAGTGATCAGCTCTTAAGATGTATTTGGTTAACCTTTTTTTTTTTTTTTCTTTTTTCATTTTTGAGACCTAGAGTTAGGAAAGAGTTCAATTGCTTTCTGTTGTAAGGTTTTTGGACCACAGGAGATGGGAAAAAGACAGTTTGGAAGACTAAATTATACTGATTGTTCAAAATAGTCTGGTTACCCAAGGCCTCTAAGTAATGACTGAAACAGCTTGGTCTTTCTTCCTTTTTATTCCTTCTTAGTTGTGGGGAACTTCAAAGAGCCTAGCCATCTCTTGATGAGGTTTATTCAGAGAGTGGTTTTAGAATTTAGGATGGTTCCTTGCAAACAGGATCCCATTCCTTATGTTTTTCTTGCCCTGGTACAAGGGTATTTCAAATTTTCTTCTGGTTTCCTCTAAATTTTTGGAACCTGAGACCTTCATAGATCTAGGGCTTTTATGGTTTGAATACAAATGGAGAGGAGTCTAGAAGTTCAAGGTGTGTCTCACTCTTTCTTGCTTCATTTCCTACTCTTCCATAGGTCCCCTGTGTCATCTGCAGTGAACGAACCCAAAACCCTTGAGTCTTAATGGGAATTATGCAATAGGCATTTAGAGAAAGGAAGTCAGAAGGGGCCAGTGAATTTTTTTCTTGACATAAACTATTGTCTTGCATTTTGTTCTAGAGAGGTGCAGAGCTGAATGCCTTCTCCCAGGCCAGCATTTGTCCATTCTCCAAAAGCATTCTGCAGGCCAGTTTGCTTTTAGCTCAGCCAGTCCCAATGTTTGATGATTAACCCATTTGCCGAGGTGGGGAAGGCATCTACTTGGAATGGGTGGGCTCCAGGCCTAAATTTTAGTGGTCCTAAGAGTAAGTGATTAGAACAGGAGATATAGAGACTACCCCTGAAGCAAATTTCCTTACATATTCTTGTCTCTGTGTAAGCTGAATGATTGATGTGGTCTTTCACTTGGCTCCCTCTGTTTTTTTGTCCTAACTTTCCAGCAGTGGGGGTCACCAGGCACTAGTCTCAGTGTAGTAGACTCAGCAGTTCTATGTCATGGAAATTGTAAATGTAAAGTAGAATGTTAGAACCAGAAAAGATCTTAGAAGCTATTTTCTACCTTTCTCAGGTTTCCTGACTCTGATTTGAGGATCTTTTCTTTGTTCCCATTCAGCTTCACAGGGACAGGGTCGGGGGTGGTATCAGAGGACAACCCCTTAGTCTCCCAAGAGCACTTTGATGCTTGATCCCATTCTCTACATTCCTCCAGCCCAGTCATCTAAGGCCAGAGCTCTTTTCTCTGCTCAGGCATTATTGACAGGATAAGTCCTGGCATTCAGACAGGTCTGGTGACGTGACCAGGTACTCTGGCCCAGAAATTCTCTATCGGCTCCCCCTGCAGGCTCCAATTCAGGTACTGTATGTCATTCTCTTGTTCCTCTTGCCATTGGCTTTTTCCTTAGCCTTAAGTTCCAAGGAATTGTTCCCCTGTGCTTTTTTATTTTGCTGACTTATTCAAGCAGAGTACAGGTTTGTAACAAGGGCTTATTAGGAGATGGATGAAAAAGTTCAGGTTTGTATGTGTAAATTGTCCATTACTGTAGATAGATACACTAGTCCAAGCATTAGAGTTTAACTGCACTGCCTAAAAAAGCCCAAAGATAAACTTCACAATACGCTGATAATGTGGAATGCGAGGAGGAGATAAAGAATTGGGTTTCTATTTTATTCATAGGCTCAGTCTTAGCTTCAGTCTTTTCTGAGCATTTGTTTATGTGTAAGATGGAAGTCAAAGAAAGTGGGAAGTCTGTAGGTCAGCCCTATTTTCCATGCCTGCCCCTGACCTCTTCTCAGATGTTCTTCTCAGTTGGTCCAGAGAGAACTAAAAGCAGTTGTTTTCTTGGACTATAGGGCAGCTGCAAGGTGGGGTGCCTTTCGTACGTGTTCCTTTTTTCACTAAAAGACTCAAAATGCTTTAGCAGCTAGATCTGGGACCAGCTCTTCTGAATGGGGTAGCAACTTCCCTGCCTTTCCCTTAGGGGGAAGCTCATGTTTCCAAGTCAGACAGCAGGGGGCATGGATGCCTTTCAGACAGAAGGAAGCTGCCTAAGCTCGAAGGCCTGCCTGCTATAGTTTATTTCTTCTGCCCTGTTCAGTGAATTTACCCAGAGGGTGGCTGAGATTGAGGCTGTGGAAGCCCCAAGAAGCTTCCTTAATGTGCTGCCTCGTAGCTGAGCTTATAGGGCCGGTAGTAGGATGTTGTCCCCTGGGATATGCAAGGTTCTCTCAAGCAGACATGAGCCTCCATCACTCCCACCACTCCTTGCAACTCAGCTTCCTCTTCTCAGCCTGTGCCTTCCTCCAGTTCTAGTAAACAGTGCCAAATGAATATAGTTGTTCTCCGACTCTTCTCTGGGGGTTCATTGGCAGCTGCTGCTTTCTTCATTTTTTAAAATTTATTTGCCACTTGGTAAAAGCCACTGAGATGGTTTTTTTCCAGCCTTGGGCAAGTTGGAGCTTTGGAATCTGGACTGAATAAGGTCATCTGGATCTCACTGTCTTCTTGTGAAACCAGCAGTAAGCTTGGGCAGTCACTCACCCACCCCTAGGTCCGTATCTGGGGATGAAGCCACCCCTGACCTATACATAGAAAATGATTGATGTGCCTGGTCTCATACCCAGTCTCTGTTTGGTTTCTCTACCCCCAGTGCCCTTTGGCTTAGGCACAGGATGGGCGGGCCTCCCTTCCCCAGCAGCTGCCCCAGCAGCTGCCTCAGCCCTGATCAAGGGCAATTGTTTGTCTCAAGGTGAGTAGTGGTTTTTAAACCCTACTCCCACACATTGCTAAGTCTGTGTTTTCCTTTCTTCCTGACCAGGTAAACTGTCTTGAGCCCCACCCTCACCTGCCTGTGTTGGCGACCAGTGGCCTAGACCATGATGTGAAGATCTGGGCACCCACAGCTGAAGCTTCCACTGAGCTGACAGGGTTAAAAGATGTAAGTGGCTGACTGCAGAAGTTACCTTCTTTCTGCTTATCCACATACTGTTGATTCTTCATTGTCATAGGGAGGAATAACTTGCTGCCAGTTCTTTAAAGGCACTACTATAACACCCTCCCCCACACTCCTGTAATTGCCTCTGTAGGAATAGTCCTGCTCCAGGGGGCAGCTGTGAAGTGGCACTAATTTGTAATAGGATGGGGATGAGGAGCATCTTCAAGAATTATTTTGTGTTAAAGTCTGCCACCTTCACAGAGGCTGAACCTAGGACATTGTTTCTTAATCTAATCTAGCTCCATTTCAACTTAATGGGAAGCTTTTATTGGGATAGAACATCAGCTTTCTTGATGAGGTCCCTGGTCCATCTTCATTGCTGCCCCCTGTTCCCAACCCTTTTGGGTTCCAGGTGATTAAGAAGAACAAGCGGGATCGGGATGAAGAGAGCTTGCACCACACTGACCTGTTTGATAGTCACATGCTGTGGTTCCTCATGCATCACCTGAGACAGAGACGCCACCACCGGGTAAGCTGGGGTTGGAAGTGACCCTCTCAAGAGGGCTAAAAAGTTCCAGAGTAGTGAGTTTAAGGAGGAATCCAGTGATCTTGGTTGGATTTCCTATCCATTGTCCTCTATCCCCATCAGATCCCTGATACAGTCTTGGAAGAAGCATCAGCAGAAAAGGGTGGTGTCTACTCTTATCCATTGCCATCCATGTGTAATGCTATCTTCATAAAGGCAAAGGCTGGCTGGAGTGTGGAGGAAGGAACTGAGAAGAAATAACAAGTCTCAGTGTGACCCTTCTATTTTTCTTCTTATGACAAAAGAGGCCTAGGTCAGGAGTTGGCAAACTGGCAGCTGGCCTGCTGCTCATTTTTGTAAATAATAGTTTCATTGGTTGCGGCCACACCCATTCTGTGTATCATCTGTGGCTTCCTTCACGCTACAATGGCACAGTTGAAGAGTTGCCATAAAGACCATATAGACCACAAGTCTAAAATATTTACTATCTGGCCCTTTAAGAAAAATTCTGCTGATCTCTGGCTTAAGGCATCTAAATTCTAGCTAAGACCTAACAGGCTTGTCCTTGTTCCATCCAGGGAAGTTACTAACGAGCCTTTCCCATCCCACAGCGCTGGCGAGAACCTGGGGTTGGGGCCACAGACGCGGACTCTGATGAGTCTCCCAGCTCCTCAGACACATCGGACGAGGAGGAGGGCCCTGACCGAGTGCAATGCATGCCATCTTGAGGCCTCATACCTAGGTGGGGCGGGCTGGGGCTGCCAACCCGATCCTGCCTGGGCAGCCCTTTCCTGTCCCAGGCCCTACATTCAGCAGAAACGCACTTTGGACTTTTTGCTTTAGATAAAAGAAAGACGTCCCAGGAGAAAGGACAAACCAGAGGAGTGAACCAACACAGAGTACCTAGGAATGGGAGTTGAGCCCTGGTATGGGCCTTCATGGAGAGGTGCATAGGACTCAGCAGAAATGGCCTCTCCCCAAAGCCTCTTTTTGAGAGGAGAGGGAAGCCTATTTTGTTAACTGGTTTGGGATAGGGAATGGGGTTTCTTTTTCTTTAATCTCCCTTGTTTCTTGGGCAGGGGGGGTGGGGGGAACAATTGGCTATTCAGTACCAAGGGGCCAGAGTGGAGGGTAGGAGTGCCACTCTCTCTTTGGTTTAGGTTTTTGACCTTTTCTTGTTTTTTTTTTAAGTCTATGACAGTTGGGTTTTTTTCTCCCCCTCAGCAACCCCATCCCAGGATCCTATTTTTCTGGGAAGTCCTTAAAGCCCCTAACCATCCCACACTCTTCACTTTCCCTTCCACCTCATTCATTCTCTGTACTTATCACAGTGTTTTGCACTTGATTACATATCCTTCACTCTCTTCTCTTCATCCCGTCACCCCTTAAACAGGTCAGGTGAAGGAGATTGGGGAGAGGTGGGAGGAGGGGCAGAATCGAAGGAAGAATAGGAAGGATGTTACCTCTTCTGTTATTTTTTTAAAAAATATTGTTTGTTGGCAGCAATCTCCCTGTCCCTATCACTGTTAGAGGCCTAATTTTATATCTATAAATATATTAAAAAGCAAGTCAAACTTGGATGTATCAAGGTAAAATTATTGTCAAAGTTTAAATACCTATATATTCTCTATGAATACAATAAAGGGACTTGAAGAGTGAACAAGAGTAATAGTGTGGAGGTGACACCTGGGGTCATTTTACCTCTGTGTATGGTCATTAGAGATTGGAACTTACCCTTTAGGTTTTAGGAGGCTCGAGAATGGAAGGAACCTCATTTCTGCCCTTCCTGGTTCCCTGCCTTGGTGTGGGGGTTGGGAAAAACAGGAAATTCCTCTCAGCTTTTTGCCTCAGATCTCCTTAAGTCTTGTGGCGGGGTTCCAAGGATGGCTCTTTTAACCAACTTGACTAAACTACTTTAGGGTGGTGTCACCACTGCAGACTATTGTGGTACTGTGTGACAGAAGACATGTACATACACACCACACACGTGTACACACACACACACACACACACACACTGTGACAGAAGACATGTACATACACACCACACACGTGTACACACACACACACACACACACTCTGTCTCACCTTTTGCTGCTTGATTCTTTAAGCCATCCAAATTCATGCTAGTTCCCTTCTTTACAGAAGAGTGAAGGCAAAGACTTCCTGGGTTTGACTTATACCTTATCCACCTCTTGATATTTTAGGATTGAGGAACAAGTCATTAATCTAAGGACTGATTGCAGTGGCTGGAGCCTGGGCACTTGTCTTAATCACTGGTCACTGAGTCTGAAAAGTCCCAGCTGAATTCTTGCCCTTAAATGCTTTTGCTGCTATTTTTTTGCCCCCCGTTTCCAAAAGATCCAATCAAGAATTCTGTATCCTGGGACAGTCAGATTCTACTAAATCAGGCCAGGAAGGAGGGGAGAAGAATGAGAGAATGGTATTCCTAGACTTCTTCCTCTTGCCCCTTTTCCCAGCAGCTCTCAGACCAGATGTTGGCTGCTGTACCGACTCCCTGAGGAAGGGAATGTGTGGTGATTGAGTAGTCTGTGTTCCTATTGTTCCTGTTGCTGGTGGGGTGATAGGGTGGGCTAAAAACCATGCGCTCTGGAATTGTATTTTCTCCCAGTAAAGCTTTTCCTCTCCCCAACTGCTGCTCTGTGTGGTATGTGGTCCATTTATTCACAGTGGATGGTTTTTGCTCCTACTAACGTAGGTACCCAATCTTCCCCTCATTCTACACATGATATAGTGTCAGGGAGTCCATTTTGGAAGACCCGTATTTCCAGTGCTTGGGCTCCAATTGGAGACTGCAGGAAGTAGGATATGCTCCATTTAGCTCAGGGATACTCATGAGACTGGGCGGGGTGAGGGTATACACTTGGGGTATTTTCCCAGCCCTTGTTCCGAGCTGCATTGAGGAACATGGGCATAAATACTGCTCCCCCTCCCTTCCTGGTAATTCAAAGGCTCCAAAATCGTGGTCACTCACAGAAATTGTAAAATCAGTTAGTTACAGTACAATCAATCACCTTTATTCCGGGTTAGAACAAGGTCGTGCACACTGCAGACAGAAGAGCACAAGATAGGGGCAATCTCACAGCAATATAAGGAGTGGGTGGGCACGTTAGTCTTTTAAGATTATTTTGCCTTACAGAGAAACTACTAGACTCTGCTGAAAATAACCCTGTCTCTCTTCTCCCATTTCTTCCATAAGAAAGGCTCCTTATTCTGTCACTCTAATGTAATGTATCCCAAATGGAAGAACGGTTCATGTTCATTCCCTCCATCCCAATTCTGCAAGTATCTCTCTCTTCTTAAGGGAGAAGCTAGACAGGGAAAGAGAGACTTGGGAAGGTCCTTTAAGGCAAAACCATGGAGTCCTAGAGGTGTGTGTGTTAAGGCAGGTGTCTGCAGCAGTGGCCAGAGGGGCAGGGCAGGCTAGGCTGGGCTAGGAGTTAAGAGTACTGTCTAACCAGTCTGGCTTCTTCCTTCTCCCAGCAGCCAGCCCTCCCCTCCCATTAAAGTTTTACTCCCACATCCTAAAAGCTCCTAACTTCAACTTTCTCTAAATAGTCTCTGAGACTGCATGTGAATTTAATGTTTTTTGAAAAAGCTTTCTTTTTTGTTTGGACCTTGTAGCAATTTGATTCTGCCACTCCCTTCACTGTGGCATTCCCCTCCCACCCCTGCTCTGGCCTAGACAATAAGTTAATGCTAGACACCACAAAAAGGGCAGACATGGCAGTGCAGTTTTAATATACATATATGTAGAATATATATGTACACACAGTTAGCACGGTCAGGGTGGGGAGGGGCAACTTAAGGGTAGGCAGGAGGCTGGGGTCACTCTGTTCTGTAGTGATTTGGCTAGGTGGTGTTCACAAGCCCAGGGGGCCAGGATATCTAGGAAAGAAGAGTTTCCTAAGTCCCTTCCTGGACTGAATTGGGATGGGGATAGGTGCAAAGGAAAACACTGTAGTTAACGTTCTTCACCAAGGAGAGAGGGAAGGTTGCCTGCAATAACCAAGTTGGGACCCTACAGGATGGTGGGGTCAGGATTCAGGTTAAAACCTAAGGATCTCATTCCTCAACCTCCCTAGGTTTAGAATGCAACAGTCTAGGAACAACTGAGTGGAAAAGGGGGCTCCCCTCTCTCTGCCCTAATCCCCATCTCAGGCTCAGTGGTACATGTTCCCAGTACAGTCTCTCCAAAGTACAGGTGGGTGGGGCATCTAATGCTGGCTGCTCCATGGGGTTTAATCTTAGGGGCCAGGTAAGGATCCTGGCTCATGCCTATGCTAGGCCCATGGGAGGCAGAAAGGGACCGGCTGACACTCAAGCCCTCCCACCTGAAGAACAACAGGAAACAGCTAGTCCAGCACAGGAGTACAAACACGGAATGCTGGCTTTTCTTTGCCCCTTCCAGGTGGGGGTTGAGCGGCCTCTTCGCCTTCCCTCCCCACCGCTTTTCCTTGGATCCACCTACCTCTCCCATACCTTACCCCCACGTTAGCTCCTCAATGTAGGAAAATGCAGGTCCTTTCTGCTTCCACACTTTAAAGATATGGGGGGAGAGTGGAGGAAAGGGAAGTAGGAGGAATGTGCTGATTTCTATTTGCATAGAAATAGGCCCCACCTCCTCCTAGAGTGGGGAAACTCAGCCCCTTCCCCTTGCCCCTGACTCCCATCCCCTCAAGAGGAGGAACTAGATGAGCTAGACATATAGACAGACAGCCAGAGCGTGCGCACACGCACACACACGCGCACAGTAAGGGGGTTAGGACCAGGTTAGTAAGTGGGTAGATGGGGGGGCCCTTGCCCCCTCCTTTGGAGGATGAGGGAAGGGAGTGGTCTGATGAAGGTCCAACCTTCCTCTTCTTCCTCCCCCTTGCTCAGGCCTTCTTCGGTGGGGGAGCCAATTTGATGATCTCTTCCTCAGAGGGCTGCCGGATAATGTCTGGGGGCAAAAAGGGATGTGTCCAGGGACAGCAGTGTGGGAGATGGCCAGGCAGGCCCATTGGGCATCAGCCTCCTCTCCCAAAACTCCAGTACTCCAAGAATAGTCAACGGGACGGGGCAGAGGTGCAGCTACATAAAAGAATGGCCTCTTACCTTTGTACTTCTTGGCACTGGGGATACGGGTTAGCTTGGTGTCCAGCTCATCCTCCTCAGAGATCTTCAGCACACGAGTTCTATAGTCAACCACCATAGTGAGTAGGTCAGGACGGCGGGAGATCTCAAAGATGTGCTCAATGTAGGAGAGGTTGTCTGGAGGAAGGCAGGAGACAGGGTCAGAGCTTGGTTGCAGAGGTCAGCTTGCCCTACTCCACCAGACTGGTGACCTGGAACCAAAGCTGAGTTGCTGACATTGGTTATGGGAGGATACAACACTGGAAGAAGAGGGACTACTAATCTGGAAAAGAAAGTTAAGGTACCCTAACAATATGGAGGACCATTCCCAGAAAGGGCAGATAATTGGTCAGTGAAGTTTCTAGATTATGGTTAGAATGAGAGATTTAGCTTAGATACTGGCTCCCATATGTTGTGGGGAGGGGACAAAAGAAAAATTGACTTCCAGATACCCCCCCAGTACCCCATTCCTCCTCCACTTTCCGTCTAAGGAAGGACCAGAATTTGCTGACAGCACATGTAGGACCAGCAGGGTAGAATCTCTAGGCAGCCCAGGAGAGATTCTGGGTCTGGTGAGAAAGGTTATTCCAAATGAGAGAAGGTATGGACACCACCAGAAGGATGATGTCCACGGCTTGGTCAGTTCCAAGAGATTACAGATGCCCTTAGATCATCTTCCCTGGCTCCTCCCTGCTGACTGTTACCACAGTCTAACTGTAATATGTCCTCCTTTATACGTTCTCCCTGCTAGGCACACAGCAGTCAGAATAGTCTATCTGAAGGGCCCTGAGTTCACTCACCTCACCTATCCAATACCCAGGCTCTCCTCAACACAGTCTACCTTACTTTCTCAGCCATTTCTAAACACCCTACATCCCAGTCAGGCCAAGCAGAACTTCTTGCATTTCCAAACACGCTAGATACTCTGTGACAGTGTTCCTCTGCCTGGCATGCCCTCCTTTGGATCCTGCCTTAGAAATCCCACTAACCTTTCAGGGCCATCTTAAACACCAATTCTTCCCTAAAGCCTCCAGCTGTGTGGGATTACTCTAATCCATAGACCCCACTGCCCAAGCAGTAGTCTGTCAAAGTGGGTAAGAAAATGTTAGCACTTGTAGTTTTATTTTAAATTTTACCAGATTTTAAAAAGTGCTAAAGTCCTGGCACGGTGGCTCACTCCTATAATCCCAGCACTTTGGGAGGCTGAGGTGGGTGGATCACGAGGTCAGAAGATCAAGACCAGCCTGACCAACACGGTTTGGTCGATACTTTTGTACTTTTAGTCTCTACTAAAAATACAAAAATCAGCCGGGTGTGGTGGTGTGTGCCTACAATCCCAGCTACTCAGGAGGCTGAGGCAGGAGAATCGCTTGAACCCAGGAGGCAGAGGTTGCGGTGAGCTGAGATCGTGCTATTGCACTCCAGCCTGGACAGAGTGAGACTCGGTGTCAAAAAAATAATAAAAAATTTTAAAAAATAAAAAGTGCTGCCTATGAAAATGCTGAAAAAGACAAACAAAAAATAAATCTAAAAAAAAGTGCCTAACAAAGGTTAATACTACTACTACCAGGTTAGATTACACTTCCCAGTTCTCCCCTCATTCAGGTATTCTTCCATTTTTATTGTCTAGAATTCTTCCCAATTTTGCTCACTTAAAATTTTACCATTTTTTTTAAAAAGAAAATTTTTTTTTTTTACCATTTTTAGATTGTTTTTATGTTCTGTTGTGTATGAAATAATAGCAGAGGAGTATCTTAATAACGTTTTTTACCGATGAGGGGCACAATGAAAAGTGTCTAAGGCCCCCATACTCTTAGAGCATCTCTATTCTGCCTTGCTATAGAGGGGTACACATTGTACACGTAAGAGCTTTGAGCTCATCTCTATTTGCTGAATGAACTGAGCCTGAAAGACTTATGACAGGACCCCTGTGCTCCCCTCCCGCACCTTTGTCCAGCTTGTTGTGGCTCTCCAAGAAGCTAAACCAGGCACTGCCAGTAGTGATCTCCTCACTCTTTTCGCTGGGGATGTCCTCCTTGCAGGCCGACTTGAGCTGTTCTAGATCTTCAAGGGTGATGTTGTTGGTCAGGTCTTGTAGGAGGGTCCCGTACTCAGCCATGACTGGGGTTGGGAGGCGACAAAGGGATAGGAGTTGAGCTTAAGGTATGGAGTCTGGTTTACTACCCTCCTACTCCCACCTCTGCCCTACCAGGCATGTGCCTGTAACATGGAGGCTGGAGGTGGCTATGGCTGGAGAGAGAAAAGGAAGACCTAGGGGAGGTGGTGGGGGTAGACAGGAAGCTAGGAACCAGGCTAGAGCCCAGAGTGACAAGTCATACCTCCTTTCCCCCACCATCTTTTTCTTCTGTTTTCCCCCTATAACAGTAACCCTGGCAACAGTTCCCCTGACTGAGGAGGCGGTTACCATAGCAACCTGCTCCCGACTTTCTCACCGGCTCTCTCCAAGTCCCCCCCTTCCCCAGAATCGCCCCACCCACTTCAAACCCCTCCCCATGTCAGGAAAAAAAACTCCAAAACAGCCAGGGTGAGGCTTGCTGTGGCAGTGAGAGGCTGAGAAGGAGCTGGAGGGCTTGGCAGGTGCTCACGTGTTCTAGCTTCCATTCTGCCTCAGAGGGAAAGGGGTCCCTCACTTCAACTCCCCACCACTCCGCTAATGACTCATTTTGGATGGATGCCTATTTGCTTGGTCTGATGGTTCCTTGGCCCCTCCATGCTAGCCTTGTATTCAATTATTAGGGCTCGAGGTGGGGGAAGCAATCAACCACCCCCACCTTTGTGGAGCCCATTTTCTCCCTCGATAGTTACCAAGCCCCCACTCAGCTCTCTCTCCTACCCTTTGTGCTGTGCCTGCAGCCCCCGTGCCCAAGAATACCAAGCGGCTGGCTCTGGCCCCCTGCCCAGTTCCCAGACTGGCCGGGTGGTGGGGGAGGGGACTTTAGATTCGGCTTTGGGAGAGTGGCAAATGGGGACTGCCCCCCTTCTTGCATCAACATCCTACTGGCGCTACCTTCAGCATGGTCTGATGAGATCAGCAAGGCCAGATCTCACCTAGGCCTTCACCCTAACCCTCTTTCATGATTCTTAGGTGAGAAGTAGAGGACATTCAGGCCTTCCTTCCACTAAGATAGGACTGTGGCTAAGACAGAAGAAAGGTCAGACGTTTGAATGAGCTTTCTGGATTTGATAAAATGTGACAGTAGTGGTGAGCTCAAAAATGGAACTGATTTCCACAATGAGTATCTATTCTAGTCAGGAAAGTACGGCATTTTTTAAAAAGTAAATTGTAAACACTCTATATGCAACTAGACCAATGGGTGGGGAAGCAACAAGATGACCTTGTCCCCAACTGAGGCTGCCTGCAAATCACCCAGCATTAGGCTGGGAATGTGGCAGATCAAAGGGGCCTGGGTGACACACATTTTCCTTCCTTCTTGCTCTACTGCAGGGGAACTGAAATGGGTATGGCCATCACAAAATAAGATATGCGGACCCAGAAGTCCCCATTCCCAGCCCCCTACTTAGACCAGAATAAACAAGCCTCTCTTGGTGGCAGGCACCGTGACACAAACAGACAATAAGCCAGACAGCAGGCCACCATGACCCCCGCAAGAAACAGGCGGTCATAGGCATGCTCAGTTGCACACCCAGGTGCAACCAGACAGAAGGGCCTAGCAGTGGCCCTGCCAGGCCGGGCCAGGAACAATGCTCTCTGACTGTCAGCACCAGGAACTGTCTCTGCCTTGAAATCTAGGTCACAGCAGCAGGCTCGAGCCCAACCCCCATCGCTCCACTGATAATCCAAGGACAGAAGGAGGGGGATACGGATGAGGGGAATGATGAGGAGAGGACTAGAGATGGAGATAAGAACGGGGGGTGGGGGTGGGCATGAGTAGAGCTGGAAGGGAAAGTGCAGAAGTGCAGCAGGAGACCAGAAGACCCTGCCCCAGTGGAGCAAACTCTGGGGCCAAGCCCTCAGCTGGAAAGGGGGACACGATTTGGGGTTACACCACCCCGCTTTCGCATGGGAGAAGAGTTTGTAAATACGACAAATCCTGCGAGAGGAAAGAGTGTGTGCGCTGTGTGTGTGTGTGTCGGTCGGGAGGAGTTAAGATTTAGGGCTTTGAATCCAAAACAGATCTACAGAGAAGGTAGGCGGGAAGAGATTAATGTGTGTAACACACTCACCCACAAAGACTTGGGGGCAGTGGGTAGGAGCTTTCTAAGAGAGTGAAAGATACAAGGAGGCCCCTAAGAGAAATGGGGGTGGGAATGTTAAAGTGGTAGAGGAGAAATGTGTGTGTGCTGGGATCCTAGGGATGCTAATCCCTGGGTTGTGGGCACAGCTCTGTGAAGGAGGCAGTGGCTGGCTATCTGGGTGTGTTTGGATGTTCTGGTAATGGAGGTGTATGTGCCAGCACTGGATATGTGGCTGTGGGTGCACTGGCTGTGTGTGTGCGTGTGTGTGTGTGTGTGTGTGTGTGTGTGTGTGTGTGTAAACTAGCCAAGAGCACATGTTAGAAGGCATATAACCACAGGTTCACATCCAGAGGGGTGAGGGAAACCTACAGAATGGAGGAAGAGAGCTGGAGTTGGGAGACAGAGACTAAGGCTACAAATGAGGCGTGGGGGGGGGGTGAGGGAGAGGAGAGCACAGTCCACAACTATAGAGGGCTGTAGCCTCAGCTCATCTGTTACTATAGCAACCTCAGTTCTGGGTCCCCTCACCCCGAGTCATTAGGACAGTAACACCACTAGATGGGAGGGGCATGGGGAATGGTGAGTAAGAAGGGACAGAAAGGATAGGAATAAGGCCCCCTAAGGGTACAAGGAAAGGCAGCCCCATTGCCTCCCTTCTTGGAGAGATCTATTTGCCTAGGCCTGAGTATGGCAGAAGAAGCATGGGCAGTGTTGTTTGGGGGAACTGCTCTCAGGTCTCACTGATCAACTACTGTCCCTGGCTGGTCTGCCCATGGTGGGGCTGGGAAGAGCTTGTTTCCTTCATCCTCCATGTCACCTTCCTCACCAGAGATTCCGATTTCCTTAGGGCCTGTGTAGAAATCCGCTCTCTGGGCTCTGAAAAATCCTCCCAATCTCTGGAGCAGTGCAGAGAACTGCTCAGCGATCACCAGGCAGCCTGGGCGGAGGCCATTCGTGGGACAGGATACCAGGGCAGGAATCAGGAACCGGAGCCCCGGCTGCCAGGAAGTCAGTCCTCTTCCCTCCCAGCTTTCTTGCTCGGCTCACCGCTTCCTCACACCTTCCTTCCTTCCTGCCTCCCTCTCCTTCCAAGCTGGCCCCAGGCACAACCCTGACAAAGGTCAAACCAACTGAGGATGCTGGGGAAGAGGGGCAGGAGGTAAGGATCATCATATACTGACCTTTTAGGGTGGGGCAGGTGGGAGCTCCATGGGCACTGGGGTAAGAAGAGCTGGGCCCTGGGAGTGCTTTGAGAAGCCTGGCAATTGGGATAACCACCTGTGGAGGAGGTGGCAGCACGAAAAGAATTTCTGTGCCTTTTGACAATAGGTCGTGGTAGATTATCCCTTCTCTCTAACGTTTGGTTCCAAATCCTCTGTGAATTTGAGAAGGAAGCCTGAAGATTAGGAGTTGCACCCCTCCCTCCTCCACATCTGTTGCAGCTGCCTCAGACTGAGGGGAGGGGCCATCCTACACTAAAGGTCCCTGTATTGGGCAGGAGGGGACTTCCAGGCACTCAAGTCTGTCAGTCTTTTGCCTGAAGCTGGAAGTAATCACGGAGAGGCGGAGGGGTTGGGAGGGAGAGAGCAGGGTTCAGCTTTCCTATTTTAAATTATATCTGGGCCCCAAATTAAAGCAGTCCTGTAGTTTATTTTCTTTAATATCATACTCAATTGACTTATTCTTTAAGCTTTTATCCAGCTTTACGGGGGGGGGGGTTGGGGGGCTGTCTTTATTCCTGTAACAAGGAAATTGAGGGTTCTCAGGCTCCAGGGTCAGCCTGGAAGTAAGGAGAGTCAGGACATCTGGGCCCCCAAATGTTCACTTCAGTCCAAGAAGGAACATGGATTACCTGTGGGCATGGGGACAGGGATTAGCCTTCAGCCCTTAGTCTAGAGAAGAGCCAGACCCAAGATGGGGCATCAGGAGGAAGGGAATGGGGCCTATAGCTCTTCCAGCCCACCTCTCTCTCCACTCTCCTGCTGTGGCACTCCCTGCCTGTATTTCCGTGTCTCTCCACCTCTCTTCATCATCCATATCCTTTGCCCCAATCCTTCAGTCTCTCTATTCCTCCTTTCCTTTCTATAGGCTTTTACCCCTTCTAGCATGTCCTACTCACCTATCCAACTTAACAGTGGCCATGAATATGTAGGACTTCTGAGATCTGTGCTTCAGTGTCCCCATCTGAATACTCAGAGCTACAATTAGGAAGGGGTGAGCATCCCTGCTACACAAAACACAAGTTTGGTGGGAGTGGCTTGGAGATTCAGTGGTTGGCTGCCTACCAGCTGGTGAAGATATCCATCATGACAATGCGCGTGAGCATCTGTGTGAGTGAGGCGCTGTGATTCCGTGACCCTCTTCATACATGGTAATACATGCATACACGATGGGCACAGAAGTGAGGAAGTAGGCAACCAGGGAAGCCTGCAGCCTGGGGCATCACTGGCAATTTCCCCAAAGGAGTATTTAACGACAAAGGGAAGAGCAATTAAAGCTAATCGCTCTGACAGCCTGGGGTGCAGACACACAAACCTCTTTCCCTAACTCCCAGTGGTTCCCTCCACCTTCATCCTCCCTAATTTGTTTGGTCCATTCTCCAGCACTCTGCACTTCTCTGACCATCGCTGTCTCTCACTTCCTCCCTCTCCCTGGTTCCCTGACTATCTCTGGACCTCTCTGGAGATGTCTGTCTGCTTCTCACACACATTCCTCTCATTCTCTCTGACTTGGGCTCCATTCTTGGCTGACTCATACTCATTTTCCTCTCCGTTTCTTCCACCCCCTCCTCCTCCATCCCTTGGCCACTCTTACCAGAAACTAGCCACTCCCAGCACCCTAAACCCTAACTGGACCCAGGAAGAGAGGCCACCAGAAGCCCCTACTCTCATTAACCCCCAAAATCCTGTCTCCTTGTTTTAGAGGAATGACACCAAGATTTTCTCCTGTCTTTCCCCACTGTTTTTAAAGAGGAACAATCTGCAGCCAGGGGCTGGGAAAAGCTCCCAGAAAATCAGGATGGACTTGGGGACAGTGGCCCTTTCTGTCCACTCAGCTGTCCTGCTGGACTGATGGCTTGGAACCCGCAGTTCAGAAGACTCCTCATGGGATGCCCCACCCCACAGAGTGGGGGTGTGGTGGGTGGCCGGATGCGTAGTGCAGGGACGTTTGTGATTTGAAGTGTGCTAGACGATGTGTATAAGTCACATGGATGTGTGTCACTGTGTGTGCTGGCGTGCCTTACAGGTGTGCGTGTTTCCTTGTCAGTTTTAACACGGATTCTATGAAATTAATAAGGGTTTTTCCGTTAGATACATCACTCCTCTACTCCCCCAGCTCCTCCCTCCCTCTGGACAAGCTTTCCGCCAAGCCCGCCTCTTCCCCAGGTGCAGCGGGCCGGGGGTGAGGGCACACGGTACCAGCCGCCCGCGGAACCGGGACAGGGCTGGGCCGGGAGACGGCCAGGGAGGCAAGTCCGAAGCCAGGGCGGGCAGGGAGGGGCGGGCGCCGGCCTGGCCGAGCCGGCTGGGCGGGAAGCAGGCTGCATCCTAATCCCCAGGCCCCGGTCGGACTCCCGAGCCGCCGTGCAGCGTGGACGGGCTGGCCGGAGCCACGCCGCCTCCAGCACACGCTCGGCGCTCGGGACGCGCCGACCGCGGGACGGACCCCGTGGGGCCTGACAGGCGGACCCGTCCGGGGTCCCCGCGCTCCCCGTCCGGCCCCCGGCGTCCCGGGTCGTCGCCCCTCCAAGCCGAGACCTCCACGCCTGCCCCTTCCCGCGACACGTCCCCTCCCCGCCCCTCTCACCGCCTCTGGAGCTGAGCGCTCAGGGCGCGGGCACTCCTGAGTCCCGGTTCCCGAGCAGCGTCCGGAACCTCCTCTTCGGCTCCCGCCGCCGCCGCTTCAGCCGCCGCCGCCGCCGCCGCCGCCTCTTCCGCCCGCGGAGCCGGAGCCCGAGCCCAGCGCCGCTCACTCCACCCGGCTGGCCGGTGATGTCAGAGCCGGGGAGGGGCGGGGGGCGGGGAATGGCGCGAGGAGGGGGAGGGGGGAGGCAGGAGGGGGCGGGGACGGAGGGGCTGGGGTTCTGGAAGACTCTTAGGACGGGGACAGAATTGGGCGGAGGGCTGGAGCAGACGCGGTCTCTTGCCCCGAACTGCGAAGCAATCCTCATATTTAATTCCTTCCCAGCAGGGCACCCTACTCCCCTTTTGACCTTTGGATGACCACGGTGGCTAGGACCCCTGGGAGGCACAGAATAAGTTCAGTTAAGGGGTTTGGAAAGCCTTTGGGGGCTGGATTCTCTTAGTCGCCGGCTTTGGTGTTTGTAAAAACTTCTTTCCTTGCCTTAAGGGTCAGGGGCGCCGTGGGAAATGACTGATCAGACTTATCCACGTTGGGAGTGAAGGTAGGGGGTCCGGGCCACATGGGGACTTGAGGAGCCCTGGATCTTCTCTTTCCAGGGTGATGCCTACAGGCCCTCTCGTGTTCCTCTCACCTTTCCCAAACATGCCCCGCTCCTGCCTTCCCCCTACCATGATGTAATTTTATTTTCTGGGGAGAAAAAGAGCAGCAGTGAGCTCAGCATGCAAATATAGACAACTTGCAGAGCCACACTTAGCTCTGTCTCCTAGTTCTGCCCCTCTGCCCAGGCCCATTGTGGCAGCTCTCACTTCCCCTCTACCCCAGGGACTTTCCTCCCCCAGACTCTCAGCCAGACTGAAAGAGGAAAGGAAGAATTGGAGAAGCATCTGTTTTCACCCTCATCTCTAGCCTAAGGGGTTCTGCCTCAGCTCTGGGCAGGGTTTGGCCCTGGAAAGAAGTCTGTCCTGGGGTGGGTCCTTCCTGCCAAGAACTCCAGCAGGCCCAGGTTGGGGGATCCTCTCGGTGTTTGTGCCACTTCCAGGATCACCCCATCTCGCCTTAGTTTCAACCTGGTAGAGACTCCTCCGATGAGCCCCTCCTTTCTCTGGTCTACCCACTCCTAAAAGAGGCTCAAGTTTCTGCTGCTCTGGGCTTCACAGCCTTTCTTTGCTGTTTCCTCTCCCGAGCATTCCCTGGCACACCTTAATCGTTTGCCTTTGTATATATCATGTTTGCTCTGTGTTGTAGGGACAAAAGCTATTTCCTTGTAGTTTCTAAGTGAAAGGCTCAGGTCTGGAGACAAGAAGACACTGGGCGTTGGGTGCGAGCTAGCTCCACCCCTTCCTTGGGCAAGTGATGCCTGAAGCCTTAGCCTCCTCGCCGGTTAGATGAGGGTGCCAGTGCCTATTTCTGAGGGTTCTTCCAAGATTTAGAAATACTTAAGTCTCTAGGGACTGGCACAGATGGGTGCTTAAAAAATAGGAGCCATTATTTAGACTGGGGCCTTCCACTGACCTGAGCTAGACAGTCAGCCCCACAATATTATTGTAATACCAGCTTAGTGCCCATACTACTTATTAAACGTTGATTAAATAGGTACAAGTTGGAATGAATACACAGTTTCTACTTTCTACATTCCTGCCGCCTTCTCTAGGAACACTTCCTGGACTTGTCTGTGGAGAGTGAAAACATATCAATCTCAGGGCTTGTCTTTCCATACTTAGAAATCGTCTAAGTCTCACAGCAACAACTTCACAACTGATCCATGAAAAATATAATGTTGGCTGGGCACGGATGGCACACACCTGTAATCCCAGAACTTTGGGAGGCTGAGGTGGGTGGATCACCTGAGGTCAGAAGTTCGAGACCAGCCTGACCAGCACAGTGAAACCCCGTCTCTACTAAAAATACAAAAAAACATTAGCTGGGCATGGTGGCACGTGCCTGTAATCCCAGCTACTCAGGAGGCTGAGGCAGGAGAATTGCCTGAACCCAGGAGGCGGAGGTTGCGGTGAGCCGAGATCACGCCATTGCACTCCAGCCTGGGTAACAAGGGCGAAACTCCGTCTCAAAAAAAAAAAAACGAACAAACAAATAAATTTTGCCCTGCATCCTTAGCTCGAAGAATTCAATTCAAACAGCTCTACAACCCAGCCCCATTATGCTTACCCAACTGCACGGCCACGACTTGAATGTCTCTTCTTGTCTGTCTGGTCTCTGTGCCCTCAATACGACAAAAACATCCTGCCAGAGCTTGATGTTTCCACTGACTAAAATGTCTCCCCCTCAGCTCATTTGTCTCCAACCAAATCCCATTCTTCAATTTAAGGCCTAGTAAAGGCTTACTTCCTTTGTGAAGTCATCACGCCCACTCTGATCGCTTTTCTGAGTCCATTCTGTTCTTTCCTTTGTTCTTCCTTTAAAAAACATTTATTAGAGACAACTTTTGAGTGTCAGACCCTGTGCACGCAAAGAAAAAGCTTGGGTTCCTGCCTTCAAGGGGCTCACAGTTGAGTGGGGAAGACAGACATGTAAGTGATGAACAATAATAGACCGATCTGAGTACCGGAATGGAAATGCAGCGGGAACTCAGAAGAGATCATCGCTGGAGGGACCACCTCTGGGAAGGCCTCACCAAGGAAGGATAATTGGAGCTTAGTCTTAATGTTCAAATTAGAGCTACAGAGAGGGTGCTATCCAGCAGCACATAATCACTTAATTACATATTGCTTTGTATTTTTCTTCGATTGTTTAGTGTGTTTGTCTTGACTTCTTGGTGAGGCTAATCAGCTCAAGAGCAGGGACAGGCCTGGCACTCTCTGTTCTCCCGGAGCCTAACAGCAGCCCTGGACAAACACCATGTGTTCAGAAAAGGCTTGTTGACTTGAAGCAGATAAATAATCCAGGCTTCTCTGGGAACGCTGCCTGGAGGAACCCCAGCCCCCCATCAGAGTCCTCCAGCTCTCCCCTGGCAAGGCACCCACATCTAAATCCCCCGTCAGAGGCCACCTCCTCCTGCCATAGGGGTGAGACTTCACCAACATACACTTGTTCATGCTGCCCCAGATGTCTTTATTGAGGCTTCCCATTTGACCCAAATACATTAACAAGTGATTGCTGAGATACAGTCCCAAAGTATCCTCCCTTCCTTCTGGCCAGGGACAGGACTGTCCGAAAGACACAGGGATAGAAAGAGTGAGGGAAGGCTATGCATAGATGGAGGGAACAGAACAGAAATGGGGCCCATATATATGGCTAAAGGAGAAGCACAAGAAAGAGTATGCAGAGTGATGGAAGAGACACATAATAGATGAAAGTAAGTTATGGGATAAGAAACAGAAGTCAGATGAGAGAGAGCTGGGCTGGTGTCTAGGGAAAAGTAGCTCATTTCCTCATCAAAGGAGGGGGATCAGGGTCTCAGCACCCAGTGCACAGACCTCAGTGAGCTCAATGGCAGAGAATAACCTAGTGTCCCTGGAGGAACTCGGGGAAGGACAAGGGAGGCAGGGGAGAGCATGAAAAGATCAGTGGGGCTGAAAGATGGTTGCCGCAGCAACTAGTCATCATCGTCATCGTCATCGTCGTCGTCCTCTGTGTTGATCTCGCCCTCCAGCACATCCTCCAGCCAGTCCTCCAGCTCCTCAGCAGAAGGCAGGTCCTCCTCGTCATCCATTTCCATCCATATGCTATCCGCCTAGAAGATGGCGCAGGCAGGGGATGGAAGGTGAGTCCCGCCCAGGTCTTTGGATCTGCCCTCCCACTCACTGGACTCTGTACATCCTTCCCCACTTCCTCGGACCCTTCCTTTCGTCTGCCAATGGCCAGGGAAACTGTCCAGGTGAAGGTACGTGTTAGAATCGTAACAGGTGAGGCTGGGAAGAAAAGCTGGATTGCAAAATAGACCTCCTCCCTTCGGTCTGTCTTCCCTGCTCTTGCCACACTGAACTTCCCTATCATGCCTTTGTTGCAAAACCACTGGTAGCTCTTCATGGCCTAAGAATAAAGTCAGCAACTCTTCAGCATTCAGGATGTGTCTTTCTTTCCTTATTTTTTTTCTAAAAGAGACAGGGTCTCACTCTTTTGCCTGGGCTGGAGTGCAGAGGTGCAGTCATGGATCACTGCAGGCTTGAACACCTGGGCTCAAGTGATCCTCCCGCCTTGGCCTCCCAAAATGCTGGAATTACAGGCCTGAGCCACCACCGCCAGCCCCAGGGCTTTTCATAACCTGCTTTTCTAGTACCATTCTCAGTGATCTCTAGACTCTCAGCCATAAGAATTTACCTGCCTTTTCCTGAACCTAATACTCATTTTCCTGCTTTTGACCTTTTGATCTTGCTCTTTCCTCAGTTTGGAACTGACTTCCCTGAATCATCACTTGTTGAAATCCTATACGCTGGGCATGGTGGCTCACGTCTGTAATCCCAGCACTTCGGGAGGCCGAGGCAGGCAGATCCCCTGAAGTCGGGAGTTCAAGACCAGCCTAACCAACATGGAGAAACCCTGCCTCTACTAAAAAATACAAAATTAGCCGGCATAGTGGCACATGCCTGTAGTTCCAGCTACTCGGGAGGCTGAGGCAGGAGAATGGCTTGAACCCAGGAGGCGGAGGTTGCAGTGAGCCAAGATCGTGCCATTGCACTCCAGCCTGGACAACAAGAGCCAAACTCTGTCTAAAAAAAAAAAAAAAGAAATCCTATACGTATAATCTCCATTTTGAATGTCACTTTTTCTTGAACTTTTCTCTGATTCTGTCTAGCAGATATCAGTGTGATTCCTGTGTCCTATTGTATTTGTATCTTTATTATAAAGTTTATCAGACCTGCCCTTGTAGCTAATGGAATACCCGCGTCTCCAATTAGTCTGATAAGTCTATGAAAGCAGAGACTGTGGCTCATTCTGTTCAACTTAGTAATTTTGTTGTTGTTGTTTTTGTTTTTGAGACAGTCTCACTCTGTCACCCAGGCTGGAGTGCAATGGCACAATCTCGGCTCACTGCAACCTCCGCCTCCCGGGTTCAAGTGATTCTCCTGCCTCAGCCTCCTAAGTAGCTGCGATCACAGGTGCCTGACACCACGTCCGGCTACTTTTTGTATTTTTAATAGCTAAAGGGTTTCACCATGTTGTCCAGGCTGGTCTCGAACTCCTGACCTCATGATCTGCCCGCCTCGGCCTCCCAAAGTGCTGGGATTAAGGTGTGAGCCACTGCACCTGGCCTAACTTAGCAGTTTTGAAGCACCTACTGTGTGTGCATGAGAAGACTTCTGCCCCGAACAAGCTCAAAAGTCTACTGAAAAAGACTGATGTAACATAGCCATTTAAATGTCGTCTTCTCTTAATGAGCCCTGGAGTGCCAGGGAGGGAATGATTCTAAATGGGAGATCTGGAAAGACTTCACAGAGGAGAAAGGGTTTGAACTGGGCCTTGAAGGATGAGCCACTGATTCCAACATATTCCGATCATAATTCTCTGCCTCCATCCAGCCACTAGACTGGGCGTGTCTGTGTCCTGTGGGAAGGACCCAACTCCTAGTTAGCAACGGAGGAGAGCTAGCTAGGCTAGGAAGCAGAGTCGGGGGTCAACTGGGGATGTGGACAGGAAACTCACATCAGTAACATTGACGACTCCTATCTGTGGGGCTGACAAGTCGATGTCAAACGTCTTCTCCCAGTATGGGACGAGCTGTAGAGAGATCCAAATATGGCAACTCACTGGATGCTAGGAACATGTGAATTCAGGAGGATGAGTATGAGGGCCAGCCCAGGGATGGAGAGGGGACAGCGTGAAATGACAGTGGAGGGGGACAGATCCAGCTGTGAGGGCACCAAGACAATGGGTAGAACTCAGCAGCGAAAGAGGAGAAATCCTGAAGGGAGAGCATCGGGAGGGTCAGCCAGCCGCACTGGCCCCTCTTTTCTGAGGAAGACTGGATCGGAAACCCTGTTCTCATCCTGGATCGGGTCCTCGTGTTCAAGGTCAAGTCCCTTCTCTCTGGCCCTCAGATCTTACTTTTCTGAAACAAGGCAGGTATACCTGGTAAGTACCAGTGTTTATCATGTTTCTCTTTGTTCTTTCAGTTACTCATTCAACGAGTGCCAGGTGTTGAGAATTTAGCTGAGAACAAAACCATCTCTCGAAACATGGAATCTCTGTGCTGTGATTCTAGGATTGAGTGTGTATACCCATGTGAAGGGCTGTTGTGCTTCGAAACACTGGTTTTCTTTAGGAGTGAGCCTGGTACCGGAGCTACCCATCCAGCCTCTGCTCTAGGAATCATGTGTGAGGTCCCGTCCTGTTTCCCCTTGCTCAGAGTGCCCTCCATGCCCACAGTGCCCTTGAGCATGCAACACGCATACCCTCCCAGGGTCCCCCAGCTAGGAGGTGGGGATAGGCACTCTGAAACAAAGCCCTCACTAAGAAGATGCCACAGTCCAAGACCCCGCCTTAGGATAGCAGTGCCTGAGCTGTGCCTCTTACCAGGGGGAAGTCATCAGGGTCAATCCAGATGATACTAAGATCAGGGTTTTCAGTGTTTTCTCGGGCCACCGCCTTGAGAGTCTCTAAGAACTCGAAGCCATCTTGGAGGGAACACCAGTGCGAAGTGTGAGGTGTGTGGAGAGGAAAGGGACCCAGATGAAACGGGAGTACGGAATTATCTCCCTGCTCCCCCAGCTCCACTTGCCTAGCCCTAGGCTGCTTGCAAACTCCCAGGGAAGCCTCCGAGTGAGGCCTATGCTCCAATAAACACACCCACCTCCCCCTGCCTTCCCTCCTGTCCAACCCAGTAGTCCTCCCTCACCAGGATCAGCTTCCTCTGCGAAGGCCACAATGTGGATTCCATCCATATCATCCTCCTGTCAGGGGGTAAGAGGGAGAACAGGGTTTTGGAGAAGATCTTACGATACTCCCTGAACCTGGAGAGCCCAGAACAGATCCTGGATGTTCACTGAACCTCAATTGTGCGGAAATCCAGTTTCGGGACCAGATGTATTCTTGTGAGGGTGACCTTTTCCCAAGGGACACTCTCTTTCAGCTCCAAGTCCCCACACTTCTGATAATTCCTTTATCCCCAGGCTTGAGGCTCCTCCCTTGTCATCTTTACTTATGTCTGTCTCCCATTTCATCACATATTCTTCAGAGTAGAAAACCTCTCACTGCTGAGCCGGGCAGGGTGGCTCCTGCCTATAATCCCAGCACTTTGGGAAGCCAAGGTGGGTGGGGTCACGAGGCCAGGAGTTCGAGACCAGCCTGGCCAACAAGGTGAAACTCGTCTCTACTAAAAATACCAAAAAAAATTAGCTGGGCATGGTGGCAAGCGCCTGTAATCCCAGCTCAGAAAGCTGGGGCAGGAGAATTGCTTGAACCTGGGAGGAGGTTGCAGTGAGCCGAGATCATACCACTGTCCTCCAGCCTGGGAGACAGCGAGACTCTGTCTCAAGAAGAAAAGAAAAGAAAACTTCCCACTGCTGCTAGTGTACTGTTTTTACCTTTTTTTTTTTTTTTTGAGATGGAGTCTTACTCTTGTTGCCCAGGCTGGAGTGCAATGATGCCATCTCAGCTCACCGCAACCTCTGCCTCCTGGGTTCAAGCGATTCTCCTGCCTCAGCCTCTCAAGCAGCTTGGATTATAGACATGTGCCACCACACCTGGCTAACTTTTTGGTATTTTTAGTAGAGATGGGGTTTCTCCATGTTGATCAGGCTGAACTCCCAACCTCAGGTGATCCGCTCGCCTCGGCCTCCCAAAGTGCTGGGATTACAGGCGTGAGCCACCGTGCCAGGCAGTGCACTGTTTTTTTCTACCAATTGGCCTGAGGAACAGCAGGGTGGGATTTTTCTAGGACTTGAGTCTTCTGGCACTTATGCCTCCCTGAGGGTCCTGGCGGGGGCACTCACCCAAGTCTCATACATACTCTCAGGCTTCAGTTTTCTCAGGGTTGATCTGGAAGAGAGACAGAGTGTCATTAGCTCAGTGGGTTAGAAGGACGCCCCCTCCAGAGGGTCCCATAGCAGAGGCTGCCTCTGGGTCAGGCTCAGGGCACAGACAGCTTGCAGCCTAGAACAAAGCCATCTGGCAAGGCCTCAACTCTGGGCACCAGGCCCAGGTCATTGCATGGTTAAAGTGGTGGGAAAATGGAGGGTGGGCAAAGGGACTGGAGAGAGACTCTGGGGAGAAAGGCAAGAACTGGACATCAGGGTCTTCATTCACTGTGTATTCGTGCATTCACTCGTTCACTGTGATTGAGTGCCCAACATGTTCTAAGCACTGCGCTAGGTGCTGGGTGGAGCTGAACCAGGCAGGGAGTTGGTAGTATGGGAGAGGGCAAGCACTGCTTCTGCTGGTGATTCGGTATTTCCGGTTGTGGACTGCTACGAAGGAAGGAAATTAGCTGTGAGTACAGGGCAGGGGTGTTCAACCTCAGCACTATTGCCATTTGGGGCCAGATAATTCTTCATAGTAGGGGACTATCCTGCGCATTCCACAATGTTTCGCAGTATCCCTGGCCTCTATCCACTAAATACTAGTAGCACTCCGCACAACCAAAAATGTGTCTAGACATTGCCAGACATCCTCTGGAGGGCAAAATCCTGTTCCCACCTTGCCACGCCTTCCAGCCTCGTAGAGAACCACTGGTGTAGGGTATTATATTAGAAAGAACATGGGGCTGGGCATAGTGGCTCATGCCTCCAGCACTTTGGGAGGCTGAGGTGGGTGGATCACTTGAGGTCAGTTTGAGACCAGCCTGGGCAACATGGTGAAACCCCGTCTCTACTAAAAATACAAAAATTAGCCAGGTGTGGTGGTGTGCCTGTAATTCCAGCTACTTGGGAGGCTGAGGCAGGAGAATTGTTTGAACCTGGGAGGTGGAGGCTGCAGTGAGCCAAGATGGTGCCATTGCACTCCAGCCTGGGCAATGGAGTGAGTGGGGGATTTTCGATCTCGGAAAAAAGAAAAGAACGAACAAACATGGGACACATCAGTGTCAAAATCCCAGCTCTGACACTTACGACCTGTAGAACCTTTCACTGAGGTTGTTAAAGAACGAGGTGGAAAGCACCTGGCAGTTCCTGGCAGACCGCAGGCAGTCAGCACTCATTTGCTGACAGAGATTACTTAAGTCACACTCAACCTCACATTGAATTATATGCATTTATGGAGGACCTTCTCTGTGTAGGGCTCAGGGCTAAGTACTCGGGTGTAAAATATTGTGCAAAATTATCAGTGTATCAGAGAGCACTGGAGCCCAAAGTGCATTCATCTCCAGGCAAGACTGGCTTCCCCAGCCCATCTCACACAGTGCGTTCCAGCCCAAGGAGGTGCCGACCGCGCTCAGAGGGCTGCCCTCGGCCCCCACCTCCTGTGCTCCTCCACGAAGCTGACGATCTCCTCTTCGCTATTGGGCTTGTCTGGGATGGTCACAGGCTCTTCCATGAAGGCCTCGTAGAAATCAATCTCGTTCAGCTTCAGGGTCAGCTTCTTTGCCACCTTTGGGAGAGGGGGTAGGAGGGGAGCGGAATAGGAGATGCAGGGTCATGTCGAGAAGCAGTATTACCAGGGAACACACATGAGGAAGGGAGTCAGGAAGCTGGGATCCTCGTCACTGCCATGTGACACCCAACAAGTGTCTTAACTTCTCTGGGGTTGGGTTTAACATGAGACAGCTGTCAGACCATCTAAAGCCCCGCTTCAGCTCTAAATCTATGGAGTGGGAGGAGCCGGGCTGGGGTGGGGAGTGCCAGTGCATAGGAAGGGACTAGGTCTGCCATCGGTTCCGGGAGGGGAAGCTGGAGGACAGCTTCGGGACATCAGGGACACCCAATTCAGCCGCGGGGAAGAGAACCTTGCTGTCGAAGGTGGCGAAGAAGGGGATGTAGGGATGAAACTCCTCAGCCGCATCCTCGAAGGCTTTGTAATCTGAGGGGGGGAATGCAGAGTCAGTCTCTGGGGAAACCAGGGGCTGCCAGGGAATCATCCCCCACTACAGTCCCCAATTCTTTGCAGGCAGGGTTCATTTTGAGACCCACCCCCTCTAGTCCTCCAAGAGTGAGGGGAAGGTGAAATACTGGAGGTACTTGTCTGGGAACCCTGAGAGTACAGGGAGGTCAGAGCTGTTGATGGCGCTGACCATGGCTGGAGGAAGAGGTGGGAACTGAGGAGGTAGAGGCTGAGACGCGGACAAGACGGGGATCCAGGGAGGGGCACAGTGGAGTCTGAGGGTTACCCACGCTCTGAGTCTTTGCTCTTGAAGTAGCCAATGAGTTTGATCTCATCCTCAATATTCTCAAATGCCTGGAGCTCTCGATCACCTTCGATCAATTCCACAGGGTCCTCTAGGACCTAAAAGTGGAGGACATTGCAGGAAGAGAATTTCTATCCTCAAGTAGAACCAGAAAGGGACCTAGGGAAAAGAAGGCGAGGGAACTGGAGGAGGGGACTAGAGGCTGACAGTGTGTGTGTGTAGGGGGTTGTGTGTGGGTGTGCGCGTGTGTGTGTGTGGTGTGTGTGGAGTGTGTGTTGTGCATGTGTGGTGTGTGTGAATGTGATTGTGTGTGTGTGGCGGGTGTGTGGTATGTATATGATGTGTGTGTGATGTGTATGGATGTATGTGTGTGCTGTGCATGGGGTGCATTTGTAGTGTGTGGTATGTAGGTGATGTGTGGCCTATTGTGTGCATGTGCATGCATGTGTGTGGTATGCGTGCGCATATGGTGTGTGTGCACGTGGTGTATGTGTGCAGGGTCAGGTTGGGGTGGGTAGGAACTAGGGGTCAGGCAGTGGAGTCTTCAGGGAAAGCTGTCTAGTCAAGGGGAGTCCGTACATCAAGCAAAAACTCCACGAGGGTGTCAGCAGAAAACTCGCCATCGTACTCAATGACTTCATCTCCCTTGAATACGTACACGCTGTCCACTTCAGTTAGGCCTAGGGAGTGAGCTGGGGGTGAGGCACGATCCCAGGCCTCCCACAGATCCAAGGTCCAAACCCTAGGCCACAGCCCATGTGATAATCCCCTGGGCCCACATGCTCCACCTCATGGGCCCGCGGTCCAACCCACCTCCTCTTACCCCAGGCCGATGGGCCTGATGCCTCTGCCCCTGGATTTAGCCCACGAGGCTGGACTGACCCTAGGGTTCTCTAAGGAGAACCTGGAGGATCAGGGAGGGTAGGTAGGGTGAGGGGAGGGAATAGAAAGGTGTCGATTCTAGCAGTATTTCTCCCCTTCTCTGATTACCACGACTAGAGATGAGTACTCATGCCCCTCTGAGGGCTGCAGTAGCTGGTTCCCAGTCAAGCTCTTTAATTGCTTTTTCTGACCAGATGACTTCATTATTACTGACCACCCCTGCCCCATCTATGTCCAGAATCCCGTCTCAACCCTGTGCTTCCCCCTGGTGGCTGGCTGCTGTAACAACCATGGCTCTGGAGGGGAGGGGTTGGAAGTGGAGTTTGCAGAGGTCTGGCCAGGCTCACTCAGCCTGTGGGGGGACTCCCCTTCCCTCCAGCACCTAGCCATGTTTCTTAGGTAAGTATAAAGAAGGCCTCCCCACCTCTTTCTGGGATTTGAGCATGGGGCTTGATAAGGAATAGAGAGGGAGAGTCACCCAGCCATAACCCTCCCAACCTCATATCTTCTCACCCCCTCTTTTAGAATGGTCATGGATCTGCGAGGTTCCCAAGCCCCTCAGACCCCAAGGCCGGCCTGACAGGTCCTCCGCCCCGTCTCAATGCCACCTTCCTTTCCCTTGCCCTCCCCTCTCTTACCTAGTTTCTTGGCCACAGCTGCGTCCTTCTCAGAGTCTACCAGCCCGAAGCCAACACCCTTGTCTTCTAGGACCTGGGCTGCTAACTGGAGAGGAGGGTTAGGATCACAATTAGCCCCTGGGATTTTTATTATCCCCTGTTCTCCCTCTCATGCTTTCAAGTTGGGTCAGTTGAGGTGCAGGATATATAAGAGCTGACCTTGACCCTTTGCTAAGATCCAGAACATCCCCCAAATTCCCTACAACCACACAGTTCTGTTTTTGGCTCAACTTTCAGTTCGTGAATGTGGATTGCTCATTTGCAGTGTGCTTATTATTTGAACTTGAAGACACTGCACTGGATACGTCCCGGTGCCTGAGAGGTGCTGAGGAGTCTGGCTTCAGAGTGACTGAGGTCCCCTTCCCTCCTTCAGGGTTGAGCCCTGCCTTCCATTCTGGTCAAAGGCCAAGCTCAGTGTGGGGTTGATCTTGGAAGTCCCTGAGATTCTTCAGAGTGACTACCAATGGGAAGAATGTTGGAGGGTGGGCGGGTGGTGGTGGGTCTGGTCATGCTGCTAGGGAGTGGGGAAGGCCAGAGAACTGAGAGAAAAGGTCACCATTTGTCACCCCCAGAGGGAGACGGACTGACAGTGACTGGACAGCTCTCCCCATCGGGGCCCAACTTTCACCTTTCACTGTCTACTTCAGTCTGTCCTCAGGCTGTGGACAGTCACACCTGGAGCCCCTGCCCCCATAAGCCTTCCAGCTTAGTGCTCAACCCTGATTCTCTCTGCTGTGGGCACAGCTTGCAGCTTCACCCCCACTCAGCACAGACTCATGCACTGTGATTCTCAGAGGGGCGGGGAAGGGAGGCGGTTAGCAGGTGGACGGCCAGGGATACTGAGCACTCAGGATAAAAATACTCAGCTCATTAATCAGATGGCAGGTTCTAGCACACAGCGGAGTGCCCAGAATGAGAGTCTGTGGTTCTGGTGTCTCACCCTGAAACGCTGCACGCTCTGGACAGGCTGGGGCCTATCTGCATGCCAAGTCAGAGAAGGGAGCACAGGAGCTTGGACAAGAAAACTCACATATCCCAGCTCCTAAAGGGGTGTATGTGACCACGTCTCCCAGTCATTCCCAAACATAGGATTTTTTTTTATGATAACTCCTTTCTCCTTTGGGCCTGTAGCCAGTTTGGAGGTGAGAAGACTCTTCCCACAAAGAGAAGATTGGGGAAGACATTCTGACACTTCCTGCAACCATCAGAATTTTCCAGTGAGGGCGTCCAGCTTGATCCAACAGAGACAAATGGGGAATTAGGGAGGGGGAAGGAGAGAGAGGGGACTGCGAGGCCAATGGGAGGCATGGTCTCTGGGAGACATTTAAACACGGCATGCAAGTGTCACAACATTTACATTTATATTCAATTTGGATCTTGTTGGGGTGCAGCCCCTGAAGTATGTGGAGGAGACACGTTCTGGCTAAGTAGATGGGTGAGGTAGGGGAGTGCAATGTATACTGCTGTTCTCCCCGGGCCCTCGAGGTACCTCCCTTCTTTCCCCCCAGTGTTCTAGCCAAACCTAAGTCAAATGCTACCAGCCTCCTACACCAGGGAGGGGAGCTCTTCCTGCAGTACCCCGTTGAAAGGATTACCTAACGATGATAGTTCTTCTGGGTCCCTGAGTCTCTGTTTCTCATTCAATTAAAGCCACATGCCATTTGCGCCCTGTTGGTCAAGACAGGGGTCCTGCCACACTGCCCCTCACCCCCAGATTCCATCCTCAAAGCGCTACACGGGTGTGGGCTAGGGGGTCCCAGAGAGGGGCGAGGCATGCTCTGCGGGCCTGCAGTGCCCCCAACTCACCTCCAGGATCAGCTCCTCCATCTCAAATTGTCTTTGCGAGGCCTTGTCATCCTCGGGGGGCTCATGGTAGAGGAGGGCCAGCACCTCATACTTCTTGAACACATTCTTGTAGTTCTTTGCATTGACATTGACCACACGGTCCACACCATCGTACTCAGGGAAGTCCAGCCCTTCCTCCCCCTGTACCCCTGACTTGGGCGTCCCTAGCACCAGCAGCAACAGCAGTGCCAGCCGCAGACCCGGCACAGCTCTGGCCCCCATCCTGTCTGTAGCACTCATGGAGCTAGTGGGAGCTGGGTTGGCTCTCCTGGTCCAGAAGAGGTTAGCTGGGGTAGGGAGGGGCCCCTGGGTCCCAGATTCTGAGTTAGGGGCGCGAGTGGGAGGTGGGGTTGGGGAATGGCCCAGAGCGGTGGACAGACGACAGTGCTGGGTCCTGGAGAAACTGCCGACAGAGCCAAGGGAAAAAGGGTCAGGAGGAGGAATAGGAGCAGGGGGCGGGGAGGGAACCGGAGCTGCCCCCTGAAATTGGCACTCCTAGTCCCCACCTGGTCCTGTCTAAATACGTCTCCGTGGTTGGCAGGAGAGATGGATAACCTTCTGAGGCCAGGACAGCTCCATGTGGGCTGGAATCCTCCTACCTCCTACGTTTCTCCACCAGGCTCCCAGGGGCTCCTTCCCTCCCCCTCCTGCAGTGTCTGGGGCACCTCAGCCCTGGTCCCCATGCTGGCCTAAGAGCTCATCGCCATATTAAGAAAGGAAAAGGAGAGAGGCCGGAGCTAAAAATAAGAGCAGATGAGTCGGAGGTAAATGAAGCTAGGGCTGGGGGAGGGGAGGTATAAGGGTAATTGGTGAGGGCTGAGGGTAGGGCAAGGGTAATTAGAAGTTAAATGCAGTGGAGAGGAGGAGCTAACTGGGTCAGAGGCTACATTGCTAATGTAGGACAAAAGGGGGACAAATGTGGTATCGGCTCTATGTCCTGCAGCCTGGGAATCTTCTGTAGGTGAAGTCTGATTCTGATTCTTTGATCCTAGGTAAGAGAGTGGGGCAATACAAGTGTAAGCCAGGCTGCAGGAAAGAGACCCCCTGCACTTTTCTCTAAAGAACCAGGACCAAGGATGAGGTCATTCTCTGAATAAAAGATGGAGCTGCGTCCAAGACTGGCGACCTGGCTCAGCTCCAGCCAGTTTCCTTTGCCTCACTCAACATTCCTAACTTGGGAATGCAGGGAAGGATGGGGCTGGCCCAGATCCTGCCCTGTAGAGATGTGGGCTTGGGCCCACGACGAGAAGAGGACTGTCGTTTGGTTGCCACCTGTGTGTGTGCTCCCTACCCTGATCCGATGGGACTGGGTTTTCTGGGGCACAGTGGGAAGGCAGGATTTCCCAGGCTGCATGCTCTCAAGGAGAGTGAATAGCTACTATTTATTCCCACATCTTTGACAAGACAAAGAGAATCAGATATAAACACTGGGGGAAAAAAATTAACATTAGGTAAACACAAAGAAGGGAACACTGTAAGGCTGTTGATTAATTCTGTGCACCCAAAATCCAAAGCAGAGTTGGGCGGGTAGGGGCTTAAACTTCTGGATCCAGCTTGCGTGTGAGGACAGAGCAATGAGTTCAACTCTGGACACGTAGGAAGGAAGGGCCCTCTTCATGGTCCTCCAGGGTTCTTATGCACAGGTAAACTGAGCAATAAGGGAGACCATGGAGGGTTAGATCAAAGTCACATGCTGCCACCCCACCCTGGGGTATGTCTGGTTCTAGGGGGACAGTGTCGTGTTGTGTTTTTGCATCCAGGCAGGGCCATGGAATTATGTTAGCAGAATAACTTTTCCACACGTCTTAGACCTTCCACAGCTAAACAAGGAAGGCCACAGAAAATCTCAGAAACATGGCAGGAGTGACGCCGAGAGGGACAGCTGTCGCTGCAGCAGGAGAGGTCGGAGCTAGCCTAGGCACAGCACGTTAGAGCTGGAGAGACCTCAGAAGCCTGTATCCTGGGCTCCCTGCAGAGTGACTAACGTGGGAAAGCTCCATGTCCAGAGCGAAGAGGGCCAGGTGAGACGGGGAGGCCTGCCCGGAAGCAGATGACCTGGGTGACGTCCAGCCCGGATTTGTCACTTCTGCATTCCAAGGGAGGGGGACACATTGGGACAGAGATGCTGGAACATAAAACTTGTTCCATCTTGAATCTGACCTTTTGTACCCCCGAGAGTGTGAGATGGGACTCTGGTGGATGAGCCTGCTCCGTCTCCGGGTCCTCTCCTGCATTATCGGACATTGCCATCCATCCTGTTCCCTCTCGTTGCCCTCTCTGGCTCCAGTCCTACCCCTCCCCTTTCCAGCAACCGCCTCCACTGCTCTCTCTTGATGGTTTGTTCTCTCTATTCAATTTCCTTCCCTTCAGGCCCTTGGACTTAAGAAGCCTCAGCCACTGCTATCAAATGACCGTGAGTTAGGACCTCTGTATTTTTAACCCACCAGACACCTGAAGCTCCTGCTACTGAAACCCGAGGAGCTGGCCCCTCTGTGCTCCCGCTTCCCACCTCACTCACATACACCCTGGCCCATTGATCTTCCAGGGTCTGGTTCAGCCATGTCAGCAACTGGGGAAAGACCCCAGGCTGATATAGCACTGTCCCTAGGAGACCTTGTGTTGGAAGAGGGAGGGGAAGAGGGAGAGCGACCTCTGCGGAGGGGCCTGATGTAGGGAAAACAGCTGGTTATACTCATGACGGCCTTCTCTCGATAGCCTGTCGCCTGTCGCCCTCCAGACCCACCCGGGGTCCTTCCCCATCACTATCCTATTTTTTTGTTTTTGTTTTGTTTTGTTTTTGTGTATTTTTGGCCCCACCCTCATTGAAAGAATAGTCTGAAAGTGATTAAGGGTACACGTTCTGAAAACTGGCAGACCTTGGTTCCTTCTTGGATAAAACGGAATGGGTGGTGGGGAAACGTGTTTGTGAGTCAGTCGATGGTGTATCTAAGACCCTCGTCCCAGTGTTAGGTGTAGCGTGCAGACACCCAGCGCCTGTGTTTTGCTTTGGGTGCTAGCTGATGGTTTTACCCTAGCTTTCTTTAGCATTTCTCTCCCACCCTGTGTACTTTTGGGCACAGCCAATGCTCTATTCTGAAAGAGGCCTGAGAATGAACTGACCCACAGGGCACAGTGGAGGGGTTCACAGAGCGGAAGTGAATGAGCGGGCGAAGGGGAAGGAGGAAACTCGGAGATGAAGGTGGGCAGGAGGGAAAGTGCCCCCAGGACTTTTTGCTCATCTGAGAAGGCCCCTGGGACCAGGCACAGAGGCAGGCTCTTGGGAAGGTCCATCACCCCATGCAGAGCAGAGGAGGCTGTTTTGCCTACAGCAAAGGCCACAGGGATTCAGAAAGTCTTATTACAGCCTCTATCTTGAGGCTACACCAGAGAAAACAGGCTAAGGGTTGGGATGGGGCTGAGGAGCCCTGATGACAGAGGGCAGAGGGCAGGGACCACCAGTCTGCCTGGAGTCTGTCCCTCCTACCTGTCCCTTTCTCAGGTGAGAGACACCGCTCAGCACATGGCCGTTCCCAAGTCATTTAACCTCTGTGGACCTCGGGCTTTTCACTGATGCAATCAGATCTCTTCTAGTACCACAGTGCTGTGGTCTGCAAGCTGGTCTCAGGAACTGCAAGGTGGGGTCGGATGAGTCCACCCCCCGCCCCTTGTGCAGATGCTGTGGACCCTCTCCCGTGTGAGGCTCAGTGGCTCCTCTCTCCCCCACCTTCCATTTCTCTGATCTCAACTGGACTTTGGAGGTGGTCATTTGCCCTGTCCTTGCTGTCCAGTGGCTCAGAGAGTGACTTTAAGATGGGGCGTAGTCCTTAATTGGCAAGGACACTTGATAGTGATCCTATCCCGGCCTTGACTCTGGTCCTCAAAAGATTTCCCCAGGCTGGTCATCATGAAGACCTGCGGAGGGAGCTTCGCCGTAATCCTCACTACCCCCAGATCAGATTGGACACATCCAGCCGGTGAGGGCTTTTCCAGATATTTACTGTCTAGACTGGCTATGGGATTCAGCAGGCCCATACCCCTCCCTGCCGGGCTCCAGCTAGACGCAGGCTGGGCTTCCCTTAAGCCCACCTCATCTTCTGCCCTCAAGCTATCCCAGGATTGCGTCTTTCTCATCCAAGGTAATTCATCCTAGGGTCTCAGATGTTGTGTCAAACTTATAATCTCTGTCCTCCCCCCCGTCTCACGACACCCTGTGTCACATGAAGCTCTTCCTCTGCTGAGTTTAGTAGTAGGTCTCCCTCTCCACCCAGCCTGTGGAAGAAAAGAGGCAGTGTGAACTGGAGGAAGGCAGAGGAGGCACCCGGGGAGACAGGCAGCAGGGAGAGAGGGGCAAGGTTGGAGGCGGGCGGTCCGGAACACAGGGCACTGAGGGTCAGATGGAACAGGGGGTGCAGCCAAGGGGCAGAGAGGGCTGGGCTTCAGGCACAGTCAAGGCTGGCAGTGAGGAGGGGAGAAAGTCAGTGTTGGGCCTGGAGGGTCCAGGCAGGACGGGAGAGCTAGTCAGGGGGCTGGTGACAACTCAGTCGGAGCAGGGCCCAGGGAAGCCTTACCACCTGGCCGCTGACGGATGAGGAGTTTTCTGATTTCATCGTAGACGAAGATGAGAATGCTGTAGGGAAGGGCACAGAACCACCAGCTTATCCTGTGGAGAGCAAGAGCCAGTCAGCATGGCAGGAGAGACAGAGGTCAGAGGACAGGAACCACGTGTTTTATTTCTTGTGTCTACTGTGTGTCTGGGACCGAGCTGGGTGCTGGAGACAGTGCGGTTGAGTAAGATCTAGTTGATCCTTACCTTTTTTTTTTTTTTTTGAGACAGTCTCGTTCTGCTGCCCAGGCTGGAGTGCAATGGAGTTTTACTCTTGTTGCCCAAGCTGGAGTGGGATGGCACGATCTTGGCTCATTGCAACCTCCGCCCCCCAGATTTAAGCGATTCTCGTGCCTTAGCCTCCTGAGTAGCTGAGATTCCAGGTGCGTACCACCACACCCAGCTATTTTTAGTATTTTTAGTAGAGACAGGGTTTCACCGAATTGCCCAGGCTGGTCTTGAACTCCTGACCTCAGGCAATCCGTCTGCTTCGGCCTCCCAAAGTGCTAGGATCATAGGCAGGAGCCACCATGCCCGGCCTGAGCCCTGCCTTCGAGGTGGTCAAAACCTGTGGGTTTAGTGATTGGGGGTAGAGAGAAGAGGCACGAGACAGAAACATAAAAAGCCAGTGATGATGGCCGGGCACGGTGGCTCACGCCTATAATCCCAGCACTTTGGGAGGCCGAGACGGGTGGATCATGAGGTCAAGAGATCGAGACCATCCTGGTCAACAAAGTGAAACACCATCTCTACTAAAAAATGCAAAAAATTAGCTGGGCATGGTGGTGCGTGCCTGTAATCCCAGCTACTCGGGAGGCTGAGGCAGGAGAATTGCTTGAACCCAGGAGACAGAGGTTGCGGTGAGCTGAGATCGTGCCATTGCACTCCAGCCTGGGTAACAAGAGCGAAACTCCATCTCAAAAAAAAAAAAAAAAGCCAGTGATGATATAGTATGATAAATGTCATATTAGAGCTACATGCAGTGGTCACGAGATTCTCTACCAACTTTTGTGGAGTCACTGAGGGAGATCCCTTTGCTCTCTGCCCACTCTAGTGCTTAAACCCACAAAAGGGAGGTTGTCTGAGCAGGATGGGTCTATCTGAGACAGCTAGTGTGGGCTGTCCGCGAATGTATAGATGCTTCCCTGTTACAAAGATGGGGACAGTGTTTTCTTCGTAAACCTCTTTTTATAATTAGACCAGGAAGATGGATTCTGGGGAGGGGTTGAATCAGGACAGCAGTTGTTCCCTTGGATGACAGAAGAAATGGCCTAGACCAGCACTGTCCAATAGAAATATAACATGAGCCACTTGTCAAATTTCACATTTTCTAGTATCCACATTCACATAAGTAAAATGAAACAGGTGAAATTAATTTTAATAATTTTTTGTGGTGTTTTTGTTTTTATTTTTTATAAATTTTTAAATTGTTTTAGAAAATATTGAGATGGGGTTTCACCATCTTGGCCAGGCTGGTCTTGAACTCCGGACCTCGTGTTCCACCCATCTCGGCCTCCCAAAGTGCTGGGATTACAAGCTTGAGCCACTGGGCCCGGCAGTTTTAATTTTTTTTTTTTTTTTTTTGAGACGGAGTTTCGCTCTCGTTACCCAGGCTGGAGTGCAATGGCGCGATCTCGGCTCACCGCAGCCTCCGCCTCCTGGGTTCAGGCAATTCTCCTGCCTCAGCCTCCTGAGTAGCTGGGATTACAGGCACGTGCCACCATGCCCAGCTGATTTTTTGTATTTTTAGTAGAGACGGGGTTTCACCATGTTGACCAGGATGGTCTCGATCTCTTGACCTTGTGATCCACCTGCCTCGGCCTCCCAAAGTGCTGGGATTACAGGCGTGAGCCACCGCGCCCGGCCCAGTTTTAATATTTTTATATAACCCAATATATCAAAAACATTATCATTTAAATATGTAATCAATGTAAACATTTCTTTTAATTAGATTTAATTTTTTTTTTTTTAGAGACAGGGACATGCTCTGAGGTCCAGGCTGGAGTGCAGTGGCACGATCATAACTCACTGCAGTCTTGAACTCCTGGGCTCAAGTTATCTTCCTGCCTCAGACTCTTGAGCAGCTGGGACCGTGGGTGTGCACTGCGACACCTGGCTAATTTTTAAACTTTTTTTGTTGAGACGATGTCTCACTTTGTTGTGCAGGCTAGTCTTGAACTCCTGGCCTTAAGCGATCCTCCCACCTTGGCCTCCCGAAGTGCTGGGATTGGAGCCATTACACCCCGCTTCAATATAAGCATTATCAATAAGAGATTTTACCTTCTTTTCATCCTAAGTCCTGGAAATTCAGTGAATATTTTTTACTGACAACATGTCTGTGCTCAGACACAAGATTTTCAACAGTGAAATGGGAAATGTAGTTCAAACGAAATAATGAAGTTGTAATATAGAAAAATATTTCACATTGCTTTAGTTTTTGACTTTAATTAAAATTAAATAAAATTACAAATTTACAATTTACTTCCCCAGTCTCACTAGCCACATGTCAAAGGCACAATAGTCGTATATGGATAGTGGCCGCCATATGGGACAGTACAGTCCTAGGCCCCAGCTCATTCCACACACACACAAATATACACATTTCTATACAAATAGCCACCCCACCCCTTCATTCAACAAAAAATTGTTGTATATAATTTGTGTCTGCCTTAGGTATCGGGGAAATAAAAATGATAACGTGTTGGTCTAATCTCAAGAAGCTCAGGGGAATCAAAGAAAAAGGGGTGAACACACACAGACACACACACACACACACACACACACAGAATACAGAATCACCATATCAGGTGCTAAGTTTTATGGTTAAGGTGAACACATTTGTTATTATGTCTATAATGACATTAATAGCAACAAGAATGAAGCTACTAGTAACAAAGTGTCCACCATGACCCAAGCCTATTTGGTGCTTTATACTCATTTCTATGTGTAAATGTCACAATGCTCTGCCAGGTCCATCCCTGGAGTGTATTATTGAGACTTTGCAGGTGTAGCTGAGGCTCAGAATGGTTACGTCCTTGTCCAAGGTCACAGAATAATGCACAGTAGAGTTGAGAATTCCACCTGGAGTTGTCAGTATCTAAGTCCAGTGCCAATGTCTCCTATTAAACACTAATTGAGTGTCTACGACGTATAAAGCATCGCGTAAAACACTACAAGGGATGGAAAGGGGAGCAGAGTACGTACATGCATAGAAAATGTGTTGGAAGAATACGTACTCGATCATTAACTGAGGCTAGTTATGTAAGTTGGGTTGGGTAATGGGGATGGGAATGGAATGGAACATTTGCTTTCTTCTCTGTACATTTTTAAATAGAATTTTTTTTCACATCAAGCATATACTAATGTTAATGCAAAGCAAAACAAAGCAAAAACCTGGAATTGAACAAGACAAGGCACCAGACAATAAGAACTTCAGTAGGCACGATCACATACATCTACATTAAAACATATTTGCATAAGTACAACGGAATTAGCTAAGCATAGATTAGGCTATTTTTATGGTTACTTCAGCTCCAAGCAATATGTATCCTTGGACAACGACAGCACACATCACCATGAAAAAGATTTCACTCTGTTAAACGTTGTTAAGTCTGCTAAATTTGTGTGTCTAGTGGGTTGTGATCATTTGGTGCAGTCTCTAATATCTCCCTAAATAAGATCCACTGATCAGAGCTCTGCTGACCCTCCGCGTATCACTGAGTGTACATGTAGCGCCATGTATCCAGGCAGCTCCTGGCTTTTGACCGTCCTAGTGAAGCATACCCTTCCTCTCACATGCTCCCCCACTCCTGGGCATCCCTTCCCTTACTCACTTGAGCGGGTACATTCGCAGGGCCACATCCATGCCTGGAGTGTAGGACAGAAATGCAGCCAAGAATGTCTCCTCCAGGATCCCGAATATTAGGATTTTGTTTCTGGGAAGAAACATGAAAGGGTGTGACAGTAAGGGAGAGGAAAAGGCAGGGGGAAATAGGATGTCCTGGTGTGTGGGGCCTGGGAGAGCGCTGGGGATTTTGGTGGGAGGCTCACCTCATGCCCTGCTGGAAAACTGAGTTGCGGCGGGTCTTGGAGACGATGAGATCCGCCCACTGCACAAGCACGATGGTGACAAAAAAGGCTGTTTGGCACGTGAACTCCACAACTTTTCGCTGCTCATAGGTCTGGAGCGGGCAGGCAGAGAGGAGACAGTGTCAGAAGGGGATTCCGGGGCCGGGCGCGGTGGCTCACGCCTGTAATCCTAGCACTTTGGGAGGCTGAGGTGGGTGGATCACCTGAGGTCAGGAGTTCAAGACCAGCCTGGCCATTATGGTGAAACTCCATCTTACAAA
>NW_016107628.1:571884-580107 GCF_001604975.1 Cebus imitator
GGGGATTCCGTACACCCTACAGCTTCTTTTTCCCTCTCCCACCTTCCAGGACCCCTGGGCTGAGTCAGGTCCTCACTCTTTAGACCCCCACAGCACTTCACACATGCCTCTGCTTTAGCGCTTTTCGTGTTGTATTATGATTTGTTTATGCTTTCCTTGCCCACCTGAAAGCTTCTCAAGGACAAGCACTTGCCTTATTTAGCTTTATGTCCTCTCCCTCTGCTTAGTTCAGTGGATGGCGTGTAGCATGGCTCAATAAATATGTATTGAATTAATGAGAAGGATGGGGTAGGAGAAGAAGGTGGACTTAAAGGGTGGTACCAGATGGGAGACATTCATTCATTTGTTTGTTCTTTCATTCACACTTTACACATAAGGAACTTAGAGTCTAGTGGGGAAAATAGATATGCTAACTATGTCAGCACAATAGATAGGTTAAAAAGAGAGATCGCAGAGGGCTATGGGAACACAGAAAAGGTGCATCTAAATTAGATTGGAGAAAAAACTTAGGTTTTAAAAACTAAAACAGTGTGTTTATAAATAACCCGTAGATTGAATACGTTTGAAAATACATATGACTGCACAATAACGAAATACTACATATCAACCCCCATGGAATGTGGTAAAGTTGTACTTGGAGAGAAATACAGACCCTTAAACAGTAGAAGACAGAGGCTAGAAACTGATGAGCCGAACATGGAACTTAGGTAAGACCAGTCAGCACGTTTGCGTGCATCGGATCATCCCACCACTGTCCATCACAGTCAGTTGCCTTACCTGCGTCACTCCCTATCACTTCTTGAAGATTTTAGCTTCTGACACTGTTACTCTGGTATTACTTCTGTCCTTATTTTTGGAGATTGAAATGTCCGTGTTGATGATCCTTCCAATGCTGTGGTCTCACAGTTCCTTGATCTTCTCCTCCCATGATATTGTCCTCCACTCCCCACCTGGGCTGCTTCCTCCCGTCCTTAAACTCTAGATAGTATCCTTTCCAATACCTATGATTTCTCTGTAATTTCAAGCATCTTACTCTCTCTGACCACCATTTTTATAATTCCATCTTACTCTAGTGCCCTGGTTCCAACACTTCTCGGACCCCCTTAGACTTACGATCCTTTGATGACATATATTATATATTTGGTTATTATCTGTCCCCCATCCCACTCCACATCCCTAACTAGAAATGGTCTTGATCTCTCGACCTCTTGATCTGCCTGCCTCTGCCTCTCAAAGTGCTGAGATTACAGGCGTGAGCCACTGCGCCTGGCTGGTTTGCAGATTTTAAATCATATCATTTGAACTCTCATGGAGGGAGAGAGTATAACAGGAGAGCACACAGCATTTATTTCTGGGATAAAACCTAGGACAACAGAAATCGGCTCAGAAAAGTTGATATGACAAAGACTCCAAGGAGCCAAAGGACCCAGAAAGGCAGGGCCAGACAACAGACAGGAAGAGCCAACAGAGTGAGCCTGTGGTGAACAGAAGAGGATTTGCTGTTGTGGCTGGAGACTGAGGGCAAACGTGAGAACGCTCATACAGGACTGAACGAGAGATCAGCTGTCTGCTTCCCTTCTTCCCTCTTAAAACATTTGCTAGGCCCACTCTCCCCTGTCATTCTTACTCCTACCTTATCTCTTCTACTTACCCACTGCTGTCCGTAGCTGTCCTCCAAGTCATTCAAGAATTTATCTTCCCAGTAGAGGCGGATGCCCAGCAGATCAATAGGCCTAAAACCATTCTCAGCCATGATTACAAAGTAGGTGAAGAATCCAGCCACAGCCTGGATCATCCCTGTGGATGACAGAGTTGCAGGACAGGGAAACCTGATTCAGAGAAGGGTGGCTGCAAAAGGCAGGCCAGGAGAGGGTTGGGGGCTGGGACTTGCTTCTAGCTGGGCTGGTGTGTGTCTGGAGGGTAATGTGGAAAAGTCTTGCCATCAGCCACCTGTGCCTGTCATCTCTGTGGGACTTCCCTTCAAGCCCTGACATTTGTTTCTGAACTCTGACCCAGAGTCAGCTTTGAATCACATAATCTTAAAACTAAATAGCGTTTTTGACGCCACTGATTCCCTCTCCCATTTTTTTTTTTTTTTTTTTTTTTTTTTTTTTTTCAGGATCTTATTTTTTTGCTCAGGCTGGAACGCAGTGGCACGATTACGGCTCACTGCAGCCTTGACTTCTTGGGCTCAGGTGTTCTCCCACGTCAGCCTCCTGAGAGCTGGGACTGGTGTGTGCCACCATGCCCAGCTAATTTTCATATTTTTTTGTAGAAGATGGGGTTTTGCCATGTCGTGCAGGCTGGTCTCGAACTCCTGGGCTTAAGTGATCTGTCCCCCGCAGCCTCCCAAAGTGCTGGGATTACAGGCGTGAGCCACCATGCCTGGCCTTCTCTCTCTATTGGTGAATGCTGGACTCCTCTCCCTTTCCTCTGTCATTTGGACACTCATCAAGTCCTGTCCTCTCACATCTCTACTGTCTGTCCTGGCCTCTTCCTTAGTCAAAACCTCTGTTCCATGCTTGGACCACAAGCAATATCTGATGTTAATGTTCGCCGACTAACTACGGAGCCGTGCACTGGGAAAGCACCTTGTGGACATAGATCCTCAAAACAATTCTATTATCTGTATGTCATAAGTGGGAAAACCGAAGCACAAAAACAGATTCAGTCATTATCCAGGGTCACATGGCTAGCAAGGGTGAAATGAGAGTCTAACACAAGTCTAACTCCTAAAGCTTTCCCCATGTGTTTTCTCCCCAAGATATTGGGATGATCTCTCTCTGCCTCTCTGTTTTTGAAACAGAGTTTTGCTCTTGTTGCCCAGGCAGGAGTGTGGTGGTATGATTTTGGCTCCCTGCAACCTCCGCCTCCCCGTTTCAAGCGATTCTCCTGCCTCAGCCTCCTGAGTAGCTGGGATTACAGGGATGTCTGCCACCACTCAGCTAATTTTTGTATTTTTAGTAGAGACGGGGTGTTTCACCATGTTGGCCAGGCTGGTCCCAAACTCCTGACCTCAGGTGATCTGCCACCTCAGCCTCCCAAAGTGTGGAGATTACAGGCATGAGCCACCGTGCCTGGTCCGTGATGATCTCTCTTGTCCCCAGTCTCTTACCTGCTCATCACTCACCCTATTTTCTCAAATACCATTGTACCTGGCAACTCAAGAACAAGGACTTCTACAGACTCTCAAGTGTCTGTCAAGGCTGACCCCAGCACAAATGATATTTGTGTCCACCGTCTTATTTCCACTGCTTTATAAAGACTAAGGGCTCAACCAACCTGGCTTATTCACACTTCTCTAACTGTGCCATATGAAATTCCCTACTCCTCTGGTCTCCCACACCTGACCATACACTTCCTAGTCTAAACCCCACCCTCCCACACCAAGTTTAAGTCCTAATTCCTGCGTAAGGCTTCTCTGGCTATCCTCATAATTGGTGAGCCTGCTTGCTTGGTAATCCTGTAACATGTTCTGTCTATACCCATTACTTGGCACTTGGAGATGCTGTCATGTTATGCATGTTTGTTCCTTTTGTACTGGACTGTAAGTCAAGGGCAGATCAGAGATGAGTGTTTCTTTGTGTTTTCAGGGCTTAGCACAGTTTGTTGCTGAGAAAATATCTCCCTGACTTCCAAGCTGAGATGGCTCACATTGCCAGGCAGGGGCAACCCCTCCCTTTCCCTCCACCCCTCATTCCTCTGGGCGCACCAATCTGTCCATAGGCCATGCTAATGAGACGGCGGTTCACCAGTTTATCCATCTTTGGGTTCCGTGGACGCCTCTTCATGATGTCGCTTTCAGCTGACTCATAAGCCAAGGAGATGGCAGGGACCTGGAGGATGGAGGGCGGGGATGACAGGGGTCACAAAGTTCAGAAGGAAACTCGGCAGTAATTCGACTCTACCCTTCTGTCTTGACTCAGCCTCAATCCATCTCTCAGGAGGTGTGAGAGCCGGCTCATAAGTGGGTTTGTCATGAGTTTTAGTAAGAGCTCCAGGCAGAAAGCAGGGAGCTCGGGAGGCAGGATTCTGGGAATCTCTTGCTCACCAGCTTGGACCTTACCATGTCAGTGCCGAGATCAATGCAGAGGATGGTTATGGTGCCCAGAGGCAGGGGTATACCCAGGATGATGAACACCAGGAAGGGGGTGATCTCTGGGATGTTGCTGGTCAGGGTATACATGATGGATTTCTTCAGGTTGTCAAAGATCAGGCGGCCTGGGGAGGAAGGTCAACCTTCTGTGAGAAGCCCTGGGAGAACAAACCTCCCTCAAACCAGCTCCGGGACAGAGAGGCCACCTCAAAGAAGTGTCACCATCCAGGAAAGGGTCTGGAGGTCCTGGACCTCAAAGGTCCCAGTGTTGTTTCTAAACTGTGTGCCTTTTAATTAGAGCTGTGCCCTGACTGTGTACTCTTTGTTCTTGGATTCACCATAGCTAACGTTATCTGATCTCTGAAAATGAGCAGGGTTGGGCCTGGTTAATCCTGCAGTGTCTGGGAATGCCAGTATAAAAGCCTTTACAAGATTAAGGCTGAAATGGAAAGAGCCGGGGCTTGGGACAGGCTTGTGTTCAAATCCCATCTTCTGCCGTAGCTCGCTGTGACCTTGGGTGCCCTGACCTCTGTGAGCTTCATTCCTCCTGCCTTGGAAGATTGCTGCGTCCATCCCCGACTGCCTTTTCAAAGATGGGAAACCCTCTCTGCACTTGCTGCTTGGTCTTTCCCATAGCACGTATCTCCTTTTAACATACCAAATACCTTACTTACTTTATTATCTGTCATCCCCCCTAGAAATGAAGTTACATGAGGGCAGGGATTTGTGTTGTTTGGTCCCCCTACTGTTGTATACCAGCATCAAGCCTAGTGCCTCCCACATAATCAGTATTCAAACGAACTTGCTGAACTGAATGGGTATAAAATACCAGGCAAAGTGTCAGGATTATACAAGGTTTCAATAAAATGGTAGCCATTGTTATGATGCGGATTGCCATATGTTTTAGTAAGAGAGCTCCAGGCAGAAAGCGGGGAGCCTGGAATGCAGAATTCTGGGTCTCTCCTGTTCTCCAGAGGGTATTCTCTTCAGAATTCTCTGGGAAAGAGGGTGTGTAATTGGGCTCATGCAGTCAAATCAGAGGTCAAGCTCTAGCTGATCCTGATGTGTCACCATTATTTAGGCGACAGGTTCCTTGGGGACCCTCCCAAAGACTGTGGCACATGGAATAGTCCCAGGGGTGTGGCTTCATCTTGGACTTGCTGTGGACCTACTTGAATTCCAGTGAGAGGACTATGAAGATATTATGTTACACCAGAGTCCCAGTCTCCTTGATAGGAAAATGAAATGAACAAAGTGGACTTTTCTCTGATCTCATCAAAAGAGTTTGCAGATAGTGATGTTCCATGTACCAGCTGATCTAATTTGCAAAATTTTGCCTTTCTTCTGAGCCCGTACAGGCTCATGGAGGTTGGATGATGGGAAAATGGAAAGAGGGGATATATATCAACCCCAACCTGAGTCCAAGGTTGAAGTCTCAACCCTGGGAACCCTACTTCCTCACCCTCCTCCACCCCCGTGACGATGGAGGCAAAGTTGTCGTCCAGCAGGATCATGTCGGCCGCCTGTTTAGAGACGTCAGAGCCAGAGATGCCCATGGCAATGCCAATGTCAGCCTTCTTCAGTGCTGGGGAGTCGTTCACCCCATCACCCGTCACGGCCACAATGGCTCCCTGAGGAAGTCCAGACAGAGGGAGTGAAAAATTTATTGCATCAGATCGAGAACGAGTCCCAAAGATCAGTTCAATTTCTGCATGCCTTGTTCCTAATGTAATCATGCTTGATCTAGGGCTCCCGTCCTTCTCCCAGTCCTCCTGAGATATTTAAACTCTCAGGGAGCCCCCAAATTGAAGGCCACCATGGGGGTTCAAGATAGGGTACTCCCTGGAGTCTCCTCTAGCCCAGCCCACATGTTCCTCTGCTTGGTTTGGAACCAGGCTAAGCCACAGGCTTTCTGCCAGCTTCCTCAGGGCTTTTTTTTTTTTTTTTTTTGAGATGGAGTTTTGCTCTTGTTGCCCAGGCTGGAGTGCAATGGCACGATCTCAGCTCACTGCAACCTCCACCTCTTGTGTTCAAGCAATTCTACTGCCTCAGCCTCCCGCATAGCTGGGGTTACAGACATGCGCCACCATGCCCAGCTAATTTTTTTTTGTACTTTTAGTAGAGATGGGGTTTCTCCATGTTGGTCAGGCTGGTCTTGAACTCCTGACCTCAGGTGATTTGCCTGCTCTGGCCTCCCAAAGTGCTGGGATGACAGGTGTGCGCCGCCACGCCCTTTCGGAGCTCCTTTTCCTTACCAGCCTCTGACATCCCTCCACAATGATGAGCTTCTGCTGAGGGGAGGTCCGAGCAAACACGATCTCAGTGTGGTTCCGAAGGATCTGGTCAAGCTGCTCTGAGTGTAGATCCTTTAGTTGTGAACCATGCACCACAATGGCTTTGGCATCCCTGAGGGAAAAGAACTTCAAAAGGCTAGTTTCGGGTGTTGAGAGTTCACCAGAGGTGTTGGTGCCAATCTTGACTATAGCTTCATTGTTTTGTTTGTTTTTGAGATGGAGTCTCATTCTGTCACCCAGGCTGGAGTGCAATGGCACAATCTCGGCTCACTGCGACCTCTGCCTCCCCGCACCCCTCCCCGGTTCAAGCGATTCTCTTGCCTCAGCCACGGTGCCCGGCTAATTTTTGTATTTTTTTTCTTTTTAGTAGAGACAGGGTTTCAACATCTTGGCCAGGCTGGTCTTGACCTCCTGACCTCGTGATCCACCTGCCTCAGCCTCCCAAAGTATTGGGATGACAGGCGTGAGCCACCACGCCTGGCCCTAGCTGCATCGTTTCTTCTTTCAACCTAGTATCTTCACTTGTCCCCAGCCCTATATTGTCCCCAAATTGACACATTCTATTCCTTCCCTCTACTTTTGCCAACCACTCCTCTGTTACCTCTTTCTTTGTCTTGCTTCCTTTGAAAACCCACTGACATATTCACTTTACTTTCCTAGTATGTTGTACTTTGTAATGTGTAAACCCCACACATCCTTGCTATTGAAGGAGACTCCAGGAACTTTAGTAAAGCGGCGTCTGGGTGGGGCAGGCTGGGGATGGAGGGAACTTGGCAGAGCTTGAGTTCTTCAGTGATCTCACCTGGGATTAACCTTGCTGACAGGGATCCTCAGCCGGGCAGCAACTTCCTCTGCTGTCTCGGTGTTTTCTGAGATGATGCCCACACGCTTGGCAATGGCCTCAGCTGTAATGGGATGATCTCCCGTTACCATGATCACCTGGGTTGGGAAGGGGAGGGAAGAGGAGCAGAATCATCTTCAGAGCCTGAATCCTTCATCTTTCTCCTCTAAGAACTGACAGATCACTGCTTTTTTCAACCAGGGTTTTAGTGGCTTATTCCCAAGAACTTGTGGTATAGACCAAAAACCATGCTACTGTGATTTCAACCCTTGGGAGTGGGTCAAGACTGTGAGATCATAAAACAGGACAGTTTGGCTCCTAGATTTACCAGGAATAAGCCAGGGATTTGACTATATTCAGAATTTAATTTAATTGCTCCAGAAGCTATTCTGCTTCCTTAAGTGCAAAGACAAACACCTACACATAGAACAAGTGGTAATAAAGGAATGTCTGGAATAATCCATCTGCCTAGCAAAATTTCTCTAAGGCCTAGCGCATTGAAATTCTCACTCTTCCTTGCTTCTTTCCGTGGCCTCACCCTGCCCCTTGATTTCAGCTTGGTGTTGGATACCTGGTACCTAGTCCTATCTCATTTCTACCCAAAGGTTCGTACGCATGCTGTGTGCTTTCATAGCATTCTGTTCTTCCACTGTTCTTCCCATATGTCAGTACGTGTCACACTTCTCTGTATAGTGATTGTTTATCTCTCTCCCCCACTGGACTGAGAGCTCTGCAAGGGTGGCTTCCTGGTAAAGTTTCCTGCTCTAGCACAGTGCCTAGCACATAGTAAGCCATCGATAAATAATTATGGAATGAAGGGATGGAGGAATAATCACTACCTGGAAACCACTGCACAAGGTTCCCGAGTCCCTCCCAGCACACATGGCCCAGACTGACCCCGGACACATTGCCAACAGTCACAGGTCTAACATAAAGCCAGTTCTTTAAGTTAGAGAGCACCTGGTTCTCCTCTTTTTTTTTTTTTTTTTTTT
>NW_016107628.1:581282-584296 GCF_001604975.1 Cebus imitator
AAAAAAAAAAAAAAAGACCAGCCTGACCAACATGGTGAAACCCCGTCTCTACTAAAAATACAAAATTAGCTGGGTGTGGTGGCGCATGCCTGTAGTCCCTGCTACTCAGGAGGCTGAGGCAGGAGAATCGCTTGAACCTGGGAGGCAGAGGTTGAGGTGAGCTGAGGTCGCACCACTGCATTCCAGCCTAGGCAACAAGAGCGAGACTGTCTCAAAACAAAACAACAACAACAAAACAAATGAAGAATTTGACCCAGGAAACATGGGACACACAACATCTCAGAATCTGAAGAATTCTATTGCTGCCGTCCCATGAAGGTCAAGGTCCAGCCTGACCAAAGAGGATTTTCTCCCTCTGCATTTGCTCTGATGCTGAACTTCACTCTTAGTCTGATTGATGTTTGGTTTCCAGATTTACACCTGGACGTGTACCTCTCAGGGCAGCTGCTCACACCCATCGAAGATCCCTCAGCTCTCAATACAGGTATTGATCGACTTACGACCTATGCAACTTACGACCATTCGACTTTACGACCACAATCGCTAGCCACGACTGCTCTGCGTCTGGCAGCGCAAACGTTGCCCAGCTGGGCATACGACAGTGCGGAGCAGCTTCCGGCAGCACTACCATCTCCGCGTGCACCATTTCAACTGTACGTATAGCCTACTCAACTTACGACAAAATCGTGTTATGACCGGTCTGCCGGTCCCAATCGTGGTCATAAGTCAAGCACTAGCTGTATCTCATTCTCACTATTGCCTGGTCCAGAGCCCCAGCCCTCCTAGCCTCACCCTTTTACCACCCACCTTGGCAGCACATTTACACCACATCATCTAGCACTTTGCTGTTCCTAGTGTGGTCTGCAGACCAGCAGCGACAGCATTGCCTGAGAGCTCTTTAAAAAATGCAGTCTCTCAGGTTTCCTGGGACCTTCTGAATCCAGATCTGCATTTCAAAATACTCCCTGAGGGATCCTCACGCATGCAGGTTGGTCTGAGAAGCACTGTGCTGGACACTGGTTCTCAAACTTCTCTGCTCATCGGAATCTCCAGGAATGTTTTTAAAAATATAGGCTCCAGGATTCTATCCTCAGAGTTTCTAATTAAATTGGTCTGGGGTGTGTCCTAGACATCCAATATTTAAAGCCTCCCTGGTGATTCTAATGTTCGAGGCAAGAAGAATTCTAACTAGAGAGGAGACTTACTATTAAGTAAAAATCATAGGCCCAAGGAAACAGAAATAGGCTCAATTAAACTAAGATGATGATTATTATTATTTGAGATGGAGTCTTGCTTTGTTGCCCAGGCTGGAGTGCAGTGGTGTGATCTTGGCTCATGGCAACCTCCACCTCCTGGATTTAAGCGATTCTCCTGCCTCAGCCTCCAGAGTAGCTGGGGCTACAGGCGTGTGTCACCACGCCTGGCTAATTTTTGTATTTTTAGTAGAGATGGGGTTTCACCGTATTGGCCAGGCTGGTCTTGAACTGATCTCATGATCCACCCGCCTCAGCCTCCCAAAGTGCTGGGATTACAGGGGTGAGCCACTGCGCCCAGCCTAAACTAAGATTATGAAGCATCTACTCTGTGCAAGGCTTTCTAGTACATGCTCCAACTCATGACAGGTGGCGGGGGCTCCTGGGCTGGGCCAGTATTTACCTTGATTCCTGCACTACGACACTTGTTCACAGCGTCAGGCACTGTAGTTCGGGGAGGGTCAATCATGGATATGAGGCCCACGAAACAAAGGTTATCCATGGGAAAATTTATTTCATCTGTGTTAAACGGGAATCCCTTGGAGAAGCTGCTAGGCAGATTCAAGAAGCAGAAGCCTAGAGAGAGACAGGGGGAGGGATCAGTAGTCATCCAGCACTCTACATTCCTATCTGCTTACATTCTTGATTTTTCACCTCACCGATAATAACCATTTTGATGTCATTTTTTAAAAAACTTCTCCCACATGGGCCGGGCGCAGTGGCTCAAGCCTGTAATCCTGGCACTTTGGGAGGCCGAGGCGGGCGGATCACCAGGTCAAGAGATTGAGACAATCCTGGTCAACATGGTGAAACCCCGTCTCTACTAAAAATACAAAAATTAGCTGGGTGTGGTGGCATGTGCCTGTAGTCCCAGCTACTCAGGTGGCTGAGGCAGGAGAACTGCCTGAACCCAGGAGGCGGAGGTTGCAGTGAGCCGAGATTGTGCCACTGCGCTCCAGCCTGGCGCCTGGCAACAGAGCAAGGCTATGTCTCAAAAAAAAACAAAAAAACAAAAAAAACTCCTCCCACAGCTCCTCACCTAACACACGTTCCCCAAGACCTCCCAGTTCTAAATAGGCATTTTGGAAGTCTTCCTTTAGTTCATTGTCCATCGAATATTCCTGCCCATGCAGAAGAAAGGTAGAACAAAACTCCAAGATCCTCTCCGGAGCACCCTTCATCATCAGCACGTGGGTCTGGGAGCTGTCCTCCCGAAAGTGGATGGACATCTAGAGAGAGCAGAGGGAGCACTGATGGGACAGGAGGAGAGCCCAAGGATCAGGGGCAAAAAGAAGGGGGAAGATTTCAAAGGTAAAAAGACAACGTGTTTCACACCCCCATTTCTTTTGTCCCTTCCCCTCCCCAGTCACACCTTGCCCCAGGCTGAGCCCAGCCCCTCCTCCTTTTTCTAGGAAACTGCAGCCTGTTATCATTTGCTCAGGCATCTCTATTATTTTCTCGGCCGGAAGCTCCCTGGGGGCAGAGCAAGGCACTCTCATTTTCCCTCTGCATCTTTGCCAACTGGATGGCGAGAAAGCAGAAATAGTGGGGCTGCCAAAGAAAGAAAAGAGTAGACAGGAAAGAAAAAGAGTCCGAGGCATGGTGGCTCACGCCTGTAATCCCAGCACTTTGGGAGGCAGAGGCGGGTGGATTGCTTGAGGTCAGGGGTTCAAGACCAGCCTGGCCAACGTGGTGAAACACCGTCTCTACTAAAAATACAAAAATTAGCTGGACATCGTGGCATGCGTCTGTAATCCCAGT
>NW_016107628.1:584916-601849 GCF_001604975.1 Cebus imitator
AATAGTGTAGAAAATACTTTGAAAACTGTGAAGTACAATCCAAAAATAAATTAGTCATTCTAGTCCCTGGGCCTCTGTCTCCTAAAAGCGTGAGAAGTCCCCTGAAAGGGCCTAGCTAGTGTGGCTGGGCACGGGGGTCCTTGTAGCTGTGGTGGGGGAGGGAAGGGAACATTTTTGAAATGAACCCGAGGGGACACCCCGCAGCAAGGAGAGAGAAATGTGGGTTTTGCATTTCCTCTTGATCTCTGATATATGAAAAGGAGCTCTCCATGGGGTTCCTCTTGTGATGGACAGGAAATGCCCGCTAGGTCGCCTATTGAGAACAAAATCGACACATTGAAAGGAACAGTGGGAGTGCAGAGGAGGCCAGACTATAGTGCCCACAGGGTAAGCAGGGTGGGAAACCAGCGCACAAAACCTGGTTACAACTGTTCCGTTCGTTTGTTCAGTTACGTTCAAAATATGCTGAAGCAATTAAGAGGAAGAACCGTAACTCACTGAGGCAGAAAGCTGGAAGAGGTTTAAAGAGCTGTTTTCTGAGTGCTCAGTAAAATGTGTTGAATAACTGAAGGGCTCAGGAGGTGACAGCAAGACCTACTAGCAATTTGGTCACGGAAGAAATCACATCTTGATAGAAAATTACAAATAAAAAAAACGGAGGGAGAAGTCTGGAAATGCTGGAACAGAGCAGCTTCTTCGTTTCATTTTTATCTCAGAGGGTAGCAGACCAAGCTCTGCAAACCACCAGCAGTCTGAGATGTCTCTCGCAAAGACCGGAGTTTCTACCTTTAGGGCAAGCTAAGGAAGGCAGCAAACTGAGGGCCTTCGAGAGCAAGTGCCTGCCAGAGCTTGGTGGCCAGTGGGCTGGCCAGTCACACTCGCTGAACCACTGAGGACAAGTCTGTCATTCGAGCTGCACGTTCGATAGCTCAGAAGAGGCACCAACATACTCATTTGGGAGAAAGTCGCTATTTGTTGGCAGCCCCAACAAATGTCTTGAATATGTTTTGCTTTTATTTTGAATCACATGGAGCGAGAGGTACCTAATTTTTTTAGTCAAAGGCTATGCTGCCTTTAAAGGCCCTGCCAAGCCACAAAATTCCTGTCTGGCTAGTGAGTCCACTAAACATCAGAAAAAAATGGAAATAAGTTTACCATTTGGGCCTAAGAGACCTATTTTATTACACTCACTAAAAACCAGTTGAGATAGAAGAGGATAGATCTATTTAACTCTTACTTGCTCAGCGTTCAGTGTAAAACTGTGAGTAATTCAGTTTTTAGACCTTGGGCACGGTGGCTCATGCCTGTAATCCCAGCACTTTGGGAGGCCAAGGCACCTGGATCACCTGAGGTCAGGAGTTCGAGACCAGTCTGGCCAACACGGTGAAACCCCATTTCTACTAAAAATACAAAAATTACCCGGTCTTGGTGGTGCATGCCTGTCATCCCAGTTACTCGGGAGGCTGAGTCAGGAGAATCGCTTGAACCTGGGAGGTAGAGGTTGCAGTGAGCCAAGATCGCGCCACTGCACTCCAGCCTGGGCAGCAAGAGCAAAACTCCACCTCAAAAGAAAGGAAAGAAAAGAAGGAAGGAAGGAAGAAAGGAAGGAAGGAAGGAAGGAAGGAAGGAAGGAAGGAAGGAAGGAAAGAAAAAAAAAGAAAAAAAAGAAACCAACTGACTTGGGAGTCTCATTTTCTCTGAGACATTTTACCCACACCTAAATGTCTGGCCTTTTCAGTCATGCATGGAGTTGAAGAATCTAGTCCCCCAAGCAAATCATGGTTGCCCCATGGAACTCAGCTTGCACCTGACAAAGCTCCAGCTCTGATAATACCACTGTTCCCGCGTCCTACCGTAATTCTCTCTTCAGTCTGCCCGGATTCTACTTGGGAGGAAAGACTGTCTTTCCTGTCCCTCTGGTCCCTCACTCAGCGTTTCCCCTGCTCTTGTCCACTCCTCCCTGGACATTGGACCAAAATGTTCCTGGGAAATGAAAAACTTCATGAACACGTGGAGACCCCTGATCGCCTACCTGATGGCAGCCTCTAGGACTGCAAGTCAAATGTGGGGTGAAAGGAAATACTTGATGGCTAGTGAAATAACGTGTCTTGCAAATGCAACCTAACTCTGCAGTGGCAAATCCCCTAGTAGACACAGAGGGGCCTCCTAACAGCTGCGTGTGACGCTAACATGACTTTCACCAACCCACCTCTGCTATCTACAGACATTTCAGAGAGCATTTTACGGCTCACTTTTCCCCCAAGTGGCACAGCTCAGAGCTCTGCACAGGACTGACTGATGCCTCTTCCTTTATCACGTATTTTACCTCTCTTTACCTGTTTGTCACATTCTTTTGTGTGTGGCTTCTGTTAATGGGAATGCGGGCTCTATTGAACTTCTCTCCTGCTCAGAGATGAAGTTGAAGGCGGAGGCAAAGCTCCCCTTGCCCCAGTGATGAGCCCATCCCCCACCACCATTATCCTACCTTTGTGGGTTCTGTACCTGATACTTGTTGGTAGAATTAAAGGGAATCTCTGCCACCTTGGGGTTTTTCTTTCTCATCTCTGCCACAGAGCTGTAAGACTGCTCGATGAACTTGAGGAGGGCTGACTCGGAAGCATCACCTGTTGTGGCCCTCTGCCAGGATGGGGTTTGTATAATAAGCCCCAGGGGCATGCTTCCTGGGCATGAGGCATAGCTGTGGCAACATGGAGAGGGGCCAAGTGGGGAGGGTGGGTACTTGGAGGGAAATTACTGAGTTCCAGGAAAGGATTTTTTGGGAGATGGCAGGTTATACCCTGGACACTGAGGTACCCTCTTCCCCTTGGGCCTGACACCTTAGCAATGGGCAGAGTCTCCTGATTAGGTTTAAAGTCAGCCCGGTTGCAGAGGCCAGCGATTTGGGCCAGGATAAACCAGGTATCAGAGTTATTGGCAAATGTTTTCCCTAGGGAGAAAGGAAAAAAGAATTGTGAGCAGGGAATGAGAATTTAAAGCAAGCGATGATTCCCATCCTCTTTGGCACCCAGATACTTCATGGGAGCTGCATTTCTTTTCCTCCACACCTTTCTCTTCTCCAGTCGTTTTCAGGCTCCCCCCCTCTCTGTCTGGACGTCATTCTCTCTCAGCTCACTCATCACACCCCTCAATCCCTCCTTGTGTTGCCCCAATACCACTAGTCACCAGTCTGTTCTTCGCTGGTGTCCACCTCATACACAGTTTCATCAAACCACATGTGGGCGACGATCATGCGGTTCTGGGTGAGGGTGCCCGTCTTGTCCGAGCAGATGGTGGACGTGGAGCCCAGTGTCTCCACTGCCTCGAGGTTCTTCACCAGGCAGTTCTTCTTCGCCATGCGCTTGGCGGTCAGGGTCAGGCACACCTAAAGCCAAGAAGAGAGAAGAGAATACACGCAGGAGATGGAATACTCACACTACTTTGCGTTGTGGATATTTGATCATTTTTAATGCTATTTTAATCTTCTGTATTTATTTCCCTTTTGTTCCCACCTATTCTTTAAACATTTCATTTCTGGCTGTGGTAAAGGAAATTAGGAAAGTGATTGTGGTTTGTGCTTTATGGTAAGAGTTTCAAAAAGGAGTGTATTTTTAAAAAATTTCTTCCTCTGTTTTTGTTTTTGAGACTGGAGTGCAGTGGTACAATCTCAGCTCACTGCAACCTCGATCTCCCAGGTTAAAGCGATTCTCCTGCCTCAGCCTCCCAATCTGGGATCATAGGCGTGCACCACCATGACCCGCTAATTTTTGTATTTTTAGTAGAGACAGGATTTCATCATGTTGGCCAGGTTGGTCTTGAACTCCTCAGCTCAAGTGATCTGCGAGCCTTGGCCTCCCAAAGTGCTGGGATTACAGGCATGAGCCACCATGCCTGGCCAAAAAAGAGTGTATTTCTTTACCAGGGTATCATAGAGAAGGATCCTCTTTATTCCCCCCTGGAATATTCCTCTCCCTCAGGATCCTTGCATATTTTCTATTCAGCAATCTCTTTTTCATTCAAGTTTAGGCCACACCTCCCCCCCCTTTTTTTTTTTTTGAAATGGAATCTTGCTCTGTCACCCAGACTGGAGTACAGTGGCACGATCTCAGCTCACTGCAACCTCCCACCTCCTGGGTTCAAGGAACTCCCTGCCTTAGCTTCCTCAGTAGCTGGGATTATAGGCGCCCGCCACCACACCTGGCTAATTTTTGTATTTTTAGTAGAGATGGGGTTTCGCCATCTTGGCCAGGCTGGTCTTGAACTGCTGACCTCGAGTTCCACCTGCCTCAGACTTCCAAAATGCTGGGATTACAGGTGTGAATCACCATGCCCGGCCAGCCACACCTCTTTAAGTCCAGTCTTTCCAGGGACCACATAGACAGCTAATCTTTTACGGTGGCATAAGATGCTAGATGTGGAGGGAATGTTGGACCAATAGTTTAAACAAAGAATGTGGAGGAGATACCAATAATATCACAGCATGGGGAAGGACTTGAAAAATCATTTAAACCGAAAGACTTTTGTTGATCGTAAGGGCAATGTAGTTAACTGTGAGGCAGGATTTTTTAAAAAGCTAATGAATTCTTAGGCTGTGGTTATGTAAGTATGGACTTACTTACATAATCATAGGTTTAGGGGTTATAATTTATTTACATAATATCGCTAGTCCCAACATTTTTGTGCTAGTCCAAACACACCCCAGCTATTATTCTCAGTTCTCTTTTAAGAATACTGACAAACTAGAGTATACCCCAAACAGCTGATCATCAAGACAGGTGCTTTATAGGTCATGTCATAGGAAGAATGTCTAAGAGGAGGGATTATTTCACCTCCCATCCCGAGAGTTTGGGGGAACGCAATGGCTACCATCAAAAATCTAAAGGGTTATCTGTAGAAGAGAGGGAATTGACTTATTTTGTGTTTCTTCAGCTGGGACAAACTTAGGACAAACAGGGATTTATATTTCTGCTCAACACAATGAAATTTAAATAGAGCAAGCGAACAATGAAATGAATTGAGACAGAAAGGGGTGGGCTTCCCAATTACCAGAAATAATAATCATCTCCTATGAGTTTTAGAGAGGATATTCAGCATTGGTTGAAAGGTTGAATTGAATTTATATGGTCTTTGAAGTCCTTTCCTGTAAGATTCTATAATTCTAAATTAATCTTCCTCTATAAACTGATGAATAAATTGAGGTCTGGAGATGTTTAGTGATTTAGTCAATGCTAGAACTCAGTGACTGATAATCCAATGCATTTTCCATTGAAACGTGCTTCCTCTCTCATTGAGGGAGGGCAGAAGGAGTCAGTGTAATATGAAGAGCTAAATCATTCCTGATATTTGTGTCCGAATTGGGAAGACTCTGCACTTGAAAGGTTCAACAATGAAAGAGATGTTAGTGATTCCTTTTCCCTGAGGTGGTTTGTCTGCCCTGAGGCCACCTTCCACCCTGTCTACTCACAGTGACCGTGGCCAGCAGCCCCTCAGGCACATTGGCCACAATGATGCCAATGAGAAAAATGATAGCCTCCAGCCAGCCATAGCCCAAGAGAAGTGAGAGCACAAAAAAAGTGACACCAAGGAAGACGGCCACCACAGTGATCAGACGGATGAAGTGTTCGATCTCAGCGGCGATGGGCGTCTGGCCAACCTCCAGGCCTGATGTCAGGGAGGCGATTCTGCCCATCACTGTGGAGTCTCCGGTAGCAATCACAATACCTCGGGCGGTTCCTGTGGATGAAGCAGGAGAGGCCAATGTGATGTTGAGGTATGGTAAGAAGTATGGACATTGGTCTCTGCCCCCACTTCCTGACATAGAACTTTTAAAACCCTTGAAGATAGGGGTGCTAGGGGAATCTTTGGTCCTGATATTTGGTCTTTGACCCAGTTCTGGACACAGAACTCCCGAGACCTTTGTAATGTCTTGAGTGACAGGAGCCTCTGACACAGAACTCTTAAATGCCTTGGAATTTCCTGGGTGATAGGAGGATCTTTGTTCTAATGAGGTGACCCTTGGTAGGTTTTTGAATAGTCACAGGATGGGGCTGGTGGCCAGGGCAGATAATCATGTGATTAGAGTTGGAACTTGCAGTTTATGGACTGACCCTTTGGAGGGGAGAAGGGATGAAGGTTGAGTTGGTCACCAATGGCCAATAATGTAATTGATTATACCTATGTAATGAAACCTCCATTAAAAACTCCAAAGGACTGGGTTTGGAAAGTGTCTACGTGTGTGACCACGTGGAGGTTACTGGGGGGCAGCCAGGCAGGAGAGGGCACGGACGCTCCTCCATGCTCCTTCCCACATGCCTTGTCCTACACGTCTCTTCCATGTGACCATTCATCTGTATCCTTACAATATCCTTTATAATAAATGGGTAAACCTAAGTAAGATGTTTCCCTGCGTTCTCTGAGCTGTCCTAGAAAATTAATCAAACCTGGGGAGGGAGTCTTGGGAACCCCAATTTACAGTCGGGCCACAACCTGGGACTTGCAATTGGTGTCTAGAGTTGGGGACTGTCTCTGGGGCTGAACTCTAACCTGTGGGGTCTGATGCTATCCCCAGGTGGATTGTGTCAGAACTGAACTGAATTTATAGGACACCCAGTCATCGTTCTTAGGAGAACTGGTTTTTGGTGGGGAGAACTGTCTGCATGTGTTGGACGCAGAAGTGTTCTGTGTTCAGTGTGAGTGCAGGGAGAAAAAGACTGAATTGGGGAAGCTGCTGGGTTTGGTTCCTACAAAGAGGAAGCTGTCAATGGTCAAAAACAAAGCGGAGACTCAAGGCCCTCTGAGAGGTCATTGTGTTCTCTCTCCTCATATTTAGTTTATACAATAAAGGTCTTCCAGTCTGAAAAATCTCGGAAGAAGTCTCACAGTTCTCCAGAAATACCCAATGTTATTGCCTAAATGCCTTCACTGTCGAGAAGGCCCTTATCACACTTAATCTGAGTATCTTCTGTTGCCTATATAGTTCTTACCTTGCCCTCAGCAGCTGAGGAGTTTCTAGATCTCAGGAATAGTGGTTACCCTTCTGGTAGAGTCCTATGTTCCAGCATCCCCTTATCCCACAACCCAGTGGTTCTCAACTGGAGGCAGTCCCACCCACCAACCCTCCACCCCCGGGGGACATTTGGCAATGCTTGGAGGCATTTTGGTTGTCACAACTGGGGTGGTAGAAGGCTGCTACTGGCATGCAGTGGGTAGAGGCTGGGGATGCAGCTACGTAACCTGCAATGCACAGGACAGCCCTCCCCTCCCACACAACAAAGGACTATCCAGCCCCAAGTGTGGGTGGTTGAGAAATGCTGCTCTAACCTGAGCCCCCTCCCTGCCTTGCTGGCTGGAGCCAGTCTGACCTCTGCTGGGTAGCACGGGCCATAACAGTTGGGCTTCTGTGCTTATGAGGTCCTCCTCCACCAGCACCGCCCCAGTCAGAGGGCAGCTTGGACATCATGTTTGGCTTTACACAGACACGATGCAGGCCACTCATCTACACGGCTCGAAATGAGGGGCTTGACAAGATTCCTTCCTTAAAGTAATTCTTCCTGCGTTACCGTAATGACTGAAATTTCTACCGTGGAAGTCAGTCAGAGTCAGAATCGCTCAGAAAGGCAACATGTCATCGAAACAGCATTTATTTTAGAAGCAGAAAGACGCAGGGCTGGAAGTTTAGCTTTCCAGATTACTAGCTCTTTCCCTTGGGGCAAGTTACTTAAACGCTGAGAGTCAGGCTTCCTCATCTTTAAAACGGAATAAAAGTGCTTACTAAAGCGTGAGGATTGAATGTTTTTAAGAGTCTAGAAGAGGGTTAGGCACATCATAGGCCCTCGAAATTAGTTTCTTTCTTTTCATCATTTAGATGAATTGAGGGTGTCCAGAAGGACTAACATAAAATCGTACTTGTGACTTAGCCGGGGCAGCTGTAACCTGGGAGCACCCATGAACACTGCAGCACATGGTGGTCTCCGTTTCTAAGGCTGCCTTTAGCCCTATGAGTCTGAGAGCAGGGTCCTACTCGTGGAGCAGACAGGTCAGCCTTCAGTGTTTAGGTGGAGGAGGAATCCCGAAGAGACTACCAGGCTGAGGCATTCAACAGATGGGTTTCCAACTGGTTGCCAAAGGCATATACTTGTGGAACGAAGACACTGAAATACTTGAGAGCTGCTGAGGAGTTTTAAATTTTTGGTGGGGTGGAGGAGGCAGGGTAGAGTATGGTCTACCGTGTCTAGAGACGGGGTTAGGTTGATGTTGACTCTGGGGAAGGCTGAGAAGGCTGAGCATCTGGCACATCAGGCCAGACTGACTCCTTCCCACACCTTCCATATATTGCCAGAGAAATAGCATGGGCTCCCTTGAAGATGTGAACCCAAAGAGAGATGTCTGTTCCACAGCCATGTCAAGGTCTGCGGTGATGAGAGATGGGAGGCAAGGGCGAAGGTCTGCAAATTGATCTAAGGCAAAGGTTAAAAGTCTAGGGCAAAGGTTAAAGGGCAAATTGGTCTATGGTAAATGCTATTGGTCTGCAAATTGCTGAGAAATTCCTCAGCTGAAAGTCCTTCCACAACGGCTCATTCAGCCCAGCTTCTTCAACCTGGCTCCACCTTCTCGGCCACATCTTGAGTTTTCTTAGTCTCCTACGAAACCATTTTCTATCTAAACAGACCCTTGTTTCCCAATCGAAATGCCACCACCCGCTTTCCTCTATACCCTTTATTTGAACACATGCTTAGCTGGTGAAAACCCTACTTTGTAAGAGGAAACCTGGGCAAATTTCTTCCTAAAATCTAATAGTAGCTATCTAGTGGTTTTGGGGAAAGCTTGCTAACTTGCATCTTTCTGTCTAATCAATTTTAAAACATTTTTATATATATGTATTTTATTTTCTAGTTGGATTCTTTCTCCTAGTCTATTCAGTCTTCACATTGCTCTTTTCCTTTAAGGTATTTTCAAATTAAATAATTTTATTACCAGGTAGGTCATTAGCAATCTTTCAGTACAGAGCAGGGCATGTGAAAAGAGCATGGGCTGCAGAGACAGACCTACATTAGAATCCCTGACCCGCCTCCTTTCTGTTGAGTTGTACTCTTGAATATGGTGCTTAATTTCTTTGAAGCTTAGTCTGCCCTATGTAAAATAGGGATAATATCTGGTACTGTAAGCGTTGTGCGAATTAGAGATAATATTTATAACATTTAACATACACTATGCATTCAATTAAAAAACATAACTATTTCTAGGCTGGGCGCAGTGGCTCATGGCTGTAATCCCAGCACTTTGGGAAGCTGAGGCAGGTGGATCAGTTGAGGTCAGGAATTGGAGACCAGCCTGGCCAACATGGTGAAACCCCCTCTCTACAAAAAATACTAAAATTAGCCGGGCATGGTGGTGCGTGCCTGTAATCCCAGCTACTCAGGAGGCTGAGGCAGGAGAATTGCTTGAACCTGGGAGGCAGAGGTTGCAGTGAGCTGAGATGGCACCACTGCACTCCAGCCTGGGCAACAGAGAGAGACTCTGTCTTAAGAAAACACAAAACAAACAAAAGAACTATTTTTAGATACCCAAACATGTGTTCTTAAGCATGAATAATGGTTTTCTTTTCTTTTGAGATGGAATCTCACTCTGTCACCCAGGCTGGAGGGCAGTGGTGAAATCTCGGCTCACTGCAACCTCCAACTCCCGGGTTCAAGTGATTCTCCTTCCTCAGCCTCCCAAGTAATTGGGATTACAGGTGCTTGCCACCACACCTGGCTAATTTTTGTATTTTAGTAGAGATGGGGTTTCACCATGTTAGTCAGTCTGGTCTCGAATTCCTGACCTCAAATGATCCACCTGCCTCGGTCTCCCAAAGTGCTGGGATTACAGGTGTGAGCCACCATGCCCGACTGAATAATGGTTTTCAAGTGTGCTCCATAGAGTCTTCAGGTCTCCTTAAGGGGAAAGGGGAAAGGAGAGATTGATATCATGATGTTCAGTCCTTTTTATTACCACTGTGCCCAGAACTGCCTCCCAGTTCAAGGATTCCTAGATTCTAGGAGCAATGCCAAAGTTTGAGTAGCAAAGGCTAAGTGGCACCTCTGGTAATTCAAGTTTCCAATGCAATTATCTTCTTTTGGATAGGGGAACAGTTAGAAGTTAGGGCTTACCTTAGGAGAAAAACGACCTAGCAGGGCTGAACCATTTTCCTCCCTCTGTGCCGTTTTCAGCTTATACAGCATAGTCCATTCACAAGCTATAATAATGGCTGATACTTATAGGTCACTTACAATGTATTAGGCCGTGTGCTGGGCATTTTACATATATTACCTCGATGCACACAAAAATCTATGGAGCAATGGCTTTTATGGTCATCATTGTGCAAATATGGAAATGGTGACTTTGACCTTTCACCAGAGGTCATACAGCCCACGAGTGACAGAGAAACTTGGACATTTACTGGCTCTTCCCTACCCCACTACCTTTAGGAGACAGTTATTCAAATCTTTATGTTTTGGCGTCTGCTTTTGAATCTATGCTACTTATGGTTCAATATTCACCTTCTACACAGTTGGTGGAAAAGAAGCAGATGTTTCGGGTCTCCAGAGGGTTCTCATGGGTGAAGTCAGTGGAGCGGGACTGGGGTTCTGACTCCCCAGTCAAGGACGAGTTGTCTACCTGGGATGGGAAAGAGGATGGGTTGTAAGGTGAGCATAAGAAAAAAGGCCGATTTATTTACAAAGATAGCATGTCTTCATCTGGTCACCAACATCATCATGGACAGAAGAGAAATTTACATACCTGTGGCCTCTAACATCAAATCTGCACTTACTTGTAACTTCTCAAGAGTCTGAGTAATAAGCTTATACTTTCTCTAACTGAGCCCAGGTGTCTACCCTGCCCTGAGATCACGCTTAGTTCCCTCACAGAGCTTTCTGCATCCCCTCACCTTACATCCGCGTGCAGAGATAAGCCGGAGGTCAGCGGGGATTCGGTCTCCACCCTTGATTTCCACGAGGTCTCCCAACACCACATCTTGTACATTAATTTGCAACTTCTCTCCTTCTCGAATTACCAGAGCTTGCTATGGGAGGACAGCGCATGATCGTTTCCAAAACTGTTGGCTTCCCCCATCCCCCTCTTAGCCTAAAACCTCCCGTTACTGGTCTCCGTCCTTCTTGCTCCCCTTTCTTACCATCACCCCACCACCTCATTCTTGAAGGTGTCTTTGGTAGATGGCAAACTCCTATGATGCTGTTTGCAGGGCCCTTTGCAATATGACTTTGACGCTCTTCCCTTTAAGAGGTGGAGTCTATCTCTCTACCCCTAAACCTGGGGTTGGCCATGTGACTTGCTTTGGCCCATAGAAGAAAAGTAATGGAAGGGGAGGTCTAAAAAGTGTTTTAAGACCAGGTGCAGCGGCTCACACTTGTAATCCCGGCACACTGGGAGGCCGAGGTGGGAGGATTGCTTGAACCCGGGAGTTTAAGACCAGACTGGGCAACATAGTGAGACTCTGTCTCTACAAAAAATGAAAAAAATTAGCCAGGTCTGGTGGCATGCTCCTGCAGTCCCAGCTATTTGGGAGGCTGAGATTGGAGTATCACTTGAGCCTGGGAGGTTAAGGCTACAGTAAGTTGTGATCACATCACTACACGTCAGTCTGGGTGACAGAGTGAGACCCTGTCTCAAAAAAAAAAAAAAAAGTGCTTTTATGTTGGGGCTTGCATTGCTGTTCTGAGAACCCTCTGCCACCATATGAACAAATCCAAGCTAACCTCTCTGTAAAAAGAGACATCATGAAGAAAAAGGCCCCAGCTGTCCCAGTCATCTCAGCTGAGGGCCAGACATGCGAATGAGGTCATCTAAGACCATCAGCCCCAGCTGAGATCAGCTCAGACCAGAAAAACAGCACAGCCACAGAATGATGAGAAACAGGAGTTTGCTATTTTAAGCCGCTAGGTTTTGGGGTGGTTTTTTAGGTAGCGAAAGCTAACTGACCATCTCCAAACTCCTAGCCTTCAAAACTGCCCAAACACTTTGTCCCAAAACTCTTACCATGGAAGGAATTAAGTGATACCAAAGAGAGAAGGAAATCCTGGGCTATACTAGTGGACCATGATCCTATTACGGGGAAAATGTGGAGTCTATTCCTTTGTAAGTGTCCAGCCCCGTGCCTAGGAACCCTTGTTTACTGTAGTATTCTTTCCAGGTACCTTTAAAAAACATTTAACTTGGGTTGGGTGTGGTAGCTCAAGCCTGTAATCCCAGCACTTTGTGAGGCCGAGGCAGGCAGATCACGAGGTCAAGAGATCGAGACCATCCTGACCAACTTGGTGAAACCCCGTCTCTACTAAAAATACAAAAAAATTAGCTGGGCGTAGTGGCGTGCGCCTGTAGTCCCAGCTACTCGGGAGGCTGAGACAGGAAAATTGCTTGAACCCGGGAGGCGGAGGTTGCAGTGAGCCGAGGTCACGCCACTGCACTCCAGCCTGGTGCCTGGTGACGGAGTGAGACTCTGTCTCAAACAAACAAACAAACAAACTAACAAACAAACAAAAAATTTAACTTGAAAATAATTTTAAACTTTCAGAAAAGTTGCAAGAATAAAAATAGTGCCAAGAACACCTATATAACCTTTATCTAGACTCAACCTATTAACATTTCGTCCTAGTTACTTTGTCATTTGTTCTCTCTCTGTGTGTACACTCTTTTTCTGAACTTTCCTGATAATAAGTTACCTACATCATGATCTTTTATCCTAAAATCTTCATTGTGCATTTCCCAAGAATTAAGATATTATCTTAACCACAATGTAGTTATCAATTTCAGTAAGTTTCACATTGACACTTTAATCTACTGTATTAATCTGTCAGTATTCCAGTTTTGCCAATTGACACAATACATCCTTTAAAGCATTATTTTCAGTGGAGCTGGAGGACATTGTCTTAAGCAAACAGGAGCAGAAAATCAAATACCTTATGTTCTCACTTATAAATGGAAGCTAAACTCTGAGTACATATGGACATAACGAAGGGAACCAAAGACACTGGGGCCTATTGGAGGGTGGAGGGTGGGAGGAGGTGAGGATGGAAATGCTCCCTATCAGGTACTATGCTTACTACCTGGTGATGAAATACTCTGTACACCAAATCCCTGCGGCACACAGTTTACTTATATGACAAACCTGCACGTGTATCCCAGAACCTAAAATAAAAGCTCAAAATAAAAAGTAAAAATAAAGCATTACTCCTTTCTCCTCTGGCACAGAATCAGATCTAGGGTTAGATATTGAATTTAGTTGTCATGTTCCTGTCTTTTTTTTTTTTTTTTTTGAGACAGAGTCTCTCTCTTTCTCTCACCAGGTTGGAGTGCAGTAGCACATGATCCCCGCCTCCCGTGCTCAAGCGATCCTCCCACCTCAGCCTCCTGAGTAGCTGGCACTACAGGCACGCTCAGCTAATTTTTAAATTTTTTGTAGAGATATGGTCTCACTATACTACCTAGGCTCGTCTTGAACTCCTGGACTCAAGCAATCCTCTTGCCTCAGCCTCCCAAATGGCTGGAATTACAGGTGGGAGCCACCACCCTCAGAATAATTATCATGTCTCTTTAGCCTCTTTTTTTTTTTTTTTTTTTCAGAGACAGGGTCTTGCCCAGGTTGGTCATAGTTCACTGCAGACTTAAATTCCTAGGTTCAAGTAATCCTCCTGCCTCAGCCTCCCATGTAGCTTGGACTACAGGCGTATACCAGCTATTTTATTTTATTTTTGTAGAGATAGCATCTCAAACTCCTGGGTGATCTTGTTGCCTCAGCCTCCAGAGTGCTGGGATTAGAGGCCACCATACCTGGTCTGTTTAAACTGGAACATCCCCACAGCTGTTCTTTGTCTTTGATGTCATTGACATTTGATGAATCCAGCCCCCTCAGCCCCACCAACACTTGTCTCTTTAAAAAAATAGTTCTTATTTGGGGTTTGTATGGTGTTTCCTCTTTAGTTTCAGATTTTGCCTTCTAGATCAGACCATTTGATAGGTGACATTATGTCTTTCTCAGGGTTCCACAGCTTTTCCAGGTACTTTTAGAACTGATAGAGTACCCTGACCCCCTCATCACCAACCTCACTTGGCTTACTCATCGTGGGATATAATTTTCCATGGGACTTCATCATTGTGTATTTAGCCACATCCTGCTCCTCCTCCCACTAGCTCCTCTCACTCCGATCCTACCTGAGGCACCATGTTCTTAAAAGACTCCATGATCTTGGAGCTCTTGGCCTCCTGATAATAGGAGAAGCAGCTGGTGATGACAACCACCACAGTGAGTACGATGCTCAGGTAGAGCTGGGGGTGGGGAAAGAAAGCATTTATCAGTGGCGCCTTGTCTTCCTCTTCATCCTCAGAAAATGGGTTTGTAAGGGTCACAGCAGTTTCTGCAGGTGTAAGAGACCATAGGACTGCGTTGAGAGCAGAGGGGTAGAGGAGACCCTGAGGTGGGGCCAGTACACGTGGCTTCCTGGTGAAGGAACCCTGAGCCGTGGTGAACCATTAGCAAAATTCCTGGTCGGAGAAGGCTGGTATCTTTCTCTCTATGAAGGCTGACCAGTGGACGAGGGGATGGAGGGGCAGATGGTGAGGGAGGCTGGGAGGAAGGAGATGAGGTTGAAACTGTGGAGAAGAGAAAGGGATTGCAAAGTGCTTTGAGGATCAATTGGGAAAGTCGTCAAAAAACAGCAACTTTTTCGAGGACCATTGTGTATCTCGGGGAGCTGGACCAGAGGCTTTCTAGATAAAAGGCGAAAGGAACCAAGATGGACTCCGGGCTCTCTTAGAAAGTGCTGGGAGTGTTAGGGATTTGGACCAGAGGACTTCAGGAGTGCTAGACTGCTGAGCAAGAGAGTATCTGGGGCTGAGCAGAAACTGGGCTGGCTATAGTCGCAGCTGATCAGACTCACGTTGTCTTTGGCAGGCTCCTCATTGAAGTATATCTGGATGCCGTAGGCCACAAAGCAGAGAATGGCCCCAGTCCACAGTAGGAGGGAAAAGCCACCGAACAGTTGCTTACAGAATTTGACCCATTCTGGAGTGGTAGGGGGTGGGGTAAGGGTATTGGGTCCATCTCGAATCAGGATTTCCTTTGCCCTTTGGTGGCTATGGCCCTGTGTAGAGAAGAAATAGGGTTGGATAGAGAGCTGTGAAAAGAGGAACAGGTATAGCAAAGGGGAACCTAACCTTTGGAGCCCCAGGATGGGCCTAGAGTCCAACAAAGCTTTCAGAAGGTCACTCTGAAAGTTCTTTCTGGATAAGGTGAGATTTTAAAATCTGCGTTAGAGGAGAGATGTCACTTCGCATGCTTACATAGGAAGGGTTTTGTTTGTGGATCGATTCACAAACCTTTTTGAACTTGAGAACCTATCTTGGGTCCTGCTATGTGGTAGGTGCTGAGGATACCAATGTAAGAATGGTCCCTACTTTTAAGGTGCTCCGGTGGAGAGATAAATACATACAGATAATTATAATGTGCAGGGCCAGTGTGAGGAAGAAATATAATGCTTAATGTTGATAACATATTAACACCCACACTTTGACTCTCCAACTTAGAAGGAATAAGATCTAGTGTTTGGTAGCACAATAGGGCAACTATAGTTAATGATTTATTGTAGATATCAAAATAATTAGAGGAGTGGATTTGGAATATTCTCATGCAAAGAAATGATAAACATTTGAGGTTATGGGTATCCTAAATACCCTGATTTGATCATTACACATAGTATACTTATATCAGAATATTACATGTATACTATAAATATGTACATTTACATATCCATATATATATTATATATTGAGACAGAGCCTGGCTCTGTCACCCAGGCTAGAGTGCAGTGGCATGATCTCAGCTCACTGCAACCTCCATCTCCCGGGTTCAAGTGATTCTCCTGCCTCAGTCATCCAAGTAGCTGAGATTACAGGTGTGTGCCACCACACCTGGCTAATTTTTGTATTTTTAGTAGAGACGGGGTTTCACCATGTTGGCCAGGCTGGTTTTGAACTCCTGACCTCAAGTGATCTGCCAGCTTTGGATTACAGGTGTGAGCCATGGCACCTGATCTATACATTTAAAAAATATATAAATAGAAAAAAATAGAAATAAATATAAATAGAAAAGAATACCAATATAAATAGAAAAGAATACCAACAAAAGGCATGAATGCATAGATTCTCATTCCACTCTCGTTCACAAGCTTTTGCACTTTTTCCTGTTAGTGAAAATGACAGTAGAACCTGCCAATCCCCATCAGCCACTGCCCAACCTCTGTCTGAAACACCCAAGGGGCCCTAAGACCCTTTCGGGGGGTCCACAAGGTCAATTTTTATAGTAATACTAATCGTTGTTTGCCTTTTAAAACTCATTTTCTTAAGAGTATATAGTGGAATTTTCTGAAGGCCAACTGACATGATATCACAACAGATTTAATACAGAAAAGTGAATCCACCTTATTTTCTATTAAAAAGTGAGACATTGAAGAGATTTGCAAAAATGTAAGATGATGCTTTTTTTTTTGTTTTGAAAAATATAGTTATTTGTCAAAACGTATATATGAATATATAACAACTTTATTTTTGTTATTTTTAAATGAATTGAGAAACACATTTTTAACCTCTCAATTTTAGTTTCTAATATGGTAAATATAGACAGATGTAAGCCACATAAGCACAAGCTCTTTGCTGTCCTAGATAAATTATAAGAGTGCAAAGGGCCGGGCGCGGTGGCTCAAGCCTGTAATCACAGCACTTTGGGAGGCCGAGGCGGGTGGATCACGAGGTCAAGAGATCGAGGCCATCCTGGTCAACACGGTGAAACCCCGTCTCTACTAAAAATACAAAAAATTAGCTGGGCATGGTGGCACGTGCCTGTAATCCCAGCTACTCAGGAGGTTGAGGCAGGAGAATTGCCTGA
>NW_016107628.1:606432-607679 GCF_001604975.1 Cebus imitator
TGAGGCAGGAGAATTGCCTGAACCCAGGAGGCGGAGGTTGCGGTGAGCCGAGATCGCGCCATTGCACGCCAGCCTGGGTAAAAAGAATGAAAATACATACAAAAAAAAAAAAAAAAAAAAAAGTGCAAAGGACCAGCACCACCCTAAAGCATTCTTATTCTTTTATTTAGTCCTAAACTCTCCTTGGGTGTAGTTGCCATTTTCAGCTTTTTCCAGGTAGTGTCCATGGAACGTGGCCAGGCAGAGGGTGAGGGGTGGGAGCATTGGACTTGAAGTTAGGGGGCTGGATTTCTAGTTCAGCTTTTGTCCTGGCAGCCTCACAGCGGGAGTCGGAGTCCCTCTGCCTTCTCAGGGAGCTTCCTACTCACCGTTGTCAGGTTCACGGAGTACTTGGTGCTCAGTTCTTCCAAGGTTAATTTGTGATCGTCCTGAGGGGACAGTAGAGGCAATGAGGGACAGGAGGTGGCCCGGGTCATTTCCAGGGAGAGGGGGAGAAACAGACTGGAGATTGTTAGTCCAAACTGCAACTGTATCATTTGGTAAGCTCCCCACTACTTTTTCTTTTGAGATGGAGTCATTCTGTCACCCAGGCTGGAGTGAGGTAGAGCGATCTTGACTCACTGCAGTCTCTGCCTGCTGGGTTCAGGTGTTTCTCCTGCGTCAGCCTCCTGAGCTGCTGGGATTACAGAGGCCCCCCACCACGTCCGGCTAATTTCTGTATTTTTGGTAGAGATGGGTTTTCATCATGTTGGCCAGGCTGCTTTCGAACTCTTGACCTCCGGTGATCTGCCTGCCTCAGCCTCGCAAAGTGCTGGGATGACAGGCGTGAGCCACCATGCCTGGCCTAGTTCTCCACTATTTTGCAGACCTTGGTCAAAGTGAAACATTTCTCAGGGCTTCAGGCTATGAGAAACAGCCTGCCTAACCCCCTGACCACATGGTGGACAAAAGTCCAATTAAAGACAAAGGCCCGGCCGGGCGCGGTGGCTGACACTTGTAATCCCAGCACTTTGGGAGGCCGAGGCAGGTGGATCACGAGGTCAAGAGATGGAGACCATCCTGGTCAACATGGTGAAACCCCGTCTCTACTAAAAAAAATACAAAAATTAGCTGGGCATGGTGGTGCACGCCTGTAGTCTCAGCTACTTGGGAGGCTGAGGCAGGAGAATTGCTTGAACCCAGGAGGCAGAGGTTGCGGTGAGCCGAGATCGCACCATAGCACTCCAGCCTGGGTAACGAGAGCGAAA
>NW_016107628.1:607739-612218 GCF_001604975.1 Cebus imitator
AAAAAAAAAAAAAAAAAAAAAAAAAGACAAAGGCCCCACTAAAGAAACATCCCTATCGCATCCTGCTAGGCAAATGTCCAAGGAATACTATTATATTCTGTGGAAACAAGGGCCAAAAATCCGCCTCATCATGAGAACATCTCATTGATATCCTGCCTGGAGTGAGCCGTACTGCCCAGGCCCCTGCTGCCCATACCTATGAGTACCCCAGCCTGTAAGCAGCGGTGGGCTCTGTCATTAAGCTGCTTCCCCGCTTCCGAGGGTGTCTGCAATATACCTGTGTTTGCTATGGAGCTGCCCTGTCTCTCTCTGTGTGTCTTTTTTTTAAAACCTTGCCTTCCCTCCGAAACCTAACAGAGAAGAGAAGTGGCTCTGGCCTGTGTGATGCATTCTCAAGGTAAGATGTTAAAAGGTAGGTGCAGGAGTGTTTCCAAAGGGCGACAGTCAGTGCCCACTTTGGGTGTTCTCACCATAACCACTTCCTTCTTCAGTTCCTCTGTATCTCTCTTCTTTTTTTTCCTCTTCATTTTTTTCTTGCTAGGTTTAGGCCCCTTTATAGGTATTTGTCTTGGATTCTGTCCCTGGGGAGCCGCTGCCCCTTTCTTCCACCCCAGCTCCATAGCTATCCCCAGAAATAGCTGTCCAAGCTCAACTGAGGGAAGAAAGCTGAGAGAGTGAGGGAAGGGGAAGGGAAGAGGGGGCTATGAGAGGAGAGCGATGGGGAGAGAATGAGGGAGCAGAAAGCAAGAGGCAGGGAAGGGGGCGTCGTCGGGTGGTCAAGGTGAGGGAGGGAAGAGGAGTGAGGGAGGAGGGATCCAGTGGTCAGCTGGGAGGAGGAAGAGTCAGGAGTGAGGGAGGAGGGATGGGAGGAGCCTGGGGCGGAAGGGTGAAGAGGTAGAGGTGAGAAAATGTGGTGAGGGCATTAGGAAACAGGAGGGGAAGGGTAACCAGGTGCCTCAGTGATGGAGATACCACAGGGCCCACAGCAGGTGGGAAATGACACGAGAGTGAGGAGGTGGAGTGAGCGTCAGGGACCTGGGAACTCCCCCAGCCCCAGGCTCTGTGGCTGTCTGGGCAATGATCCAGGTCTGGCATCACAAAGGCCTCATGAAGGTTCTAACCAAGAATCTGGAAGTCTCAGTCTTTGGGTCTGAGGATGATTGGGGTAGGCCCTGCTGCAGAGAGAATTTCTCTGAGGGCAGAACTAGAACAAAGTTCTTGTGTGGACATGCAGACTTTGGAGGCTTAGAGGTATAGCTGGCTCAAAAATAAAGCAAGTACTCCGTGTGTGAGTGTGCTTTTGAGCAAGGCACACTCTTCCGCCAACATTGGGTTTGAGCTTTTAATTTTAGGAGATCAGCCAGCAGAATAAATCAGATCTTGGGCTCTGGAGCCAGTCTTGGGTTTCAATCCTGGCTCTTCCACTTGTCAGCTGTGTGGCTTTGAGCAAGTTACCTAACCTCTCTGTACTTCTCTTTTCTTATTTGTAAAAGAGGATGCCGTCTACCTTAAATGAGGTGCTCTATAAAAAGCACAATGTCTGACATACATAGTATGTGCTCAATAGGTAGCTTGAATTCAGTCGCGGAAGTTTTATTTGTGGCTTAATATGCAGCTCTTCTCAGTGAGGGTAAAAATATGCTTTTCCATGTGATAGCATGGATTTTCTCATTTTAAAATGTTGTACTTATCTCTTTCATTGACCTTCTCTGGAGTCTCAGTAAGTGCTTTGACTGTATTAACTCTGTATATATGTTTTATATGTCCATAGGATTCCACCTCCTTCCAAGAATGATCCGAAGCATCTATATATTTCTATCAACCATTCTATATATTTTCAATTATGCATGTCACATACATTTTCCCTTTCTGTTGTTTATTTACTTTTTGAGACAGGGTCTCGCTTTGCTACCCAGGCTGGAGTGTGGTGGTGCGATTATGGCTCACTGCAGCCTCAACCTCCCACGTCCGAGTGATCCTCCCATCTCATCTTCCCAAGTAGCTGGGACCACAGGTGTGTGCCACCACGCCCAGCTTTTTTTTTTTTTTTTTTTATAAAGACAGGGTCTTCCTGTGTTGCCCAGGCTGGTCTCAAACTCCTGGGCTCAAGCAATTCTCAGCCTCGGCCTCCCAAAGTGTTGGAATTACATCTGTGAGTCACTAAGCCCAGCCTGATATTTATTTAATTGCATTTTGGTTGGGCATGCTTTTTAAAAATATGACTATATCTGAAAACATTCATCTTGGTGCTGATGCAATCCTCCTTCAATATTCAGAAATAGAAATGTTCCCTTCTCAACTGGGATAAATGATAGTCTATTTCTTTAACAGATTGGATTTTTCTTCTCTATTAAAAATGTATAAGGTAAAAATTGAAAGCCACACTTTCCCTCCTTCCAAACTCAGACTCTGCCTTGCTGAGGTTAATTCTGGGAACAATGTGCTACATATCCTTCCAGTCTTTTTTCTATGCTTATACAAATATATATCTAAAAGGAGATATTTTTCAACTTTTATACGATCATTCAATGCTATCAACCTGTCATGTATATAAAGCTTATTTTTTTCAGTGCTATGAGGCTCCCATATTCTGTATTGAACATGCTGTTTTCAATCATTCCCACTACTGATGGATTTATGAGATATTTTCCATTTTTTTAACCATTAATAAAATTGCTAGAGTATCATTCTTTTTTTTAATGAAAAACATTTTATTGAGTATTAATTTACACATGCAAATTAAAAGTGAATCTATATTGATTATTCCACAATAAACACCTATGCAATGGGAATGATCAAAACTGTCTACACAATCCTAATGTGTTCAATAAATTATCCAGATGTTTTTCCACAAATATTTGGATTACCTGAATTAGCTGATTCAACAAAAGTTAAATTTTGCTTTAATATGGTAGCAGTGGCCTGCTACAAAGAAAAACATATGAATAAAAACTCTGAATAGCATAGCCAAATCTTTCAAGAAACAAGTTCACCAAAAAAGTAGCATACACCTATTTGTTTTATTTTATTTTATTTATTTATTTATTTTGAGACAGAGTTTCGCTCTTGTTACCCAGGCTGGAGTGCAATGGCGTGATCTCGGCTCACCGCAACCTCCGCCTCCTGGGTTCAGGCAATTCTCCTGCCTCAGCCTCCTGAGTAGCTGGGATTACAGGCACGTGCCACTATGCCCAGCTAATTTTTTNTTAGTAGAGACGGGGTTTCACCATGTTGACCAGGATGGTCTCGATCTCTTGACCTCGTGATCCACCCGCCTTGGCCTCCCAAAGTGCTGGGATTACAGGCTTGAGCCACCGCGCCCGGCCCTTTATTTTTTATTTTTAAAGACGGGGTTTCACCATGTTGATCAGGCTGGTCTTGAACTCTCGACCTCAGGTGATCCGCCCGCCTTGGCCTCCAAAGTGCTTGGATTACAGGCGTGAGCCACTACGCCCGGCCGCATACACCTATTTGTTACCCAGAGGAGGAAACAAAACAAAACACAGGCACTTAATCAACATCCATCAAGTGATCATCACTAACATTCTATTATTACCATAGCAACTGTCTATGTGTGAACTGTAGATCAGAACAGACTTAAATGTCTAAAACCAGTAATCAATAATATATTCAGAAATACTAACTTGAAGTCACATTTAAATACCATCAACAGTTTGGTGTATCTGATATACACTGAATTCATCACTGCTATAAATTCCTTAAAAGTGTTCTAGAGTGTCATTCTTATACATAGATATCATTAAGTTCTTGAGCTTCTATTTCTGTAGAATCAGTTCGTGTTGCTGAATCACAGGGCATACTCATTAAGAATCTTAAAAGATTCTGCCAACTGGTCTTAAAAAGGGTTTATCTCTCTATATGCCAACAACAAGATGCAAGAATGTCCACTCTCCACACTTATGATTATGCTAGATGATCTTGATTTTTGCTATTATAATCGGTGACATTTGATATCTTGTAGTTTTAATTTGCAGTTTTGAGTTGTCTATGTGAGCATTTTCTCTTATGTTTTCTGGACTTTATTTTATTTTTTATTGAGGTGGAGTCTTGCTCTGTCTCCCAGGCTTGAGTGCAGTGGTGCAATCTTGGCTCACTGCAACCTCAGCCGCCTGGGTTCAAGTGATTCTCGTGTCTTAGCTTCCTAAGTAGCTGGGACTACAGACGCAAGCCCCCATATCCGGCTGGTTTTTTTGTATTTTTTAGTAGAAACGGGGTTTCGCCATGTTGACCAGGCTGGTCTTGAACTCCTGACCTCAGGTGATCCACCCGCCTGGGCCTCCCAAAGTGCTGGGTTTATAGGCATGAACCACTATGCCCAGCCTTGGACTTTATTTTGTGAATTGTCATTCTTACAATTTGCCCAGTTTTCCATTGTTTTATTTTTTATACTGATTTGAGGGAAACCCTTGTCATATACATTGCATATGTTTTCTCCCAGTCTTTTTTTTTTTTTTTTTT
>NW_016107628.1:612383-613556 GCF_001604975.1 Cebus imitator
TGGTAGAGACGGGGTTTCACCATGTTGACCAGGATGGTCTCGATCTCTTGACCTCATGATCCACCCGCCTCGGCCTCCCAAAGTGCTGGGATTACAGGCTTGAGCCACCGCGCCCGGCCCTCTCCCAGTCTTTATGTTGAATGTAGATCATAAAATTCTTAAGAACAAAGTTAGAATTAAAGTTAAAATTCCTATATTTTTCTGTGCGTCATCTATGTGACCATAACACTTAGCTCAGTCTTGCACATGGGGGAGTTCCCAAAACCAACTTTAAGGAGATACAATCAATTGAAATTATTTTTAGAACGCTCATTTTGTTCTAGAGATCTTAGCTCAAAAGTCCACCTCTTCAGAGAGGCCTTCTCTCATTGTTAAATCCAAAGCAGCCCTCCCGAGCCAGACCCCACTCCATCACTTCCAGTCTTCACAACACTTCTCTCCCTGTGAAATTATCCTGCCCATTAACTGTTGACTTGTCTGATTGACTTGTCTTGTTGATTTGTCTGGTTCTCCATGACCCTAGGGACCTTCCCTGGCTTTTTCACGGCTGCATACCCGGCTCCTAGAACAGTGCTTGGCACAGGGCAGCCGGTCCACAAATAGTCCCTGAATACATGTTGAATGAATGATGAGTTTTCAGGTTTTATCTTAATGCTACAAGGTTTTGATAATTGTCACTTGGGTCTGATGTGTTTTAAAATCTACTGGGGTAAATATGTTAGCATCAGTGATCTATTCATTTGCTTCATAATTACTGAGGAAAAAACCTCTGAGATTCTTGCCTGATTACTCTTGCAGCTGAATGTCACAACCAATATGTCATGTTTTACAAAAATACAGCAAGGATTTTAATTGATACTGAATTGACTCTTTCCTAGTAACTTATTTTTATCTTTACTACATTCTGCCTTCCCAAATGGCAGTCAAGTTTAGCTTTCCATGAATTTATGTTTTTCTTTATTTCTCTTATTATACTTTTAACTTTAATAATTACTGTACGCTGCACACAGTAAACCTTGAGTGTAATTTGTTTTCATTCTATTGTAAATAGAAGCCCTTTGTGCCGTATTTTCTGTCTTCCTAATATTTAGAGATACATTTGATTCTTTGAAAACTGATATAATGTACCCTGTAACTTTGAATTGATTGCTACTGGGTTTTTTTTTTTTTTTT
>NW_016107628.1:614587-615869 GCF_001604975.1 Cebus imitator
CCACCTCAGCCTCCCAAAGTGCTGGGATTATAGGCGTGAGCCACTGTGCCCAGCCTCATTCTGTGTTTTTTAAAGAGACAGGGTCAACCTCTGTTACCCAGGCTTGAATGCAGTGGTGCAACGATGGCTCATTGCAGCTTCAACATTTCAGGCTCAGGCTATCCTCCTCCCTCAGCCTCCCAAGTGGCTGGGACCGTAGGTGTGGGCCACCCCAGCTGGCTATTTTTTTTTCTTTTTAGTAGGGATGAGGTCTCACTGTGTTGCCCAGGGTGGTCTCAAACTCCTGGGCTCAAGCAATCCTCCTATGTCAGCTTCCCAAAGTGCTGGGATTGTAGACATGAACCACTGTGCCTGGTTTATTTAGAATTTTTAAGCACAAACTCCTTATCCAGGATTTCAAATGTGTTGTGCAATTGTTTCTGTTATAGTTTCGGTTACTGGTTTTCTAGACTTACTATATCCTTTCTTACTACATCCAGAGAAAGTGATCTAATTGGGTTTCACCATATTGGCTAGGCTGGTCTCGAACCCCTGACCTCAGGTGATCTGCCCGCCTCGGCCTCCCAAAGTTCTGGGATTGCAGGCGTGAGTCATCATGCCTGGTCCATGATTACATTTTCTGATATGCTTTTTTCCTCCAACATTTTTTATCAGTAATAGACACTGAATTTTACTGATAGCCTCCTCAACCTTTTTTGAAATGATTATTTAATCATTTTTCTAGCTAATGTTAGTTGTTTGTAACATTTTCCTTGCAATATGCTATCCTTGCATTCCACCATTTGGGGTAGTCAATTTATCATCTATATTAATTATAATATTTTAACAAAATAGTACTTGTCACATAAAATAGGCTGGGCAATGACAAATTATTTTTTATATTCCAGCACATTTTAAATAATGTATGGAAATTCTTTGAGGAATTTGGAAAAAATCCTTCATTGAATTCACTGGAGCCAAGGATATTTTTGAAAGACTCATTTTGCATTGTCTTCCTTTGATATTGATCTAATCACTTTCTTCCTATTTTCCCTGCGTTCTTAGCATTATGAATATTTAGCAACTATCTCTGATGTGTGATCACATTTCCTATTCTGTAGATAAAAAGGAAATGGCATGGACAGTCTTTCTGCCTGGGTCAAAAGTTGGCCTTAGCTTCTCAGATTACATTCAATAGTAATTCAGATTACATTCTTCTTTTTGCTAAGATCCTCTAGCAGACCATCAAAATCTCTTTGGATTTTTTTCTTCCTTTTTTTTTTTTTTTTTTTTTTTTTTTTTT
>NW_016107628.1:615959-620591 GCF_001604975.1 Cebus imitator
TGATGGCCAGGCTGGTCTTGAACTCCTGACCTCAGGTGATCCACCCACCTCGGCCTCCCAAAGTGCTGGGATTACAGGCGTGAGCCACCGCGCCCGGCCTGGCTAATTTTTGTATTTTTAGTAGAACACAGGGTTTCACCATGTTGGCCAGGCTGGTCTTGAAACTCCTGACCTCAAGCAATCTGCTTGCCTTGGCCTGCCAAACTGCCGGGATCTAGTGCCCGGCTTGGATCTTTTTCTTAATGCCTTACTGTATCTTTGAGATCATGTCTTCTCCTTTTCTCACAGGTCTGCCTGGCCCCTGCTGCTCAAATGTTTGTTGTCCACAAATTCCTGGCTCCCTCAGCAGCCTCCCCCATTCACTGAGCCATTGGGGTAGTCAGGCGCTGTCTGTGCCCACAGCCTTTCTGTTCTTGCAGTTCCAGAGCATGGCATGATTAAGAGGGCAGACCCTGGAGTCAGACTGACCTAGGTTTGAATCCTGCTTCTGATGCTTACTACCTTTGAAACTTTGAATAATAATGTAATCTTTCTGAGCCCCAATTTTCTCATTTGTAAATTGGAGATAACAGTCTCTCTCTAAATTATTGTGAGGATCCTTTCAGTCATCCAGCAAACATTTATCAATTGCTTAATGTGTGTCAGATGTTTTCGGTGCTAAGGATAAAGGTGTTAAACAAAAGAAATAGAATCCCTGTCTTCATGGAACTTATGCTGGAGGAGCCAGACAAACAAAAGCATAAATAAACAACAACAAAAATACATGTACGTTACATGCATATCTTTCTAAATATTATATCTAGCTGTCTTTCCATCTACATTTGAGGTTATAAGCATTTTTTTGAGCTCCATTTTTAGACAGAATTTAGCTCCTCTTGCCCAGGCTGGAGTGCAATGGCACGATCTTGGCTCACCACAACCTCTGCCTCCTAGGTTCAAGCAATTCTCCTGTCTCAGCCTCCCGAGTAGCTGGGATTACAGGCATGCACCACCACGCCTGGCTAATTTTTTGTATTTTTAGTAGAGACCGGATTTCTCCATGTTGGTCAGGCTGGTCTTGAACTCCCAACCTCAGGTGATCCGTCCACCTCAGCCTCCCAAAGTGCTGGGATTATAGGCGTGAGCCACTGTGCCCTGCCGGTAATAAGTATTTATGAATAAAAACAAAGAGAATAGAGAAAGAGGTGCCAGGAATGTTACTTTATTTGAGGTCCTCTGTGGGGGTCTTTCTGAGGATGTAATGTTTAAGGAGCAATCTGAATGAAGTGACCAAGCCTGGCATGTGAATAACGGGAAGAGTGTTCCTGGCAGAGGGGCCATTAAGAATAAAGGCCCTGCGGTGGGATGAAAGGAAACTATACAAGTAAAACTTTGGCCTTGTTATGGCACAAATGAGCTGCAGTTAAGGCTCCTATAATCACTTCTAACTATGACTGTCATTAATGACACTGTGAGAGTCTTAATAAAGGGGCCGAAACACGGCTTGGGCAAGAATTGACTTCTGACCATTATTCTGAGGTCCTGGCATAGGTTGTAAGAGTTGGTGTCTTTCTCCCTCCCATTCCCAGGCCCTCCGTGAGCAATGCACACCCACCCACCCACCCCTCCATCCCCAACATGCAAGTGCCCCTGCTACTGCCCATTACATTCTGTCCATGACGGTTTCTGATATCTACTACTCAAGTGAATTTCAAGGATTGCATCTACTTTCCCCCGTCCCTTAAAGACAGCACCCAGAACAGGGCTCTGCATGCAGAACAGACTTTCAATTGGTGTGACTCTTGGGCCCTCAGCCCATTATCTCCTTCCCCATCCCATCAGATCGAGAGTGGCCTGATTTTGGTCTGGAACAGAAAAAAGCAGAAGTGCTCCGGAGGATCCGGGTCCTCACAGACTCACAGGCCCTTCCCTGTCCTGGGCAAACCCTTGTGGCTCCTAGGGTGGGATCAGAGGAAGGAAGCTCCTACTATAGTTTCTTGTATATTTTGCAACCTCACTTCTTCCCCTCTAGCTTTCTCTATGGCTGTCATCTGCTCCCAGACCGTTTCCCTCCTGTCCCTGACACTTGCTCTATCTCTTTGTTGCGTCCCCTACAAGCCAGGTTCTGCCACAGCACACATTTCAATATCATGACTTAGGAGGGGGCAAGTATAAAGTATAGAAATCTGAATTATGGAAGAGATTTTTTTTCATAAAGAAATGCAACTTTATTATTTTCAAGTACATATGTAGTACCTCAAACTAATCTCTTACAAAAGATCACCCATAAAGATCTGGTAAATGTTTCTTTAACAAATACATAAAGATTGATGATAATTAGCCCATGCACTCGCTGCTTCTAAAAAGATATGTCTAAAGTGCCCGAAAAGTATTGTTTTTGGTAGACTAAATATGCCACCTTTAGCAATATGGTTTATGCTCTGAATTTACTACACAAATGCCATTTTTATTGAATGTGCAAAGAAACTTTTGTCCGCAGTTAGTAATCTCCAATTAATCGAACCCAAGTTAATATGGTCTCCCACTTAGATTCCCAAGCCCAAGGCAATGACTCCCTTACTTCCAGGTGCTTCTGATAAAGCAAAAATTCCAGTGCAATGAAATGACGGCCTTTGGGAGGTGGTTTATGGGTCTGACCCAGAGCTCGTCTTTTGTGCTTCCTTCCTGTCTGCCTTAGGTCTTCCATTTTCCTCAGATGTCTCTCTCACTTGCATGGCTTATCTAGGTCTTGCTATAGGACATTCCCAGTGCCTTCTAAGCCAGGCTTAGAGAATGGGCAGAGCTGCCTGCAGAGCAAAAATGTTACATAGGGAGTAAGGGAAGGAAAGGTGTCTCCTGTAGGAACCTGAAACCAACTCTCCAGCCAGGGAAAGGGGGCGCGATGATGGTTGGTGTGAAGGGCATTTGCCTGAGGGGAGCAGCCCTGCCACCTAAGAGGTCAAAAGCAAATCTCTTAGTATTTTTCCTCTTGTCCAAAGGTTCTGAGCACGTTCATGACCTAAACTTGTCCCTGGAAGCATACATGTCCCTGGAGGACAGGAAGATTCTAAGAACTTCTCCGCCCTGATTCCAGCCAATGGCCGGGAAACTCCTTTTCCAGGGTTGGCTTGGCAGTGCCAGGGAGTGATGCAGGTTCATGGGGATGGGCATGAAGAGAAAGGGAACGGAAGGGGTTGGGAAAGAACTTGTGGCCGTCCCTCTCAGAACAGCACGGAGCTCTGAGGACTTAGTATTATAGAAGGTGAGGTGTTATTAAGTGCGTGCGTGATTACAGAAGGTGCATAGTATTACAGAAGGCGAGGTGTTATTAAGTGCATGCCTTGTGAACCAAGAGGACCCCAACCAAGGGTCAGTGGGGAACTCTGTGGCACACAGGTATGGCATTTCCGGAAGCTCCCGATTGCCTTCTGGTCCTGTGTCTGCTGCTACTCTCATGAGATCTGAGTTTGATCTGCTGGTGGGGTATTCTAAAAGGGCAGGACATAGAGATAGAGCCCACGGCATCTATCTGGAGACTCAAGACACGTCAAATGTCTTGTCATTGGCAGTACCTTGGTTCCTTTGTTGTTTCCCTCCTCCAGCCAGCCCTACCCCCTCCCACCTGTCTGCCCAGCTCTCCCTGCAGGTCCCTTACCAGCCTAGCCTGGGAGACAAGTCAGCCTTTTCCAGCCTCAGGCTCTTGCACTCACACGAAGAACCTTTTGTGATTGCAAGATCTGAGGGGAAAGCCAGGGATAGAGTCCTGCAAGCAGCTAGCAGGGATGGAAGTGGGAAGTGGAGTGAGGCTGGGGTGAGCTGAGAGGGCTTTCTTCTGGTTTAGACAGGTTCCTGCCTTGGGTTGCTGATCTATTACAGTAGGAGGTGGGGTTAAAGGGATGGGAGTGGGGAGGGTGGGGTAACCCTTAATTCCTCAGAAAAAATAGACAGCATAGTACAGTGGGATGGAAAAGGATCTGGTGGGAGGACTCAAACATGTAGTGTCTAATCTGATTGCTCACAGTTAGGTCCATGGGGTAATCACCCCAATTTATTCAGCCCGCAACTTAGCCTGCTGAGTTGCCTCATTATCTCTCCCCAAATCTTGCCACCCAATGCCACCCATTATATTTCCATCCCTGTCCATCACCATCCCCACAACACCTCCAGAGCTCCCCATCTTTCTGTGCCTGGTTCTTCTTCCAATGGGCTCAGTAGTATGTCTCCTTCTCCACCCAGCCTGTTAGAGAGATTGGGAGTGGAGAATGCAGCGTGAGCTTAAAAGGAGGCAAGAGATCAATCTCCCAGGGGCTTGGGTGGCTGAGGCCAGGTGGAAGGAGAAGCCTGGTGAAGGGCACTGAGGGAAGTGGCTTAGGAAGGTGAAGGGAGGCCGGGTGAGGTAGCTCATGCCGTTAATCCCAGCACTTTGGGAGGCCAAGGCGGGAGGATCATGGGGTCAGGAGATTGAGACTCCTGGCTAACATGGTGAAACACCATCTCTACTAAAAATACAAAAAATTAGCTGGGTGTGGTGGTGCCCACCTGTAGTCCCAGCTACTTGGGAGGCTGAGGCAGGAGAATCGCTTGAACCCAGGAGACAGAGGTTGCAGTGAGCCAAGATCACACCACTGTACTCCAGCCTGGGCAACAGAGTGA
>NW_016107628.1:621371-625264 GCF_001604975.1 Cebus imitator
CCTCGGTCTCCCAAAGTGCTTTGATTACAGGCTTGAGCTACCATGCCTGGCAAGCCATCGATTTTTAACCTCTACTAAGTGATAAAAAATGCTTGTAGGAAAACCAGTAACTTGTCGGGTGATGTGTGGACATCAGGAGGCTCGGGTTCTAATGCCAGTCCTGCTGTTCTTTGCTTTATGACCCTGAACAGATTCATCTCTGCACCTCCTCTCTCTATAAAATATGGAGGTGGGACTAGGTGACCTGGAAAGGCCCTTCTCATTCTGATGTTCTGTGGTTTCAGGTGGAAGGCAGAGGGCCTCGGAGACCAGTTGTGAGTTAGGGAGGACTTAGAATCTGACGGGAAGAGGGCAGAGACAAGAGGCTCAAGAGAGTCAGGGCACCTGGGACCTGGGACCCCAGGATCTGAGGGTGTTGAGGAACAGGAGCAGGAATCCATAGTGGAAGTGGGGTCTGTGTATGGCGTCCTGGAGGGAGGAGCTGGTGACGGGCTTGCACTTTGCTGGGGGGAGGTGGAGGGGCTTACCACCAGGATATCGCCGCAGGATGAGCTTTCGGACCTCATCATAGATGAAGATGAGGAGGCTGTAGGGGAAGGCACAGAACCACCAGGTGACCCTGAAAGCAATGGAGGAGTGCGTCAGGATCGCCAGAGGTCGGCTCGGCAGCCATCACATAAAGGAGCATTCAAACTGATGAGAACTTGGATCCCGGAGGGGGCTCAAGTCCCCGTACGACTACTCAGGCCACCCGAAAGGGACACTCACTTGAGTGGGTACATGCGGAGGGCCACACCCATACCCGGGCAGTAAGAGAGAAAGGCAGCCAATGCTGTCTCCTCCAGGAGCCCAAAAATCAGTATCTTGTTCCTGAAAGGCAAAGAAAGGAGGGTAGCAGGTGGAGGGGAATCAAGGAGGAAGGGATCCTGGGATACTCGTGGGGTGGAAGGGAAAGAGGAGAGAGAATTATAAATGACAAGTCCCATGTCTTCTTCCAACATCCTCTTCTCATGCCTTATGTAACCAAAGGAAGATGTTATTTTCTTTTTCTGCTTACTGAGTTTACCTTTGAATGTTGTCTATTGCACATACATTCATTCATTAAATAATTGTTTTTAGGTGTTGGGTGACGTGTTCTGTATTGGAGACACAGTGGTCAATATGGGGCCCGTCTCATGCAACTCATGATCTTGTTATCATTCCAGGCACAGGGCCTGGGAAAGTGTTGTCTCCCCAGCAAGATGCTGGAAAGCTCCTTCAGTGCAGGCCCCATGTATGTCTTCCACCATCTCAGCATCCCCCACAGTTCCTGGTGGTGGTTTCATCATAGATATTTAATTCAGGGAATGTAAAGGGGATGCTCAATACATAAATGGTTAATATCTGTTCACTATGTCAGAACTGAAAAGCAGGATAGAATGAGGAGGTTGTGAGGGCAGTCTCTGCAGTCAGACAGGTGGAGTCTCTTCCCAGTTCTGCCACTGACTAGCTTTGGATTGCAGGGAATGTTGGATTTCTCTGAGCCTCATGATCCTTCTTTATAAAATGGAGATTTTACCTTTTTATCAAAGGGTCACTGGGAAAATTATGGGAGATAATATGTGAAAATCTCTGAAACATGGAAAATGTTCAGTCATATTATTACTCCACTTTTTTTTTGAGACAGAGTCTCACTCTGTCACCCAGGCCGGACAATTACAGGTCACTCTAACCTCCACCTCCTGGGCTCAAGTGATTCCCTTGCCTCACCCTCTCCAGTAGCTGGGATTACAGGTGTGTGCCACCATGCCCTGCTAATATTTGTGTTTTTTTTGTAGAGATGGAGTTTCACCATGTGCTCAGGCTGGTACCAAACTCTTGGGCTCAGGTGGTTCTCCTGCCTCGCCCTCCCAAAGTGCTGGGATTACGGGCGTGAGCCACTGTGCCTGGCCTACTCCATCCTTTGTATTCTTATACAAGGTGCCTCTTTATAAACGCTTGGTTTAAGCCAGTGATTTCCAAATTTTCACTCACTGAGGATCCCCTTATTTGCTTCTGTAAAGGCCACATTTAATGGTTTTTTATTTTTGTCTCTCAAGCTGCATTTGGGAAGAGGTAATGAATACATTTCCCCATTTAAAATTACTTAGAAATATCCATGGCTTCCAAACTGAACTGTGGATCAGCATTCGATCACTACTTCATGATATGTGTTCTTGGCTTTTGCCTGAGAATGAGTCAGAGCAAGCCTGGTTGTGCTCTCATAGGGGGGTGCTTTGCTTCCATAAAGCTTTTCAAAATAAGGCAAATAGCATCTCTGAGGATCCTCAATGGCCCAGGGACCTAAGGTGAGGCCTGCGGCAGTGTTAGTGCTCTTCCTCTGTATCCAGCCCGACTTTCATTTCCATCTTTCCTATTTGCCGCTAAGATGGGCTGGATGTTGCCAGTCTGGCCACGTTCCCACCTTCCTGTGTCACACATGCAGTGCACAGTAAGTCCGAAGCCCCAGAACTATACCCAATTTCTTAGACTCTCTGCTCCTTGTTCTCTTCAAATGGCATTTTTTTCCATTAGTATTTTTAGCTTACTGGCATGTCCTTCCTTCATATTACCTTTATTTATCTAACAGACTCTTCTCTTTTTTCTCCCATGGACCTTAAGTGCTATTAACTTCACTTTGGCATCTTCTCCCCACCCTCCCTGGCCCCAAACTAAGAAACGATGACAAGCTCATTTGAGGAATCGTGGCCATTATTTACAGTAGGAGAAAATAAAAGGAACCAGCAGGATACCTTCGGCACTCAGCCACCCCCCAGGCTGGAATCACGGTCATTACTGAGTTCCAAACGTTGCCAGACGGTTTGGAAGCTGGGCTTCAGAGACAGATGTGGTGGACCCTTACCATCTTCGTGACCTTGGGCACATCATTTAGCCTGTTTGGGGCCTCTTATCCATGAGACGTAAACAATAATACCCACCTCATGGGGCTATCGTGAGGTTAAGGAATGTGTTAGGTACTTAGCACACTGCAGGAAGGCACCGAGCCTGACCCTCAGCAGCACGCAGCCTCCAGCACCACAGTTCAGGGGCTATAAACTAGAGGAGGCCAGGGGAGGGCTGGGCACAGAAGACACTGGATTTAGGGATGGGCAAAGGATGTGGGCAGTGGCTCTCAAGTAGGAGATGGGGGAAGGAAGGGAGGGAAGTTGGAGGGAGATGATAGCAAAACGCATTTTAGGAGCAAAATTAGAACTCATTGGAAAGAGTCACAGCGTTCGTTCCTCTCCTCTCTTCTATATGAAACCTATTTATGGATATACAGATGGAAGGTTAAAATCTGATGCCCCCCTTACAGTTCTGGTCCAGGGCTGAGTTGGAAGCCTGGCCTGTGTGGATCGGTGAGCGTGCCCAGAGCCTGGGGGGTGGGTGGGTGCCGTCGGGGCGGGCACTCACTTCATGCCCTGCTGGAAGACTGAGTTGTGACGGGTCTTGCAGATGATAAGGTCAGCCCACTGCACCACCACGATGCTGGCAAAGAATGCCGTGTGGCAAGTGAACTCTACCACCTTCCGCTGCTCATAGGTCTGGAGGGAGAGAGCAGAGGGAGATGAGAGTGTCGGAGGAACAGGCAGGACCAGAACATAGCATGCTTTCTCCTGATGCATCCCTAGCCCCAGTCTCAGCTGGCCACCACTGGTCACCCTTGCCAGGCATTCAGCTCCCCGCAGCTTCACACACGTGCACTGCATTTTCACAGCACCACCCACCCACTCCTGTCCATAGCTGTCCTCCAGGTCGTTCATGGTCCGGTCATCCCAGTCGAGGCGGATTCCCAGCAGCCGTGATGGCAGAAAACCATTCTCTGCCAGGATCACAAAGTAGGTGAAGAAGCCACCCAGTGCCTGAATCATCCC
>NW_016107628.1:627739-629457 GCF_001604975.1 Cebus imitator
TGTGTGGGGGTGGGGATTGTGTGTATGTGTGTGTGGGATATGTGGGGGTGGGGATTGTGTGTGTGTGTGATGTGTGTGTGAGGGGTGGGGTTTGTGTGTATGTGTGTGTGTGATGTGTGTGTGGGGGCTGGGGATGATGTGTGTGTGTGTGTGGGATGTATGGGGGTGGGAATTGTGTGTGTGGGATGTGTGGGGGGTGGGGATTGTGTGTGTGTGTGACGTGTGTGTGAGGGGTGGGGTGTGTGGGATGTGCGTGTGTGCGTGTGTGTATGGATGTGTGTGTATATGTGTGTGTGTGTGTATTTGGGTGTGTAGGTGAGGAGGAGAGATAATGGCAAGATGTGTTATGTTCAGAGGCTTAGAGAGAGATGTTTGCTTAAATGCAGAAACGTATCCATGACAGAGTAGCAGGTTAATGAGGATGCCCTGGAGGAGAAGCCTCAAATCTTGAGGATTATTTAGGAGATGATTTTAGGAGTTTGGATTTCATGGGATTCAAGGCAGTCAGAACTGGAAGGCCCCTTTAACAACTCCTTTATTTTACACAAGAGGAAACCAAGACTTAGGGCTTCCGATCTGCTCGAAGGCGCAGGGGCCTGGAAATGGGACCCGGGGTTCTTAGAGTCAGATACTGATCGCTGCAGCAATGTAATGGACAGAACAGGAATAAGATGGAGACAACACCCCGGCCTCCACCACCTTGTGCGTCGGTCTCTGCCATCCTCCCTGGTGTAAGGCATGGCGGCCCCGCCTCCACCATAATGTTCCTTGCTATTCTGGCAGAGTGGATGGAGCTGAGATGGGTTAAGAGGCTACTATAAGCATGAGGTGTGCAGAGTTGGGCATTTGCATGTGTGGGCTTGCGGGGCAAGTCCCAGAGATACTGAAAAGGAAGCCTCTATCATCCCGCTGCCTTCTCTTCCGCTCCCACCACTTCACTGAAACTGCCCCTAAAGGCTGCATGGGCCTCTGAATTGAAAAGTGGAGGTGTCTTTGCAGTCCTCATCCTACTTGACCCCTCTGAGGCATTTGGCACTATTGACCTCCTCTCCTTGACACCGTGCCCTCCCCTGGCTTCCACACACTGCTCCCTTCCTGGCTTCCTTCCACTCCTCCAAGTTCTTGTTTCCAGCCTTGCAAGCGGCAGCCTAGTAGGATGGAAGGGGCAGCGGCTTCAGAGTTGAATGAAAGGCTCAAGTTCAAACACTGACCTTCTCCAGCTACAGCACCTTAGGCAAGCCAAGCACTGAGGTCTCAGCACAATGCAGAGGTGACTCCTGCCTTTCCAGGTGGTCATGAAGATTAAGCGGCACTGGGTCCTACACCATCTCCCCTCTTCATTGCTTCCTCCTGCCCCTAAATGTTGGTGTGGCTCAGGGTTTCATTCTCCTCCCTTTACTTGACCTGTCTGCTCTTCCTGGGCAATACAGTAAAATATGCTATAAGCCTTTAGTTTGCACCCTTGTGGTAATGAGATTCAAATCTCCAGTCCTGATCGTCTTTCATGAGTACTAAACTCTGCTCCAATGTTCGCTGGCACGTCTGCATCTCCCAGGGTGTCTTAGACTCTTCAAGCTTAAGGTCAACATTGAACTCCTTTTCTCTGTTCCCACCACCCCACCAAGCCTGCTCCTCTCCCTACCTTAGATGCTGTCCTCTCTACTCATCCTGTATCTTCCTCACCTTCCATATCCAGTTGTCACCAAGTTCTTGAAACA
>NW_016107628.1:631357-632141 GCF_001604975.1 Cebus imitator
ACCTGCCCCGTGACACTGCTGGCTCTCTGTGGCCTGCAGGATAAAGCCCGAGTCTGGCATTTAAGCCAAGTCCTTCCAACTGGCTCTGCCCCAGCGTTCCAGCATCAACCCCCATTCTGATTTGATCGTGCTTCAAATCAGAATGGAAGGGTGCACATGCAGATGGGACAACGAGATGTGCCAGGGAGGAAGAGGAGGGGCATGGGGCACTGGCCTCTCTGAGCAACAGGGATGAGGGTGAGTGCTCCAGGCAGGGCTGGGCCTTTCCTTGCACATGGACAGCTTCTCTGAGTCAGTGGGAAGGAGGCCACTGTGGCCTAGGCCTCTTCAGGGCAGCAGCCACCGCAGCCCCTAGACCTCTGGCATGAGGGAGGCTAGGATGGCGGGGAGGAAGGGAGGCCAGTACCTTGATGCCTGCGCTTCGGCACTTGCCCACAGCGTCTGGCACAGCAGCCCGGGGAGGGTCGATCATAGACATGAGCCCCACAAAGCAGAGCTTCTCCGTGGGAAAGTTCAGCTCATCTGTGTCGAATTTGAAGCCCCGAGGAAACTTACCAGAGGGCAGATTCAGTTGGCAGAACCCTGAAAAGGGGCAGAAGGGAGCAGTGAGAGCCACAGATGGCTTCCTAGACTCCCCCACAGTCCTTCATCCCAGGGATGCCATGGAGGCTTGGGAATCCCCTTCTGGGCCTCCTGTTTCTGGCCTCTTACCCAGCACACGCTCTCCCAGTCCCCCCAGCTCCATGTAGGCATTTTGAAAGGCGTCTTGCATCTCCTTGTCGAG
>NW_016107628.1:634594-644749 GCF_001604975.1 Cebus imitator
AGCTGTAGCCCAGGATGAGGGAGAGCACGAAGAAGGAGACCCCCAGGAAAACAGCAACCCCTGTGATCAGCTGGATGAAGTGTTCAATCTCCATGGCTATGGGCGTCCGCCCAACCTCTAGGCCTGAGGCGAGCGTGGCTATGCGGCCCATCACCGTCCGGTCACCTGTGGCAATCACGATGCCCCTGGCTGTGCCTGCAACATGGGGGGACATCAGGTTGGGTGCCTTGTGGCTCCCAGCGACTGTAGTCCCGTCCTACTTCCTGAGCAAGGAAACCTATCACGGCGTGGGTGAGCCAAAGCCACAGATCTGGAGGCCACATTTGGTAGGTTGTCCCCACTTGGCCTTCCTTTCCCAGGATAGATCGCCAATCCCAGAATCGATACAACAGCAAATTATTTTCTTTTGTACTTGGTCCTGGGGAGAAGCTTGCAAATAATCTCAAAGGTCAAATAGAGGAGATTCAATACATAAAAATTGCCTGTGGCATTTTGGTAAAATCGATCGTATACTTGATACCATCCAAAAATATATTATGAACACAAAGTAAAGCACTCATTATGGATTTTCCATTCAGTCTTAAGATTTTCTTTCTCAACATAAGGGATTTATCTCTATAGAGAAAGCCAGGCAATGGCTAACCTTTGGGTGACATTACAGGGGTCTTCTGGGAAAGAAGCATGGTGCATTAGAAAAAGCATGCACAATGGACCAAGCTAAATTCGGGTTTGAATCCTTATTTGAATTCCTATCTTGGTGTTGTCCTAATATTTAGATGAGATGACACTCTAATACCCTTAGACCAGTGCCTGGAACATAGTGGGTGCTCAACAAATACTTCAAATGAAGTATTTGTATTTCCTCTCCTCTTTTCAAAGCCAATTGCAGAGTAAGCAATGGGACCATATTACTAGGCATTTCTGCATAAATCAATTGTGGGAAATGTAAATTTCAGAATCTCAGTACATTAAAAATTTAGGCAATGTGGCCAGGCTTGGTGGCTCATGCCTGTAGTCCCAACACTTTGGGAGACTGAGGCAGGAGGATCACTTGAGCCCAGGAATTTGAGGCCAGCCTGGGTAACATAGTGAGACCCCGTCTCTAATATATATACATATATATATATATTATATATATATACTCATGAGTATATATATACGCTCATATATATATACATATATATATATATAGGCTGGGCATGGTGTCACATGCCTGTAGTCCCAGCTACTCTAGAGGCTGAGGTGGGAGATCACTTGAGCCTGGGAGGTCAAGGCTGCAGTGAGCTGTGATCGCGCCACTGCACTACAGTCTGGGTGACAAAGCAAGATCCTGTCTCAAAAGCAAAACAAAAAACAAATTTAGAAAATGTAATGTGTGGTGATTTTTATTTGCACAGTTGGCCCTCTGTATCCACAGATTCCATGTCCACAGATTCAACCAACCTCAGATTGAAAATATTTGGAGCTAAAAAAAATAACAATATGACGATAAAAATAATACAAATTTAAAAACAAAACAGTGCAACAAATTACATTGTACTCGGTATTGTAAGTAATCTAGAGGTGATTTAACGTATATGGGAGGATGTGCACAGGTTATATGCAAATATTATGCCATTTCATATCAGGGGCTTGAACATCCTTGGATTTTGGTAACCAAGGGGGTCCTGGAGCTAATCCCTCATGCATTCCAAGCAGTGACTGTAATTCCAACTTGTGGAAGGAGGAAAAAACCCCAGAGAAACGTAATACACTGAGGAGAAATGAGTAATGGGTAGGGGTGTGGATTGGGGTACAAGGCCTCCTTTGCCCTACTTTCAGAGGCTGGTGGTCTAGTGAGGCCTCTTTCTGTCTCTTCCTTCCCACTCCTTCTCTAAGTCAGCCCTGCCTCCACTCACTGACCACAGAGGGCACAGGTTTCAGCTGTGCTGGGACCCCTGCTGTTAAGTGATGGCAGCTCTGGGAGTTCTTATTGACCTATGCGTATCTCTAGAACCCAGAACAGGGATGGGGAAAACTGGGCAGCCTGTGTCTGGTGACACATGTCTTTCGGTGTAACAAAGGTTTAGAAGCAGCCTGTAGAAGGGCCCACGAATCCACCGGGCCTGAATGCCTTCCTGGCTCTCCCACAGCCTGGGGCCTTGGTCAAAGCAAAGGTTAGAGAAGGAGGCACTTAGGTCCAGAACCACAAGGAATAGAAGCATCAGTCAAACCCAAAGACTCCTAAGAATCCAGGTTGGTTCTGAGCATATGTGCATCTCTGTGTGTGCATGTCTAAGGGGGTCTTAACCCAGTATCTGAAAGCTTTGGAATCCACTCAGTCTTGGGGTGGACAGAATAGAGATCTCCCTGGGGAATGAAGATACATTTCCCATGTAGTCATGCAGCCCGCAGCCAATACTCTGCCCTCTGGAGGGTGTTTCTGTAATATTCAGGGCCCCCTAGATTGCCCCACCAATGGCAGAGCTTTTGCCAGGTAAGTACTACCAGAGCCCTTTATCCTGACTGTGGATTCAGGATTCAGACCCTCCCCCAGTGTGCAGGCTGGCTTCTCACCTTCTACACAGTTGGTGGAGAAGAAACAGATATTGCGGGTCTCCAGGGGGTTCTCGTGGGTGAACTCGGGGGAGCGGGTCTGAGGCTCCGACTCTCCTGTTAGGGATGAGTTATCCACCTGAGGAGGAAGGGGTGCATAGTCATCACACTGGCAGGGCCACTCGTATGCACACAGCTGTCTCCTGAACCACCTCCAACCACACTCAGTCTTCATGACGAGGAACAAAGTTACACTTGCCCTCATCACATATTTATGGCATTACTCAGCTATTGCCCCTGTTCTGGTTTGGAAATCTTACTCCTCCTGACTTCTTATGTGACCTTGGGTTACTTGCTTAACCAACAGAGCCTCCATGTACTCATCTGTAAAATGAGGAATGTAAACAGAATCTCTGCCTTGCACAACCACAGGGGGCGCCACTAACATTGTAGTTTATGAAAATGCACCTCCTGGGGTCCTTCAGGATGCAACGTGTGTGGCCACATGCAGCAGCCCTGCATGGTCACACCATTCTTTCAGAATTACATCAGATAGCACATGTGAACACATATAAAGCAGCTGACACATAATTGGTACTCAGTACATGATTGCTAAAAAGAGGACCACAAAGAAACACCTGGGGCATAGAGCACTTGCAACACGCAGGTGCAAGGAGGCCCTGCGCAAGCACCCCACGCTGAGAGAAGGTTAGGCAGGGGCATAGGCAAGGTGCTGACATTTGGACCTGGGCCTCCCCACCTTTAAACCTCACTGGGCCCCTCTCAGCTCTGCACAGCCTGGCCCTTAGACTCAACCGCTTGCTCCAGTGTGGCCTCCTCACCTTACAGCCATGAGAAGAGATGATTCGGAGGTCAGCAGGGACTCGGTCTCCGCCCTTCACCTCCACCAGGTCTCCCACCACCACTTCCTCTGCATTAATCTGCATCTTCTCTCCCTCCCGGATCACAAGGGCTTGCTGTGGGGAGCCACGGGCAGCACATGAAATTCTTGTCTCTGCCCCCGCCTTCTTCTCCTGCTGGTCCCCCACCTCTCCTCCAACCCCGCCAAGCAGAAGGAGACGGCCCATGAAAAATCAGGGACTGGCGTGGAGAGCTGGAAGATCTTTTCCGCCCGGCTCCATCTCAGAGCACAGGAGTTGAGAGAAGATGAGTTGAACTCTTGCCGAAACCTTACGCCCTAGCCCAGAGCCCAGCCCGGCCATCTTACCTGAGGTACCATGTTCTTGAAGGAATCCATGATCTTGGAGCTTTTGGCCTCCTGGTAGTAGGAGAAGCAGCCAGTGACAATGACCACAGCTGCCAGCACCACACCCAGATATAGCTGGTAAGGAGAAAGAGTTTCAGGGACCTGCCCTTCCCCCCAACCCTAAAAGGGCAGCTGCCACTTGGGATGAGCAGGCAGAGCCATCCAAGATGACAGCCCGACCTTTGTCTGTGACTGAGAGTGATGATGGTAGGGGAAAGCCCTTCTCACTAACCTCCCCCTTGATCTGCCAACCTCAAGCCTGCTAAGACTGGAAACAGAGAGAAAGTCTTACGAAATTCCCGGGGTTAGGACTTTGCTAGTGGGGGAAGACAGGCATGCAGACAGGCTCACTTAAGTGGGGAGGAACAGGGAGAGATTGTCTCATTAATTAACGAGTATGTGAGTGTGTATGCCTTGTGTGGTGGAAAGTGCTTTACAGATATATATATAGAAGCCTCACCCCATTCCAGCCTAAACTGCAGTGCGTCTGTAGGACTGTGATGGGAAGTCCTTGTTCCCTGCCCACCCGCCACTGTGTTGGGGGTTCAGGGTTGGAGGACAGTCACAGGCTGCTCCAGGGGTCAGGCGTGTGGGCTCACGTTGTCGTTGGATGGTTCATCTTCCATGGCAGCCTGGATGCCGTAGGCCAGGAAGCAGAGGATGGCCCCAATCCACAGCAGGATGGAGAACCCCCCAAAAAGCTGACGGCAGAACTTGACCCACTCAGGGGTTGTGGGAGGTGGTGTGAGGGCATTGGGCCCATCTCGAGCCAGAATGTCCTGAGCCCGCTGGTTGGTGAGGCCCTGAGGGAGCAAGGAGAGGCGTAGGGGGATGCGTCCGGAGCCGACCCAGCCCCCACCGTGATCCCTTCAGCTCTCTCTGTCACTCAGGCTGGATTACAGTGGCGTGATCTCAGCTCACTGCAACCTCTGTCTCCTGGGTTCAAGTGGTTCTCCTGCTTCAGCTTCCCGAGTAGCTGGGATTACAGGCACCTGTCACTGTGCCCAGCAAATTTTTGTATTTTTAGTAGAGATAGGGTTTTGCCACATTGCCCAGGCTGGCCTTGAACTCCTGACTTCAAGCAATCTGCCTGCCTCAGCCTCCCAAAGTGGTGGAATTACAGGCGTGAGCCACCATGCCCAGCAATTTTTGATTAATGATTTTTAAAGAAATTTTTAATTGAAGGGCTCAGCGATTGACTGTACCACTCACTGTTCATGTGACCTTAGAAGGCTACTCTCCCTCTCTGTGTCTCCTTTCTTTAATAAACAGGTCTGCCATACCTATCTCAAAGGGTTGTTGTAAAGATTAGAGAATGTATGTAAAGCCTCTTTCACTATGTCACATACGTAGCAAGGGCCCAGCAAATCACTGTAACCACAGGAATGGGCTGTCAGCCCACGTGCCTGCGCTGTCAGCTCTGTGGAAGGCTGTGTATGACTGAAGTTGCTGGGGGTAGAGAAAAGGGCCCCACCTGGAGGTCCTCTGGGGCCTGGGTTCTAGGGAGTCCTGGCCTCTAGGGTATCCAGGGACAGACATTTGGGCTGGGATGCAGAAGATCTAGATTCTAGTTCTGGCTGTGCCACCAATTAGCCACATGACCTTGGCCCAGTCCCTTGTTTCTGGGCCTCATTTTCCTCATCTGTAAAGAGGGCTGGATTACAGTTTGTTTTTTTTTTTTTTTTATAATTTTTTAATTTTTTTTAGAAATGGGGTCTTCCTATGTTGCCCAGGCTGGAGTGCAGTGGTTATTCACAGGCCTGATCCCACTACTGATCAGCACGGGAGTTTTGACCTGCTCCGTTTCCGACCTGGGCTGGTTCACCCCTCCTTAGGTAACCTGGTGGTTCCCCGCTCCCAGGAGGTCACCATATCGATGCCAAACTTAGTGCGAACACCCGATTGGCATAGCGCACTACAGCCCAGAACTCCTGGGCTCAAGCGATCCTCCCAGCTCAGCCTCCCGAGTGGCTCGGACTACAGGCACGTGCTGCTGTGCTCGGCTGGATTACAGTTTTAAGGCTCCTGCCTCCTTGCTGCTGCATGTTGCTTTTGCCTCTTTTGTTCCTTCCCTAGAAGCCCCTCGGCTAACCTTGGACAGGTCCACTTGGTATTTTCGGCCCAGCTCATCCAAGGACAGCTTGTGGTCATCCTGGGGAAGGGAAGGTGAGTTACTTCGGGGAGGAGGCATCTAAGATGCATATGAGGCACTGCGGGGGCGCAGGGGTGAGGGGAGCAGCATGGGGCACACGGAGTTTCTCTGAGTGCGCTGGGCTGCAGGGACAGCTCTCCCAGCATGGGGCCCCTCCTCCACGGCCCAGCAGGGTGGGCTGTGGGCCTCACCATTGCCACCTCCTTCTTCAGCTCATCCAATTCCTTCTCTTTCTGTTTCTTCTTGCCGCCCCCATTCTCTGCCGTGGTGGCGGCAGGCGAGTACTCACGGCCGGCCTGTGGGAGGAAGGGAGAACCTGAGAGTCAGGGAGGAGAGGGGCTGGAGCTTCCGTTCCCACCACTCAGCCGGGAAGCCCAGGCAGTAGGGGCAGTGGGCTCAAAAGCAGTGGCTGCCTTGGGAGAGAAAGGGAGGATGGAGGGTGGAGGGACCCGAGGTCCTCAGCTTGTAGACCTGGCAGAACCAGAGGGCTCCCAGGTGAGCTTCAGGGAAAGGTGAGGGGCTCAGGGCTGAAAAGCACCACCTGAGTGGTTTCATGCTTGGGCTTTGGCTAAGATTTTGTTTGTGGAAAAGACCCTGCTGCTAAATACAAAACAAAACAAATATTGAAAACCTGCATCCTACACTATTTGGGAGACTTCTGGAAGGGAGTGGACAGGAATTTGTGGGGGGGGGGTTGTTGAGGGAGTAGAATCATTCTGTAGGAATGTCTTAACCCAACACCGTGGCAGTTTTACTTAGAGAGGGGTAGAGATAGGAACTTGGGGGAGTAAGAGTCTTTGGGGAGCCAGGAGGTTAGGCAGGAACGTGTCCAGAGAGTCAGGTCTGGTGGTGGGGATGGAAAGAGCAGGGCTGATGGGCTGAGAGGAGGCAGTGGTTGGAGAGTCAGGCTGTGTCCGGGAACTGGGGACACGGGGTGTGCTGGGAGCTCTCTCCATCCTGCTGGGCAGGCCTGCCTGTTACTAGACAGGTGGCAACTCACAGGACTGGACCCTCCACAAAGCAAAATTGGGTAACATGGGAGCTGAGCCCCATATGTCCCAAAACATAAGAAATTGTATCTGAGAGTAAATCTAAAACTACAATTTATATAACTCTCAAGTCTAGACATTCCTGGGTCATCTGGTGAATCAGATGGAATTTTTTTTTTGGGACAGGATCTCACTCTGTCACCCAGGATGGAACGCAGTGTGCAATTTCGGCTCACTGCACCCTCCACTTCCAGGGCTGAAGCAATCCTCCCCCCTCAGCCTCCCAAGTAGCTGGAGCCACAAGCATCCACCACCACACTCAGCTAAATAAAAACAATTTTTTTTTTTTTAGGGATAATTGCCTGGGCTCAAGTGATCCTGCCGCCTTGGCCTCCCAGAATGGTGGGATTACAGGTGAGAGCCAAGGTGCCTGACCAGATGAACCTTTTAATCATTTTAATTGTAGCCTTATGAGGCTCCTGATTTCCCTTCCACTCCAGGGCCTCAGGGCTCACCACCACCAGCCTTCCAGGGTCTCACAGGGAACTTCTGGGGCAGAGGGTGGGAATCTTTCCTTCCAAGAGGAGGCCTTCTTGGGGTGACAGAATAGGATAGAGGCTGAGGAAGGCCTGGGTGGCCATGAAAAATTCCAAAAAAGGTACCTTCTTACTTCCTTTTCTGCCCCAGTCTTCTCTCGTCCCTCTTCCCTCAGGAAATAGGGTCTTGTCATAGAGGGGCTGCTCAATTTCCACCTGGACACTGCTTCTCCATTGGACTCTACAGAGTCTGCACTAGGCTTTCAGGAATTAGCTTTCCCACACCATGATGCAATTTTTGTTTCCCAGAAACAGTGGATACCTGGGTAGGATCCACAGCCAAGGTGTTTGCTTTTTTTTTTTTTTTTTTTTAGGATAATGCAGTTTTGGGGGTTTTGTTCGCTTTTGTAAAAAATGGACTTTTTTGGAGCAATTTTTTGGTTCACAGCAAAATCGAGTGGGAAGTAGAGAAAGTTCTCATGTATCTCCTGCCCCCACACAGGCACAGCCTCCCCCACTATCAACACCCTGCACCAGAGTGGTACATTTGTTGCAATCATAAACCTGCATTGACACATCTTTGTCATCCAAAGCCTATAGTTTAAGTTTGAGTTTACTCTTGGTGTACATTCTATGGGTTTGGACAAATGTATAGTGACATGTATCCACCATGGTGGTATCATATGGAATAGCTTCGCTGCCCTAAATCGTTTGTGCTTTAGGGTAATGCATATTTTACCCATCGGAGTCAGGAGCAATCCCGGAAAGGTGGCAGCTCTCCTGTTCATAAGAGGTCACCAGTCCAGCATCTTGAGAGGTAGAAGTCTGACCAGGACAATCAGGAGCAAGGGTGAGGGTGGGGGATGCAGGGAGAAGCCAACACTATTGCTCCCAAGATACCAATGATTTAAAAGGATATGAGCTTTTGGGGGCTGTGTGGCTCAGAAGTACTCTTCTCAGAAAAGGTGACCTGTAAACTCGTGCGTTTGTCTCCATACCAGCATCTATGAGCCTGGTATCATTTTGGCCTCCTAAAGGCTGATCTCCTTGGGGAGACCAGAGCAGCCCAATGGAAGGGGTGGGGAAAGGCTTGTGAGTGGCTCTACCGCTCCCTTTCCCAGGTGACTTGCGATAATTCATTTAACTGAATGGATTGAAGTGCTTTAGGTTCACTAACGGTCTGCAGCGGGACAGAGCTGAGAAAAGGATGAAATGCAATCAAGAGACCAGAGGCAAGAGGTCAGGCTGATGGAGCTCCAGTGTGACCCTCAGGAACTTCAGGGACAGAAGTGGGCCTGGGCATGCACAGAGGAGCAGGGCTGGGGCTGTGGGCAGAGGAGCAAGGCGCAGAGGAATTTCTGTATATACAGATGCAAAATAAAGTTCATAAAAATTGGAATCAAATGCATGCTTTTTAAAAACTTGCTGGTCCATGCACTTTGGCATGCTGGATTGTGCCTGAGCTAAGCAACTCCATGTAGTGTCTCCTTTCCCCAAGCTCCCACCCTGCTCTCCAGCAGGCTCAGAGCTTGGGACACACTGCCCCTTCCCCCTCCTCCTGTCCTGGCAAGGATTTCAGGCTCTGCAGCCAGGAGCCTGCGGAGATTTGGGGCCAGCGGCTGCCCAGGCAAGAAAGAAAGAGAGGAAGCAAGGACCCCCCCCCAACCTCCCTCCGCTTCTCCCTCCCCCAGCCACAAGTCCCCCTCTCTGGGTCTTGAATGCTGAAGGAGAACAGAGAGTCCTTTTTGAGAAAGCCAGAGGCTGGGACAGAGTGGGGGCAGCTGGGAATCCGCCAACGCTCCCCCCATCTCAGCCTCTCCGTGGCAGCTGGAGCAGGCTGGGCTCCCTCCCACCAGTGTCGTCCCTTCCCCCAGCTCCCACGCTGCCCTTCACAGCCACTGGGTGATGGGGGGACAGTTAAACCTGGCTCTGGAGTGGAGATGCAGGGAAGAAGGAATTGGAGGCAAAATGATCCCTAGAACAGGTTGTAGGTAGCAGATGCTTCCCCTCTTCAGGGGTCTCTGGTAGGTTGAACTACAAGCTCAGGCCCTAAGTACCCCCACTTCACCTAGCCTCTTAGTTGAAACAGCCCAAATCTGCTTCTCATCTTGCTTTTGCATCACCCACAGCAATTGGGGATGGTGGTTAAGGGGAGTTTGGGGGTGCTAGGGGAAAAGGACAGACTGCAGAAGTCAAGGTCTCATCCCTTCCCAAGCAGGACCTCCTATGCTGGGTCTATCTCACTCTAAGATGGAGCAGGGAGGGGGCTACCCTCCCCGCCTTCTCTCTCCATTTGGATGGAGGCTTGGAGGGCTTGTCTGACCCTTTAACCCCTGCCTCTTCTCAGAGGTCCTGCATCTCAGCTGGGGATGCCCTTTCTATGGGGAGCCAAAGATGTCAAGATGCGGCTAAAGGTTCCCAGACAGATGTCTTCCCGCAGCTACGGCCTCTTCCTCCTTGAAACTCATACCTCACAGCTCCTAAGGGCAGGCCCACAGATTCTCAAGCACCCTCCCACAGTGACAACTATGCTTGTGCAGGCTTGAAGGCTTGTACATTTACAAATTTGCCTGCTGAGACACAAACACCGGTGCTCATCCGTGAATAACTGCCGCACTCCCTGCCTATGGAGAGCACGTGGTCATGGACACACACACACACACACACACACACACA
>NW_016107628.1:644919-650258 GCF_001604975.1 Cebus imitator
ACACACACACACACACACACACACACACAGATTCTATTTATGGCTCTGACCCTAGCTCAGGAACCCTGGTGTCCAGGCTCAGAATTTCCCAGCTGCTCTACTTGGTGCAATAACATGTCCTTGCCTGACTTCTCCTGGGCCCAGAAGCACCCACGGCTCCCCGTGGCCAGGGTCTTCCTCACACCCTCCCGTTCCTCCCCATGCCCTTTCCCTCTGTGTCCTCTTTTGCCAGTACTCCACAAAAGGAAAGCAGCCAGGCACAGTATGTAAAGGGATTGGTCCACTCTTCTCCATATGGGAATTTCATTTCCAAGAATTCAAAGCCCTGTCCCTGCCCGCCCCATTGTGGTTGTTAATCTTTGCTTTGGCATAGCCATTGCTGCAGAATGCCATGGACAAGTGGACTGGGGGGTCACTCTCACCAGCCTCTGTGAAAGTCCTCAAAGCCCATGGCTTGGAGCCCATGGACAATGCTGCTCGGGACATCCGGAGGGGTGCTGGGGTTGGGGGTGGGGGCTGAGGCACGCCGCTCTTCCTCCCCACACCCCACCCAGCTGTCCCTGGCACTCAGGGCCCCTGTAGCTGGTGTCCGGAACTGCTTGGTGACTCTGGAAGCCAGATGCTCCCCTGCCCCTCTCTAACCTCAAACTGGACCCCCAGCCGCTCAGGCTAGGACTCCCAGAGGAATGGATATTTTCAGCGGGTGGCAAAGACGCGAGGACTCGCAGTGCCAAACATCCTTCCAGCTGGGAGGCCAGGAGATGCAGTGAGAGGAGGGACTGCCTTGGGGAAGGGCTAGAGCTGGGGGAGAGGGGTGAAGGGAGGGCTGGAGGGGCGTGTGTGGTGGGTTGAGGGTCTAATTGTGGGCAGGGGGCCGGGCCAGGCAGAGTGAGGAGGGCACTAGGGTAGGTGAGCGCCGTAGATCTGTACACGCATTGGTAGTTTGGAGACTGTTAATTCCAAGTTCCAAGTATCCCACTCGGCTTTTCTCTCCCACTCCTTCCACATCCCATTCCCACTTCATCCCTCCTCAGCAGCCTCCCTCGAGCTCCAGAGTACAGCCCCTGCTCTTTAGGGATACTCACCCCACGGCCCATCTTGGGGCAGAGTGGCTGAGGGACCTTAGCGGGAGAGGTCACCAGGAGGATCCCAAGCCCACACCAGCCCGTCCCGTCCCGGAGACCCTGGCAGACGGAGACAGCCAAAGCAACAGGGTAGCCTTAAATAGGTCCCTCTCCCCCCTCCCCCGCCTTCTCCTCCTCCGAAAGAAACGTTTGTTGAAACAGGATCCCTGAGGACTCCTCCCCTCCCGCCCCTTTAGCCACTGGCCCTAGACAGCCCATTTGTCCTGAGGCTTGCCCCCCCCCACCGGCTCCTTTCAACCCCCTCTGGCCCGAGGCACTCACAACTCAGAGAGGCTGCCAGGGAAGGGGCCCCGGGTCCCAGGTAGGGGGATGTGCCCCCTAGGATCTGGTTGAGGGGGATCAGTTGCCTCAGAATCCCAGGATGACAGAGGCCATGTGGTCTAACTCTTCTTTTCCAAGTGGGGAAACTGAGGCTCAGAGAGATTAAACAATTTGAATTGACAAGACAGAACCAGAACTCAGGTATCCTGAGTCTACAACCAACATCCCAGAGAAAGAAAGAAACATAGACTCCTCTGTTCCCTCCGCTAGAGAGGTTGCAGGGCCACTAAAGCCCAGAAGTAGTTAGAATTGGAACTGAAGGCTGACCTCTGCAATTGAAGCACCTGGAAAGGGGCCCCGGGTGGAGTCAAAGGTGGCTCAAGAGGCAGTGGGAAGTTTGGAGATGGAGGCGAGAGCGTGTCCCCAAACCCTGCCAGGTGTAATCTCTCCAAAGTTTTGGAGGATAATCAAGACTCTGGTAGAGAGGGGCAGGCCAGGGCTAGAGGGGAACTGTGGGACCCCCTAGCAGGGATCTGATGCCACCTCTGGGCTTTGCTTCCCCCTCGTTTATCGTGTCATCCTGTGGAAGAGCTCCAGACTGAACTATGCCTGGGGTTGGTGAGTAGTGTTCGCGAGAAGTCAAAAGAGGAAAACACAGAACCTCTAAGATGTGTGTGGAGGTCAATATCACAGCAACTATGAGACAGGTGAACGAGAAAGGAAATGACTGCTTCCTTCCTCCAGTGGGGAGGGGAAGGACCGAGGCTGGAGAAGGGGCCTCTCTGCAGGGCAGTGGGGGATACTGGAAATGTCTGAGCAGTGAGGATGCCCGCCAGAGTCAGGAGCAATCCCAGAAATGCCTGAGGCTTTGCCTGGGGCTGGACAGGGTATCTTTAACCTTCTACCAGCTAGAAACTGGGGGCAAGGAGATGACCCAGGACAGGGCCAGCTGGTCTAGGGGTGTTGTTGCTGTTCATATGATGAAAAAGCCAAAGGATGAGGGGCACAGAGAGGAAGGGGAAACCAGAAGGGGCAGAGAGAAAGGAAAAAACTCTGCTCCCACCTTCTACTGGGAACCTTCAGGGGACAGGATTCCCGTGGAGTGGCCCTGTTTCTCTGGGCACAGAGATGCAGTAAGGGGAAGCCAGTAGGGCAGGTCTAAGCGTCCTGAGTGCAAAGAAAGCAGACAGAAAGGGAGGAGGGAAGAGGGGCTTTGGCCAGAGGCCTAGGGTGCCTGCTGGCGGGGCGGGGTCCTTCTCTGGCCCCAGAGGGAACTCCCTGCAGAGGGATTATCAGCCTCTCCTCTAGCAAATCCACTCTCAGGGCACAAGGCTCACATCTGAATTCCCTAAATAACCGGCCCCCTTCGGGCCTGCAGTTGAGATTTTCCATTACAGGGACCTAGTAGGTCCCATCTCACTTCCACCCTCCTTCCCTCTCTGGGTTCCAGTCAGAAAGGGCGGGTAGGATGGGGCCAGCAAGGCCTTCCCATGGCCCCTTCACTGACCTTGGCTTTGGTCTTGGGGGAGAATGGGCAGCGGGAGGAAACAATGAAGGGGACAGATACCAGTTCACCGTGTGTGTGTTGAGGAGAGAGGGGAGTAGCAGGAAAGCTTGAGGTTAGACATCAGGAGAGACTGGAAGAGCAGAAGTCACTACAGAGCAGCCCCGAGGCAGCTAGGGCCATCAACACCGGGGCAGCCTTGCCTGGGGCTGCGGGGACAACATGATAAGTTGGGCTTTAGGAAGGACCTATTCCTTAGGTTCCTGGGCTAGAATTCCTGGATAATCTTCTGCCCAGCCCTCTCCAGGACACACACTGAGATAGAAGAGGAAACACTAGTCCCCGAGTCTGAAGGTGTGCAAACTTCAAGCACTCTCACAGTTTCCATCCACCCCTCACCCCTGCTGGCACCTCCCAGTACTGCCCAGTCCTTCCAAAGGCCCTGGCTCTGGTCCCTGTGGCCAAGCTCAATACCGGAAAGGATGTGCCCTTCCTCTGCCCCTACAGCCTGCTGGGGCTCCCTGCCATGCCCTGCATTTGGGTGAGAGCACAGCCCGAGGGGCACTGCTGCTCACATCCTTAGGGCTCAGAGAAATGGAAGAGTGGGCAGGACACCCAGGTTCTATTCTTCTGCCGTGCGTCACTGACCACCCTCCCTGCCCAGTGAGAGCTGAGGCTCTGGGGGCTCTCCCTCCTTCTTGTCCACCATGAACCTCAGGCTTTAGGACATTAACAGGGGTAGACACCTGATTCTTTGATCTGGAGTGCCTGGGTTGGGCTACTGCTCTTCAGACACAGCCAGCAGTACCAGTTTGGATCAAGGCCATTGGAGTAAGAGGAGCAAAGGAGAGAGAGAGAAAGACTTGGAAGCAGGAGGAAGGGAGGCCAAGATGCCTGGGCTGGGGAGTGCGCTGAGAGGAAGTCACAGATCAGGAAGGGGGTCTACCAAGGGGAGAGTGGGGATGGAAATCATTTGAAGATCATGAAAGAGAGAGAGGATGGAGTGGTCCTGAATCAAACCTTTGGTTGGTAAGAAGTGTGTGTGTGTGTGTGTGTGTGTGTGTGTGTGTGACAGGGGGAGAGAGAGAGAGAGAGAGAGAGAGAGACCAAGAGAGTTGCAGACAGACAGCAATGTGCATGTACCTGTGTACGGATGCGTGCTCGTTAGTGACTGGGAGGACCTGACCGCTGGTCCTGTGTGTGATATGAGACGGTGTGGGGTACCAAACCACGTTCCAAAGGGGGAGCTCCTCAGCCGGAGGACCAGACTCATTCGGATGTGTGGCCAATCTGCTGTGAATGGGTTATCTGTATGCAAGCCTGAGTACAGAGGTGCGTGTGAGTCCGTGTGTGCGTGCATGTGGGCCCGTGGGGAGCTTGTGTGAAGCCGGGTGTGGGTGTACGTGAGAGTCCATGGGAGAATGTGTGTGTGCACAGGGAGGGGGTGGGGACGCTGCTCAGCTGCAGATGGGCTTTCAAGGTCTCCAAGAAACAGTTTTGTTTCCTAAGTGACTGGCCTCCTGGGGCCTCCAGCCCAGATTTGAAGGTTGTTTCAAGATCATGTAAGAGAGAGAGGAGGAGGGAGAGTGGGAGGGAAGAGCTGGGAGGCTCTATCACCCCCATGTCCCTCCTCCCGCCCCCTCACCCCACTTCTCTGCTGCAGTCTTGATTTGGGCCCAGCTCTCCAGCCCTGCTCCTCTGTCCTCCGCTCAGCTGCCACCCCCCGCCCCGCCGGGCGTCTCTCCTTCTCTTCCTTCTTCCATTCCCTCTAACTCTTCTTTTCCATTCTTCTTTAGGGCCTGTGGTCTTGTCACTGCTGCCACGCTTCTGAGGCCTTCTGGGAGTGTGGGTGGAGTTTTTCTGCTTGCAAGGGGAGCCCATCTTGGGGGATGAGATGAGGGGAGCTGGGAAGGCCTGGGGTGGCCATGACAAGAGTCCAAGAAAGATGACTTCTCACTCTCCCTTCCCCTCCAGGCCTCTGTCCTCCCACCCCCTCAGGTTATAGTGACCTGTTAAAAGGTTGGGCTCAGAGCTCCAGAGTGGTTTGTCCAAGTTCTGCTGGTGCCTCAGTTTCCTCACTCGACTTCAAGGATGGTGTTGAATTTTCTGCCTATCTCTCCTTTAACATCTGCTCCTCTGTTTTCTTTTTGTTTTTTCTTTTCATTTTCTTTTATTATTTTTTTCTTTATCTGTTAAGCCGTTCCTTCAACATGGTCTTTTTTTTCAGTCTACTCAAAGTAGATTCTAAAAATCTCTTCTGGCCAGGCACGGTGGCTCATGCCTGTATTCCCAGCACTTTGGGAGGCTGAGGTGAGAGGACTTCTTGAGTCCAGGAGTTCAAAGTCAGCTTGGGCAACATGGTGAAATGCTGTCTCTAATAAAAATACAAAAAAAATTTAGCCGAGTGTGGTGGCATGTGCCTATAGTCC
>NW_016107628.1:650418-688275 GCF_001604975.1 Cebus imitator
TATTGCATAAATTACATCTTGCATGACAAAACTAACAACAACAACAAAAAACTCTTCTTCTCTATCCCTTAAAAAAAAAAAAAAGACAGAGTCTCACTCTGTCACCCAGGCTAGAGTACAGTGGCGTGATCAGCTTACTGTAGCCTCGCTCTCCTGGACAAGCGATCATCCTGCCTCAGCCTCCAGAGTTGCTGCATCTATAGGCACGCACTGCCACACCCATCTGGTTCTGTCATTTAAATCTCTCCCCTAGACTATTTTTATTGTCCGTTTTTTTTGTCTCCTCTCTGTCGCCCAGGCTGGAGTGCAGTGGCGTGATCTCAGCTCACTGCAACCTTCCCCTCCCAGGTTCAAGCGATTCTCCTGCCTCAGCCTCCCGAGTAGCTGGGATTACAGGTGAGTGCCACCACGTCCGAGTAATTTTTTGTATTTTTAGTAGAGACGGGGCTTTACCGTGTTATCCAGGCTGGTCTCGATCTCCTGACCTCGAGATCTGCCTGCCTGGGCCTCCCGAAGTGCTGTGATTACAGATGTGAGCCACCTCACCTGGCCTGTTACCTTTTTATTGTTTAAACCACATTGTATAGAATTTGGGAAATAGGATGAAGAAGTACTCAGAAGCATTTTCCTCAGTCTCTGTCTGAGCTGCATTCCCACCTCCTTTTGTTCTTCCTTCTGTCTGGTTTCAGACAGCGCCATGTTGTGTTCTGCCTGTTCCTTCCATAGGTGGAAGTCCCAAGGGAGGAAAAGGAACCGACTCAAAGTGTGGCCCAGGGGCCAGGGTCAACCCTTCCCTGGAGCATGATGGCCCCGGGCTATTCTACGCCTCCGGTTTCCCACCTGTCCTCTCACGGTCCCCACCCATTATAATGGGTGCTTGCCTAAAAGTCAAGCCAGCTGAGGCTAGTCCTGCTGGGGCCACTGCCCACCTGCGTGACCTTGGACAGGAGGCTTCTCTCCTCTGATCTTGGCATCTTCATCAGAATAACAAGGAACGGGCTTAGAAAATCTCTGCGGTTCCTCTCCAGTTTTGATGATCCCCAAATTCCAGGCTACTTCCTCTCAGCGCACAGCTCAGCTCAGGTGAACAGCAGAAATGACCTGCACGTTGTCCCTGTGTGAGAACCATGAATTGGAGACCTGGTTCAGAAGGAGATCCCAGGGCGTAGGTTCTCCTATCTTGTTTGTTAGCATGGAGGCAGGTGCTCCTATTTTGTTTATTATTACGACTCATAGAAATGAGTCTGAGCTCTTTGACTTGGCATGGCAAAAGGGAAGGGCTCAGGTTTGAGCAGACGCTACCCTGGTTTCTTACAGAGAGCCACTGCCAGAGGTTGGACAGGGTCTGGGTATCTTTGGGGGAGAAGGGCAGGGCTGGGGGTGAGACTGAGAAAGTCTGACATCTCTTGGCTGGTATCTGATCAGCAAACACCAGAGGAGTCTGTTTCCAGAGATTCTTTGGGCTGGGAAAAGTGTGTTGGGGATATGAGGAGGATGGGCTTAATGGGCCCTGCTGAGTGTGAGGAGCAAGGGTCACAGCTGCACCCTCCAGGGTTCCTCCTAGCCTTTGATTCCATCTGGGCAGGGAGGGAGCGGCCCCTCAGCCCCCTTGAGGTAGGTTTGCTTTGGCCAGAGATCTGACCCAGCCACTGGCCCAGAGCACCCCACCTCCCCGCTCCCCCTATCAAGAGGCAGCTGGCTGGGCCTCCAGTCTCCTTCTTCCCACCTCCTTCCTCCCTTACCAGGCCCCCTCCTCTTGGCCCCGGATACAGCTCTGTTTATCTGCCTGTCCCCTGTGGCATTCTCTCTACTCAGAGAGTTCGGAATGCCCTGCAAATATCTGGCACACAGGGCCACTGCCTCCCTCCCACATAGCAGTCTCTCCCTGGAATTTCAGGGAGCTTGGCCTCCTCTGTGCCTCAGTGTCTCTGAAAGTCCGAGATCCTTTTACTTTTCGGCTCCTGTCTGGATGTTCTCGCCACTGCCCCCTTGAGGAACGTGAGTGCCTCCGAGTGACTAAAACAGGTCATGTGCTTTTTTGATGCTATAGGATCATTTAGACATTCAACACGCATTTGTTGAGCACGTACTATATGCTATATTCTGTGCAAGGTACTAGGAAGGTAGTTACAATCAAGGCAAACAAGGTCCCCACCCTCACTGTCCTTTCTCTCAGAATCTCATGCCATTCAGTCAGTAAATCCCTCCACCCATTCTTGACCTTGTCCTCCCAGGCTCATAGCCCTTAGGGACTCTCCACTTCCATTTCCTCAAACTTTCCCCACTTCTTTACCTCGATTTTTGCCGAGCAAGGTTGAGTGGGCCTCGCTCTGCCTCCTGCCTGGGTGATTCTCCTAACCCCATGACACGGGAGCAAAGTCTGAGCGATGACGTATTGGAAATCACACTGGACTGGACTGGAGGGAGGGCAGAGGCCTTCAGTGTGGGACTTGCTCTACCATTAACCAGCTCTGTGCACTTGAATGAGTCCTTTACCTTTCGTCAATAAAGTCGGGTGTGGGGCTGGACTAGCTAGGGATTCTCACCCTTAGCTGCATGTTAACATCCCATGCCCAGGGTTCACCTTCAGGTACCATGTTTTTAATTGATCTAAGGTGAGACTTAGGCATCAGTGTTTTTTTTTTTTTAATTTATTTTTATTTTTTTATTTTTTTGAGACAAAGTCTCGCTCTGTTGCCCAGGCTGGAGTGCAATGGCAGGATCTTGGCTCACTACAACCTCCACCTCCCAGGTTCAAGCAATTCTCCTGCCTCAGCCTCCAGAGTAGCTGGGATTACAGGCAAGCACTACACGCCTGGCTAATTTTTGTATTTTTAGTAGAGATGGGGTTTCACCATGTTGGCCAGGCTGGTTACCAACTCCTGACCTCGTGATCCACCCACCTCGGCCTCCCAAAGTGCTGGGATTATAGGTGTGAGCCACCGCCCCCAGCCACATCAGTATTTTTTTTTTTAACTCCCCAGATGAACCAATAGGCAGAGATGAGAACAACTGAGCTAGATCCTAAGATCGGTAGCTCATCATAGCTAGCAGTTAGTGAGCACTTATTGTAGATTGCATGTTTGTGTCTCCCCAAAATCTTCAGGTTGAACCTCTGATGTGATGGTATTGGGAGGTGTGGCGCTTGGGAGACAACTAGGTCATGAGGGCGGGACACTGGTGTGTGGGATTAGTGCTCTTTTAAGACGAGACCTGAGAAAGCTTGCTTCCTCTCTCTGCTCACCACCATGTGGGGGGGGATACAGCAAGAAGGTGGCTGTCTGCAAACTAGGAAGGGACCCTCACCAGGTACCGGATCTGCCAGCACCTGGATCTTGGACTTCCCAGTCTCCAGAACTAATGAAGACAGCATACAGTGTTTAGTCCTCACAACTCTATTTTACAGATGGGAAAACTGAGGCACAGAACCGAAGCTTACCCAAGTGTGGAGGGGAGGTGGGATTCAAACCTAGTTAGTGTGTTTCCAGAGCCTGCGCATGTAACTTCCAGGCTATAGGGACCCATTGAAGCTTCTCCTGTGGGTTTTTGTCTCTAGGAGTGCATGACCAGAACCGTCTGGATGCAGTGGCTACAGTGAGGAGTGCTCCAGAAGATAAAGGGGAAGAAAAAGTGCCAACTCTTATGCATCTGTGTTGAGCCACATATTGCTGGCTGCTGGTTTCTCATCATTGCGTTTAGAAGGTGATGGAAGCCCAGAGAAGGGGGAGATGGTTCTTAGTTGGAAGAATCAGAAAGGTCTTCTTGGAGGTGGTGGCATTCTAGGTGGGCCTTGACAGATAGGTAGGCTCTGACTCAGAGAGACAAAGAGAAGGAGCAATGTGAGCGCAGGTGCAGAGAGCGGAAGCACTCAGTGCACAAGGAAGAAATGTGGGAGGTAAAACTGGAAATAGATGTTGGAGCCATTTCATGGAGGGCCTTGAATGCCAGAGTAATTGCCATTCTAATTGCTAGTGTTTCCTAAAAGGCTCTGATGATAAGAATCATCTGGGTGCTTGTTAAAACTATAAAAGAGCAGGCACATTTCTTCAAGATTCTGATTCATGAGGGTGGGCGTGGAGAGTGGGAATCTGTATTCTTACCACCAAGCAAGTTTGAGAAATATTCCTATAAACAACATTGAGCCACTTAAAGTTTTTGAGAAGGGGAGCAATCTCACCGAAACTGTGTTCTAGGAAGGCTCATTTGATGGCAGGGTGTGCACCTGTACGTGGACAGGGGTGTTGGGCTGGAAGGGAGAGACTGATGGGGGCTCTAGGTGGTGACAGTCGAGCAAGACAGTGGCAGCGACAGAGAGGAGACAGGGATGGATGAAAAGACGTTTGGGAGGTAGACGTTCAGGATGTGGCAGCTGATTGGACATCAGGGTAAAGAAGAAAGCAGTTGGAGATGGTGGCGATGATGAGGATGCTGGTGCAAAGTTAACTAAAATAAGAGTAGGGGAGAAAGGAGGTTGCTTGGGGGTATATGAAGGTTGAGATGCTACAGGCAGGGCTTCAGATGAAGGCACTCGGTGGGCGACAGAAGTGGGGACTGGAGCTTGGGAGAGGACATGGGCCATGGGAACCAGGTGGATGGAGGTGAACACTAGCCAGGCAAGCAGAGGAGATGGCCCAGGCAGGGGAGGTAGAGGACAGGGGTCTGCAGATTCCGGATAGAGCCTTGGGTAACACCTACGATAGAGGAGGAAGATCTGGGAGATGGCAAGGTAGAAAAGCCAGGGAGCTGGAGAAGTAGGCCAAGTAGAGGGACCCAGAAGCTGAGGGAGGAACAAGTTTTAAGGGGCAAAAAACTAACAGTTTCAGTTTTCAGATGCCAAGGGGAAAGGAAAGCTGGTCACTTTTTTTTTTTTTTTGGTCAACTCAGAGGTCACTGGTGTGTCCTTTGGGAAAACAATTTCCATGTCAAATTGAGTTTGGAAATAAAACTGAAGCGTTGAGGACTGTGGTGAGGAAGCTGAGGCAGGGCGTAGGTTGCCCTCTCCCAAGGGGATTGTGGGAAATGGAAGGGGAAAGAAGACTGGGTAAACTGAGGCAGTAGATGGGGAGAGCCAGTGAACAGACGAGACCCATTTAGAAGAGTCTCTTCTCCTTTGCCACTGGTCCCCCCTCCGCCTGTGGGCCCTAGCTTTGATCATAACGGGGCACCATGATACACGTGTTTTCATTTCATCTTCACAGCAATCCTCAAAAAATAAAGAGATCAGTACTCTAGTAATTCTCACTTTACAGACGATGACACTGAGGCTAGAGAGAGTGAGTAATGGGATTCAGGCTACATGGCTGGCAAATCCAGGTCTACGCTGTCTGGTTCTGAAATCCCAGCCCCAAAGCTTTTTACTTCATTGAAAACACAGAAGTTTTATGTCTTAGGCCCAAGGTCCTGATTGGTAACCTGGCTCATCCCCCGATTTCCAGGTTCGTTCTGGCTGGTCCCCTTTACTCAAGGATATCTAGTTCAGGAGCTGGGATCCTTCATGCCAGTGCTCAGGGCTTCAGTACCAGCTGGATTCCCTGCCACCCTGCCCTGCTGGCTGGTTGGATCTAGACACCCTTGTCATCTCCCAGCTCCTTCTGAGGACAATAATTTCTATGGTGCAGATGCAGCCAGCAACATGGCTGAGGACTTGTGCTGTGGAGTCAGAAGGCCTGGAGAAGAAATCCTATGTCTACCACTAACTGGACACATTTTTTTTTGAGAGAGGGTCTTGCTATATTGCCCAGGCTGGAGTGCAGTGGTGCAATTGTGGCTCACTGCAGCCTCAACTTCCTAGGCTCAAGCAATCCTCCTGCCTCAGCCTCTTGAGTAGCTGGGACTACAGTTGGAGCCCACCATGCCTAGTTTTTTTTTTTTTTTTAATCTTTAGTAGTGACAGGATCTTTCTAGCTGCCCAGGCTGGTCTCAAACACCTGGGCTGGGCTCCAGCAGTCCTCTGGCCTTGGCCTCCCAAAATTCCTGGATTATGGGTGAGTCACTGAGCCTGGCTTGGACAAATTTTTTAGCTTCTCTGAACTTCAGTATTTTTTAACATCTCTAACTTAGAGAGTCACTTTGAGAATTACAATGCCCAGTGAAGGTTAGCAATTATTTTGTGCCCTTGATTTCCAATGTCCTGGCTTTCAGACTGTAATTTCTTTTTCAGCTTGGTCTGACCTCCAGCGCATTTCCCTCCCAGAGGACAGAACTCAGCTTTTCCTAGGCTGCTTAGGAAGCCAGCCGGGGCTGCTTCGTGAGGGATGGAAGGTTCAGGTTTTGAAATAAGAGGAGGAACTGTCTATCAGCTGTAGATGAAAGTAACTGGTGTACGATGGGCTCCAGGGGAAGTAACAGTGTCCGCTGAGGAGGCGACATGACTGCCAGAGAGGAAGGGCCCAGATTCCCTCTCTTGTCACTTGCTGTTTCCTCACTTCCTCAGTCACTCGCAAATGTCTGTTAAGCTTTTACTCCTTGCCAGGCAACTCTGTAGGCTTTGGGGGAGAACAAAAAAGAGTTAACAGTGGCCTTGAGAAACTCACAGCCAGGATGGAGAGGCAGATGTAAACAAGTCCCGTAATTACAATGCAGAGTGGGAAACTCCACCGAGGAGCTGAGAACAGGGTGCAGTGGGAGCAAGGGGGTGGGTCGCGCTAGCGTCAAAATTCTGGGCCCCCGCTCTCTCCCATGGCCAGCTCGGTCACCCCCACTGTTCCATCTGTTTCTTTGTTTTTGCAGTCTTTATTGCTGGCTTTGTTTTTCCTTCACTTTCCTAATAGAGAGTCTTTGGAAAAATTCCACCCTTGTTTCAGTTGGAACAGGGAAAAGGAGAATTGTCTACTCTTCAGCCAAAAGAGCCAAGGGGTGCTGGGTTCCTGGAGAGTCCAGGTGGACAAGTGGAGGAAGCAGGGACTGTCCCAAGGGAGCCAGGGGAGAGCCTGCAGCGGGGCAGGCATGGGGCAGGGAGAGGTGAAAACATGGGAGGAGCTGTGCCTGGCTGGGGGGCCCACGAGCCTGTGTGCTCCCCAAGTCCTCTTCCAGAACTCTCTCTGCATCCCCTGTCCTCTGTTCTGATTGGAGGAGAGAGTTGGGACTTCTTCCACTTCAGAGAATCCCGTAAAGCCCGGTTACATTGCTCTTTCCCCACCCAGATAGCTGTGAAGGGCTGGGACCCCAGAGATAGAAGTGAGTCTTTGACATTATTCACATCAGAGGGCTGTGTGTGTGTGTGTGTGTGTGTGTGTGTGTGTGTGTGTGAAATCCCTCCATTCCCTCTTTCCCCAAACCACCACACACACAAAGCTCGTTGTTCCCCGGGCTGTCAGTTCTGCATTCCATTCAATACATGTTTATTGAACACCCACTACGTGTTGGAAGCTGGAGCTGCCTAGTGGAAAAAGTTATTTCAGAAGGCTGCATAGGCACCAGATATGCATATGCGTGCATGAATACAGGCACATGTATGTATGAATCAATGTGAGCGGGCTAGGGAAACAGGAAGAAGGAGGAAAGAAGAATGTCTGGGAAGCTGGGGAGTCAGGTAGCTTGCGTTTGTTTGCATCTGGGTGCTCCCATTTGCTGGCTGTGTGACCTCAGGTAAATTATATAAGCTTTCTGTGCCTCTGCCTCCCATCTGTCAAATAGCGGTAACCGTAGTATTCACCTCACGGGGTTGGTGTTGTGAAAGCCGAATGAATGAGTGTGTGCACAGAGTGTGTGCAGCGGTGCCCAGCAAGGAGTAGGTGCTCTGTAGCAATTACTGTTCCCTTCTCACCCCGCTCAGAGCTGGGTGAAGACAAGCTCATAAATGACTGGTTCACATTTGCCTCTTGCTCAGCCTCAGTGATGCAGAGGCAGTCACTTGGTGCCACCCGCCTCCTGCCCCCTGAGGCTCGCCTACAACACTCAGCCCACAAATCTCTAAACCACTGCCATCTCCTGCCCTTGGCTGACCCCGCCCCACACTAGGCTGCTCAGAGTAGAGAAGAAGTAATATCATAGCATAGGGGTTGCTTCAGTCCCACGCTACCCTCCAGGCATATATCTGAGCCGCCAGTTCCCTCTGAGCAGACTGGGAATGGAGAATTGGGACGGGTGAACATCTGCGGTGGAGCCCAGGCGCCCACCCGATGCAACTGGGGAACAAAGAACCTATCAGGAGGTCAGGAGGGAGGCCAAGGGGATTCCAGCTCCAAGGGATCCATTCGTGGCATTCCAGAGTGGGCGGCAGCTGGCACGAATCCTTGGTTCAGAAATGGCAGGGCCCCCTCAGGAGTCAGGGCCAGGTCATGCCAAAGTCCCAGTGACATCGTGGCTCTGCTATTCTTGAACAGCTGTGCTGCCCCCCTTGGCATAGGGTTCGAGAATGGAATGGAGGCAGGAGTGTGGGCTTGGCCAGGGCAAGAGGAGTGTTCAGACACACACACACACACACACACACACACACACACACACACCCAGTCCACCATGAGGGTGCAGATGCCTGGTTCAGGGAGAAAAGAGGAAGAGGGTGGAATGTGAATGTGTGTGTGTGTGAGCGTCTGTGTCGGGGGGAGATGGGTTTGTGGTTCTGTGAGTGTGTCTGGTGTTTGGGTGTGCATGTCTCTGTGTTTATCTTTGTGTGTGCACTTCTGTTTCGGTGTGTCTCTGTAGGAGTTTGTTGTCTGGGCGAGGGTAGATTTTTGCGCTACTTCTGTCTCTGACTCTTTGCTTGAGCCTCTCAGCAACTCAGCAGAGAGAATTTTCCCTTCTGCGAAGGTGGGAAAATATAGCTCATCAGGGCAGTATGGGCCAACACTTTATAAACACACACAAATCACAGGACATTCTTGCGTGTGATCCTTAGCTCCCTATAAAGCTAGGGTTGATACACATTTAAAAGAGAGAGAGCTGAGTCCTATGTGTATGCTTCTGTCATTTCTACATGTCTGACTGATGAGCATGTGTGCTTACGTATTTGACATATTTGTCACTGTGTCTCCATGGCAGTATCTGTGTCTACAGCTTGGTGTATACTCGTGTGCTAGGCTCATATTTAACTGTGTTTCTGGCGACGTTTATCTTTAAGCAGCAACATAACAGGAGTTAGAAGCACAGGTTCCACAGTGAGACGATCCAAGGTTCGAATCCCTGTGTCACTGTAACTAATCCACTAACCTTGGACAAGTTTCTTAACTTTTCTATGCCTCAGTTTTTTCACAGGGATAAAAATAGCCCATGAGGATACAAGAGATCATGTTTAGTGCCTGGCACAAGTTAGCATATGTTAACAGTCCTGTCTTTGAACGTGCTTCTTTCTGAGAGCTGTCTCCTTGGTTGGGACTGCAGTGTGTCACATCTCAGCCGGAGTATACACTGCTTCTGGGCAGAGCGTGGGTCTCAATTATCTTTAACAATACCCATGACCCCTCAGTGCCACCTCGGTGCCTTGTGCACTTGTCATTTCAAGGTGAAATGAGGCCTGTTTCAGGTGAAACAGGATGGATGTCAGATGCAGGCCCATGCCTGGGGTAGTACATGGAGGGCAGGTGGGAAGCTGGGGATGGCAGTGTCATCACAGCCCAGCTGGGCATCAGGGTCCCTCACGGTCATTCCTGCACACCTGACCAGGTCTCCCTGCAAGCCCAGCCTCCCTCCTCCTTCGTGTCTCAGTCTGGCCTTGAAACTCACTGAAGGGCCTCCTTCCTCCTTTTTCTTCTCACCCCACCCTAGGGCACTAGCCTAGGTGCTGGGAGGCCTGTGTGTATGTGTTTTGTTTTGGAGATGAGTCTCACTCTGTCGCCCAGACTGGAGTGCAGTGGCGCAATCTTGGCTCACTGCAACCTCTGTCTCCTGGGTTCAAGCGATTCTCCTGCCTCAGCCTCCTGAATTGCGGGGTGCCTGCCACTATGCACAGCTAATTTTTGTATTTTTAGTAGAGACGGGCTTTCACCATATTGGCCAGGCTGATCTCAAACTCCTGACCTTGTGATCCGTCCACCTCAGCCTCCCAGAGTGCTGGGATTAAAGGCTTGAGCTACTGCGCCTGGCCCTGCATGTGTTTTCAGTGGGTGGGATGAGTGCTCTCCAGTCTACACCATGCCTCACTGTTTTGCAGCTTGTGTGTGTTTGTGCATGGCTCTGTGGGGGTGTGTGTCTGGGAGATGTCTTTCTGTGTGATCCACGCTCTGTTACAGTGGGGACATGTGTCTGTGTGTGTGATGTGCCTCGTGCCTGGGGTTTGTTCCCCTCCCCCAGCTTTCCCAGTTACATAAGCAGCTGAGGGGTCCGGCAGGCCTGGGCTATGGGCTCCTCCTACTGGCCGCCTCTGGCACCTGCAGTCTGGGGAGGGGACTGCTGATGACGCTGCTTTCATGTTGGGCCTTATCCCCTCTGGAGGGAGACACCAACCGGGTACTCAATGCAGACCTGCCTCCAGCTACTTCCCAGCCCCAGGTCACGGGGTAAGAGAGGATACCTCAGCTCCATGAAGAGCCCTCTCATAATGCTCATACTGTGGGCTGGTTATGAGTTCTTTATGAAATGTCTCCTCAACATATAGGACCATGTTCCCTGAGGTCAGGGGACCAGGCCTGCCTTGTTTACCATGGCATCTCCAGTGCCCAGTACAAGGCCTGGCCCAATCAATATTTGTGAATGACTAAGTTTACAGGGTGGAGAGGCTTAGGAGAGGGGACAGTATGGTGTAGGAATATTTGGGGCTTTGGGGACAGACAAGCCTGGGCTCAAGTCACCCCATGGCCATTAAAAGCCGTGTGGCCTTGGGCACGATACTTAACCTGTCTACACTCAGGTTTCTCTTCTGTTAAATGACACCACCTTGCAAAATATGCTATAAGGACTGAACTAATATCCAAAAGGGCCTTCTTGTGTAAGCATTTCATAAATGACATCTATCATTATTACAACTGGTAACATCTTTCATCCCTCAAGCATCAGGAAGGCACTAAATCTGCTCAGTAATTAAATCCATTTTAAAGGGAGAGACGTGTTCTTCCAAAAGCTTCCCTGTGAGTTTCAGTTTTCACATAGCTCCATATGCCTGTGGATGGATCTAGACGATGTGGCTCTGGAGCAACCAGGCTGTGGATATTTCAAAGTGGGAATAAATAGGCGCCCTGCTGCCCTGTTCATGGGCTGGCAGTCCTGGGAGGCGAGGGCTGGACCTCTGATCTCCCTTCGAGGCCTCACACATTTGGCCTCAGAATTTCTCTGGCTTCTCCAGGGTTCCTCAGTGTGGCTTCTATCAGCAACCCCATGAGCAGGACCTCAGAGTGAAGCACTGTGACACACTTAGGAATGCAAAGTCAAGGGAGGTCTGGTCTGGCCTGTGCCACTTTCCCTCTCTGGGCTTCAGTTTCCTCTTCTGTAAAGGGGGGTGAGTGAGTGGCAGGGAAGGGGGATGAGAGGGGACAAGGAGAGGGTTGGAGGGTTGAGGGTGCTAAATGGGCTCTGGGGTCACCTCCCACTGACAGCCACTTTGACAGCCTTGGCTTTGCAAACCTGGCTGTCTCTTCTTCCTATTCTGGACTCGTCCTTCCTGCCCCTCCCCACTCCCCACCTTGATAGTTCAGGAGAGACAGAGCACCTGGAAAGGGTGCCTCCTCCATTCTCCCACCTCCAGGGGAAGCCCCACCCCTCCCAGAAGAGAGCACTGTTCATCTCTTCTCACTGTCACTGAACATAGAGACTCCTTCACCTAAACACCAGGTCTAAACTAGATCTAAGCTAAGCCTCTTAGGAAACAGTTCAAATAATAATTCAAAACTTAAAATAATCTTTATTTATTTCCTATTTCATATTAGTTTCCTGTGCCAAACACTTTATGTACATTCCTCAATTAATCATCACCATAACCCTTTGGGTGATGTGATCAACCTCAATTCAATTTGCAGAGGAGAGGAAAAAACTGAGGTTGAAGGAGGTTAGGCAATGGGCCAGGATCACCCAATCAAGAAATTACGTCGCCTGGACGGCCTCCTCTCCTAATCCATTTTTCTTTCGGTTTTGCCCTCTGAGGGGGTGAAAAAAAGGTCTCCAGTGACGTTCTGGATTCTGGAAGCGCCCTTCAGCTCAAACCCTTCGCGTTCGGGAACTCCTGGGTTCTGCCCACCCCTGCAGGGTTTGCAGCCAGGACTGTGGCGAAGAGCAAATAACTGAATTCTAAATGCGTGGCCACAGTCACCGCGCCAATCCCAGGGCACCTGCACCCAATTCTCCAGGAAAGGCTGGCAGGTGCGGGGTCGGGTGCGCTCTGTGCGAGGGTGGGTGGGAATTTCAATGAGCCGAGTGCAGTTAGCTCTCCCCTGCGAGGGCCTGGGGCGGAGCCAGGGCAGGGGGCGGGGCAAGACCGGGGTCCTGGGCGGAGCCAGGATTGGAGGCTGACGTTAGCCCTGGTGGCAGGGGGAGGGGGCGGGGCTTGGGACTGGAGCGGGGCCGGGGCGGAGCCAGGATTGGAGTCCGACTGTAGTCCTGGTGGGGCGGGGCGGGAGAGGGGCCGGAACTGGGGGCTGGGCCGGGGCTCGGGGCGGAGCCAGGGCTGGAGTCTTGCGGGGCGGGCCGGGGCGGGGCCGGGGCGGGGCTGGGACTGGGTGAGAGGCAAAGGTGAGTGTACAGAGGAGGGGCGGGGCCGGGGCCAGGTGCGGAGCAAAGGCCGGAGTCTGGCGGGGTGGGGCAGGCAGGGCCAGGGCTGGGTCTGGGGCGGGGCGGGCCTGCACGGGGCGGGGGAAGGGGCGGGGCCGGGGCGGGCCGGCGAAGGGGGGCCGGGGCGAGGATGGTCTCAGAACTGCCAACGGCTGGAGGGAAAACAACGGGAGGGGCGGAGGGAGGGGAGTCGGCAGCTCCCGCTCAGCTAGCTCGGCGCACCCACGCCTCGCTGCCCCGCTTCCTGCCCCCAACCTGGGCATGCGCCCCCGGCCCCCCCGGTCCCCCAGAACCCGCGCCATCCCCCGGAGCCTCCCCAGAGCTGGCCGCGCAGGATGGGCGCCCTCAGGGCCACGCTGCTGCCGCCGTCGCCGCCGCTGCTGCTGCTAATGCTAGGTAAGCCAGGCCCGGGTTCCGGTTCCCGGCCCCGCCGGGCAGGTGCCTGCCGCCCAGCACCCAGACCAACCCGCCTCCCGAGCTTTTCGGGGCTTCTCACATCCTCCTTCTCCGTCATGGGTGCCTCCAGCCTCCCCGGGACCGGCGGGCAGCTGCGCTTTGTGGCTGCCCGCCGAGCCAGTCTTGGGGAGAGTGCAGGCTCCCCAGCTCTAAGCCAGGGACTGGGGCACAGGGAGGACCCACTAAGGTGCTCCCCCAGGCACTGCGTAGCCTCCCGGGGCAGGTCCCACTTCGCAGCAATTATACCCACGTCCTGGGGTCAGTGCACCAAATGCTGCGACTCCTTTCTGCCCCACACTCAGCTCCAGGCCTGGCCTTGGGTGCGCGCCCTGCGTGGGCAGTGCCTGCCCAGCTTCGTAATTGCCCCAGAGTTGGCTGGAGGCCCAGAGGCCAGTTCTGCCCACGGTCTTTGAAGTAAGTCTCCCCCAATTGCGCTCCACACACTTCATCAACTGAGGCTGGGGACGGTTCCCTCTCTCGCCCCCATCGCCACCCTGGGCTGGGTCCCTCTTTGCTCTTCTTGCTCTCTCCCAAATGGCACTTGGCTCTGTAGCCACCCATCAGTTTTCACAACCGCTTAGTTCCAGCTTCCTTGGCTCAGGAGAAACCAGGTTCCATGGAGACTGATCCTGGGATCTCCAAGCACCTTGTGTCTGCTGTGGTGGGTGTTCATGGTGGGCTGTTCTGGGCCAACCTTGCATGGATGCATGGGGGTAATTACAGTGGAATTGTTTTTGGCCTGAACTGGAGGGCTCCCTGTAGGCGGTGGTCTGGGGGTCAGTGAAACTGCCGGTACAGATGTTGATGAGACTGAAGCTCTTGAAATGAGAGTGAAGTGTGGGGGTGGGGATGGTGACTTAAGAGCTGCTGTCGTCAAGGCAGAGGCTGAAGGTAGCCCCAGCTGCCTGTCTCTAGACCAGAGCTCCACAGTGGCACCAAGCAAAGCCTTCCCCTGCTGCAGGTCCCTGGGCCCTGCAGGGCTACCATGAGTCCTCTCCTTGGTCCCTGGGCAGATAACAGCAGAATGTACACAGAGGAAGGTGCTGTGGGGCCTGGTTGCCTAGCACTTAGTATGTTTTCCCCAGTGGGCAGCATGGAGGAGGGAGGAGCCCAGGGAGACAGGGAAGTGCTGGCCTGTCGTTGAAAGAGGAACATGCAGAGGTCTGGGCACCCACTGCTCTTGGGAACCTTACATTCATTTCACAAATGAGGAATATGAAGTAACTTGCCCCAGAGAGCACATTTAGTGAGTATTGGGGCTATGATTTGAACACAGATCTGATTCCAAAGCAGGCCTCTTTGCTCTCCCTTTCCTTGCTGTGACTAATACAGAGGAGGGAAGAGAGAGCTGTGTGGCAACTGATTTCCTAAGGCTGTGGGGTGACTTTCCCATGGGGATCTCCAAGCATCAGCAGTTGTGGAGCCAGGAAGATGGGAGGGGGCCTTCCGAGCAGTCAGCCTGGAGGCAGCCAGGGAAGGTGTCAGTTTGGCTGTCTCTACCATCACCCTGATTATGAAACTTGCCCGGCCTGAGGCAGGGCTCTCCTGAGTCACATACGCACTCACTCACTCACGGTCAGAGCTGGAGCTCTTAGTTCACCTCCAGTGTGGAAACTGAGGCCTAGGAGAGAAGGAGACTCTATCCCAGGCCACACAGCTGGGCATGGGGATGGTGCTGGAATCCCACTTCCTGACTCCCAGTCTGTGCCCCTATCAACAGACCATGAGTTCTCCTTGTGACTCAGCCAGAGAAAGAAGGAAGGGGATAGGAGCCCAGCAGCAGGGGTGGGGAAGTTTGGAGGAGCCGTTCTAGAGAAGCTGGAGGGAAGAGTTTGACCACACACTCCTGGGCATTTTCCTCTAGCCCCTACAGAAAGGCTATGGATGTCCCCTGAGAGACCTAAAAGTGACACTCTGGTTGGTGAGGTCAGTCCCTTCAGGCCTGACCTTGGAGTTTCCCCATCTTCCTCCCTGGTTTTGCCCCTCTGGAGGAGTATGTGGAAGCCGCCTAGGGAGAGCAGGATCTTGGCTTATATAGTATACTTCTCCTGCCTTAGCTTTCTCATCTGTAAAATGGGGAGAGGTGGGGAGGAGTGGTCTAGCCCTCCTTACCTTCTGAGGTTCTGTGATCTTATCTAGTGGGAGCTCTGGAAGGAGAGAAGGGAGGAACTCAGCCCTCCAAGGCTGCCAGGAGTATCTGTTGGGGTAGGGTTGGGCATAGGGGTGGAATAGGCTGAAGAAGAGAGGTCTGGCCTTTCTGAAGGGAGAGATGAGAAGGGGCAGCTGGTGACTTAGTGCCACCCGACAGAAAGAGAGCCATATATGTAAACGAATGCATACGATATGCAAATGAATGCTTTGTTAAGGAACTGGGGCAGGCGCCTTGTGTGTCTGCTGCGCTAGCCAGGAAGGTTGGCAGGCACTGGAGGAGGGGATCTTCTGCCCCCTGTGCCAGGGCAGAGTCTGGATCTTCCCCCAGAAGCCCCAGCTGCCTGGGCAGCCCTGCAGGGTGAGAGAAGCAGTGAGCTCATGGCACAGCTGGAGGGGGGAGGGCATTGTGTGGTAAGAACTGACTGGGTCTGTGCCCTTTCCAGCTAGGGCCACTGGCTCCATTGTCTGGCCCAGGTGACACAGCTTAGCCAACTAGCCCTTCTGAGCAAGACTGCCAGCTCCCCTCAAGCAAAGGAGGGGACATGTAGTCTCAGAATCCCCCAGCCAGAAGGCTCCCCTGACCAGGAGGAAGGAATGGTAGACATGGAGGTAGGTGAATGGCAGGGACAGATCAAGGTTCAGTTGGAACCAAGGACTGGTTAGGTCAGGAATCAGATGTACTCCTTTCTGCCTTCAGGTGCTCTGCTTCTAGTCTGCTAGAAATGGGATACATCTGGGTGCCAAGGCAATCCTGGGCCCATACCACCTAATCGAGACCCAGGTGTCTTATATCCCAGCATCCGTTTGCTGTTCTCAGAACAGGGTCCAAGCTGTGGACCAACTTTCCCAGGTCTCCTTTCCTTTTCTAGGCAGAAGTCAAGAATGGTGCTTGTGCCAGAGGGCATAGAATGGGGAACCAGGTATCTCCAACTCCTTTTGCCTTTCCCTACAGGAATGGGATGCTGGGCCCGGGAGGTGCTGGTCCCTGAGGGGCCCTTGTACCGCGTGGCTGGAACAGCTGTCTCCATCTCCTGCAATGTGACTGAATATGAGGGCCCTGCCCAGCAGAACTTTGAGTGGTTCCTGTACAGGCCTGAGGCCCCGGATACTCCTCTCAGTATTGTCAGTACGAAGGATGCCCAGTTCTCCTACGCGATCTTCAAGCCCCGAGTGCTGGCGGGTGAGGTGCAGGTGCAGCGCCTACAAGGGGACGCCTCGGTGCTCAAGATTGCCCGCCTGCAGGCCCAGGATGCTGGCATTTATGAGTGCCACACCCCCTCCACTGATACCCGCTACCTGGGCAGCTACAGCAGCAAGGTGGAGCTGAGAGGTACTAGGCCCTGGAATGGGGTGGGGCCACATACCATCTCAAGGCAGGAGGGACACAAGTGACCTATCTAACTGCCCCTTAGGTTTTATAGCCAAGGAACTCTCTGCCCAAAGAGGTTAAGTGACTTGTGCAAAGTCACCCAATAACTCAGTGGCTGGTGTGGGACACAAACCCAGATTTCATCACTCTAGGCCAGTGCTCTTCTGATCATATCAAGCCCCCTTCTGGAAGAAGAGCTATCCAGTCCCCTTTCCATTCCCAAGAATGAGGAAGACAGATGGGGTGAATAGACTCTACTCCTGGACAGTACAGGACCCAGATCTGGGAGAGAGCGTAGTTAGGGAAGGAGTTAGACCATGTGACATTCTCACTCTCTTAAGTTTCTTTGTCTCCTGAAGAAGGAAGACAAAGCCACTTTTCTTGGTATTTCAAACAGGGGTCAGTCTTGAACGTAAGGTGAGTAGGCGATGGGCTGGTTCTTTGAAATTCAGCAAGTATTTATTGAGCGCCTGTGATATGCCCAGCACTAAGCTTGGCACCACTGAGTTACAGAAGAAATAATACAACATGCGATCTTTGCCCTCTGGGAGCTCACAGTCTATTTAGGGTGATAGGCCATACACAGGAAACAGTAACAAGGGCTGCCAGCCCCAGCCCTCCCTCACTCCAGCTGTTCTCTCCAGTTCTTCCAGATGTCCTACAGGTGTCTGCTGCCCCCCCAGGACCCCGAGGCCGCCAGGCCCCAACCTCACCCCCACGCCTGACGGTGCATGAGGGGCAGGAGCTGGCACTGGGCTGCCTAGCGAGGACAAGCACACAGAAGCACACACACCTGGCAGTGTCCTTTGGGCGATCTGTGCCTGAGGTGCCAGTTGGGCGAGCAACTCTGCAGGAAGTGGTGGGAATCCGGTCAGACTTGGCCGTGGAGGCCGGAGCTCCCTATGCTGAGCGACTGGCTGCAGGGGAGCTTCGTCTGGGTAAGGAAGGGAGTGATCGGTACCGCATGGTAGTAGGAGGTGCCCAGGCAGGGGACGCAGGCACCTACCACTGCACTGCCGCTGAGTGGATTCAGGATCCTGATGGCAGCTGGGCCCAGATCGCAGAGAAAAGGACTGTCCTGGCCCACGTGGACGTGCAGACGCTGTGTAAGTGCCACATCCCACTGTGGGAGCTGGGAGGGACAGTATTCTGGTGGGCACTGTGGCCACAGGGGGTACCGGATAGCCGTCATCTGACCCCAGGGAACTCATCTTCTAGAGTGATCAGCCCTGTTAGCATTGCTTCCCGCTCTGCCCTGGATGAGTTTTCTCTGCTCAGTGATGGGTTATAGAGTTAGGAGGGCCATGGCTGAGGGGTGAGATTCAAGCCCCCGAGTAGAAAGATGGTCATACCCAATGAGGGGCAGACAGGAGGCTTTGAAGCTGCTGCTGTCAAGGAGAAAACACAAAGTTGGGGAATCAGGTGCCTCTTGTCCCCTCCTGCCTCTGTGACACCTCTTCCCCTTCCTGTGTTTCAGCCAGCCAGCTGGCAGTGACAGTGGGACCTGGCGAACGTCGGATCGGCCCAGGGGAGCCCTTGGAACTGCTGTGCAATGTGTCAGGGGCACTCCCCCCCGCAGGCCGTCATGCTGCATACTCTGTGGGTTGGGAGATGGCACCTGCGGGGGCACCGGGGCCTGGCCGCTTGGTAGCCCAGCTAGACACAGAGGGTGTGGGCAGCCTGGGCCCTGGCTATGAGGGCCGACACATCGCCATGGAGAAGGTGGCATCCAGAACATACCGGCTGCGGCTAGAGGCTGCCAGGCCTGGTGATGCGGGCACCTACCGCTGCCTCGCCAAAGCCTATGTTCGCGGGTCTGGGACCCGGCTTCGTGAAGCAGCCAGTGCCCGTTCCCGGCCTCTCCCTGTGCACGTGCGGGAGGAAGGTGAGACGGGGCTGGGCCCTGGACAGGGTTCAAGGATTGTAGACCCATTTTCCTTCTGTTTCCACATCCCCTCCCTTCTATCAGCTGCTTGCATGCCGCACCTCATGCTCCTCTTCTACCAATATTGTAGGAATACCCTGAGTTTCCTGGGGCGGTGCTTGGCAGCAGCCCTCACCCCATGCTCCCCGGCCCTGCCCCATCTGGCCCCATGTCCTGTGTTCTGCAGGTGTGGTGCTAGAGGCTGTGGCGTGGCTAGCAGGAGGCACAGTGTACCGGGGGGAGACTGCCTCCCTGCTGTGCAACATCTCTGTGCGGGGTGGACCCCCAGGACTGCGGCTGGCTGCCAGCTGGTGGGTGGAGCGATCAGAGGATGGAGAGCTCAGCTCTGTCCCTGCCCAGCTGGTGGGTGGTGTGGGCCAGGATGGTGTGGCAGAGCTGGGAGTCCGGCCCGGAGGAGGCCCTGTCAGCGTGGAGCTGGTGGGGCCCCGAAGCCATCGGCTGAGACTACACAGCTTGGGGCCTGAGGATGAAGGTGTGTACCACTGCGCCCCCAGCGCCTGGGTGCAGCATGCCGACTACAGCTGGTACCAAGCGGGCAGTGCCCGCTCAGGGCCTGTCACAGTCTACCCCTACATGCATGGTAAGTGGCACCCCTCTACCCTCCTCACTCTGCCTCCCTCCTGGCCCCTGCCCCTAGTCTTCCCTGCCCATCTTCTGACCCTCCTGCCACTGTCTTTTTCCTCCACATCATGTCACATGAAGTCTCAACATATCCATCTTCGAGCCCTGCAGTGCCCACCTGTGTAGGGTCCTCTGTGGTTGCTGCTGACTTTCATGCTGAGGGACAGGCTGTGGGCAGGGATAGGGGTGTCTGTGAATGGAGGAGGTGGGGCCAGAGAACTTGATGGGGAAAGTTCTGGAGGCATGTGGGATGGGTGGAGGATGATGGCATCCTTTTGAACAGTCATCTTCTCTCCCCCAGCCCTGGACACCCTATTTGTGCCTCTGCTGGTGGGTACAGCGGTGGCCCTGGTCACTGGTGCCACTGTCCTCGGTACCATCACTTGCTGCTTCATGAAGAGGCTTCGAAAACGGTGATCTCTCACTCCCCAGGTGAGGGAAAAGAACCCCCCGACCTTGTCTCCATTGGGCTTCCACCCCCAAGTCCTGAACCAGGCTGCTCCCTCCCAGGTCACACCTGGAGGAGGAGTAGGCAGCTCAGATCCATAGGGCTCTGTTAAGGGGCGGGAGCCAGGAGGGAGCCCCCCTTCACTCAGGGCTCTGTGTCCTTAGCCCACGCCGGGCGCCCTTTTCAGGTCTTGCAGGTATCGACTGTCTTCCAGCCCAGCTCCAAGCCCTCCTCTGGTTGCCTGGACACCCTCTCCCTGTTTCCATTCTTCCTTTAATTTATTTGACCTCCCCCTACCCAGAATGGGAGACACGGCTCCCCTTCCTCACTCCTTCCCTCCCAAGCCCTCCCTCTGGCCTTCTGTTCTTGATCTCATAGGCATCCTATAGGGAGACCATTCCCTGTCCTGGAATTAGTTTTTCTAAAATGTGAATAAACTTGTTTTATAAAAAGTAGGCTTGACTGTGTCTTCCCTACCCTGAGACTGTAAAAGGCACGGGGTGTGTAGCAGGGAGGTGGTTGGGGGTTGACAACCTATTCTGAATGACCCAGGCCTCTCTTCCCACCACAAACGCCATCTGGCCTCCGTGGGCCATGCCACCCACCCCAGGAGGGGACACCTGGGTTCCATCTGCTGCCTGAACTGTCAGTGCTGCGGCAGTGCCTGATTGGACTCCTGCGTGGGGAGGGAAGCATAGAGGGCAGGTTCCAGCTGCCTGTGGTCCCCCTCCCCAGCTTCTCCCATGTTATAGGGTATGGGCTTCCAGGAGCAGGGACTTTTCTGAGCTCCCCAGACTTCACCCTACTCTTCCCCTTTCATTCTCCCGGTCAGGCTAGTCTTGGACCTGACTTCTCCCAATAGGTCTCATTCTCCTTGGACCTGACTCCTCCCACTAGGCTCTGGGGCTGCAATTCTTGTTCCTTCTGACTGACAGCAGCAGAACAGAAGCCTCAGCACACAGCTGATACTCAGGCTGGGACAACAGGCAGTCATGGGAGGGCCTGTGTGTCCCCAGGGCCATTGCACCCGTATCTACTCACTGTGCCTGTATACACCCACTGCCCGCATACACCCACTGCCCGCATACACCCGCTACACCCGCATATACTTGCCTTACCTGCCTGTACACACCCTGGGGTTTCCTCCCTCCCCACCTTCAGCTTCACCTCTCCTCCAGTGCCCCAGAAGTTTCATGAATTTTCTTGCCTAAGGATTCTCTGATCCTAAAATTCTTACCTGCACAGCACCTTAAGAGGCATCCAGTAGGCCTCCTTCAGTTGTTATTTAAACATTTATTGAGCATTACGAGTTTGCTAAGTGTCATTTTTACAGATGAGGAAACTGAGGCCCAGAGATGTGATTTGCCCAGAGTCATAGAGCTAATTAGCGACAGTGTCAGGACTGGGACCTAGGTCTCCTGACTTGTCACACTATACAGTGGTGCCCTGAGTGGTGACAGTGGCAAGGAGAGGTATGGCAGGGTCTCTGTGACTTCAGGGGGCAGGAGGGGCCTTTCCAGCCTCAGTTTCTTTGCTTGTCCAAGTGCAATGGGTTGGCTCCTGTGGATACAAAATAGCCCACCCTATCTTGTCCAGACTCCCCTGTTTCACTGAAACCCAAATGAATCCCATTCCCCACCCCAACATCTGTTCTTAGGGGACCAGCTGATGCAGGGTTCAGGAATCTCATCTTTGATGATGGGACCCCAGTGGCCCTGTGACCTGAGGCAAAGATGTCCATGCTTTGACTTGAAAGGAAGAGACTGGGACTTGGGTCCTTTCTGAGTTCACCCAAGCTGCCTAGGCTCCTTCCTTGGCCCCCTTTCTTGCTTCCAGAGGACCCACAGGACCCTGGCTGTGTCCCATAGGACCCCAGCTGTGCCTCATAGGACCCTGGCTGCCCAACCTGGAACAGTGGACTGGAGTGCTTTCCCGAGGGGGCTTAGACTTATGAAAGGGCAGGAGTGGAGTGTGGTCAGGGCTCAGGGAGGAGGTCCTTTCTGGGCCAGTGCTGCTGTGTGGGAGGCGGGGCTGTCCCAGGGTGGGCTCTCCTCGGCCTATGCTTTTCTTCGGGGCACCAGCTTCAGGTCCCCTCTGCCCCTCTCATCTTGCCATTGTTCTCCCTCACCATCCAGGAAGCTGTGCTGGTGACTGGGATGCGACCAGGAAGCAGGTGCAGGTGGGGTGAGAATATGCATCTTTGGGACCCCGTGGCTCAGCTGGGCTGACAGCAGGCTGCAGACGCCTCCACATGCTCCGACTCCTATCGCTTCTCTCAGATTTTCTTCCACATTCAATCCTGCCTTTAGTCCTACAAGGGATTCTGTCCTGTGCCCCGAAAACCCTTCCTGCTCCACCTTCCCACCGACCTCCCCAGGAATCCCCTCAAGTCCTGCTGATGGCTTCATCTCTCTGTCTGGCCTGCTCAGCTTCCAGACACCTCCTCTACTTGTCACTGCCCTGTTTCCACTGATGGCTGAGTTCCTGGGCCCAAAGTTAAACTCTTCAGCCTGGACTTAGGGTCTCTTTCCCACATATAAAACCCCACCCTTCACATGTCTGTCTGCTCCTGTGAGGATCCTCAGCTTCTTCTTGGCTTCTCTTCAGCTTCTTCTCATCTACTCCTCAGCTTCTATGCCCCATCTCCTGCTATGACCTCCAAGTCTTTGCTTAGAGCCCAGGTTCTCCAAGTGTGGTCCCCAGTCCAGCAGCAGCAGCAGCATGAGCTGGGGACTTCTTAGAAATGAAAATTTTTGGTCCCCACCTATTGAGTCAGAAACCCTGGGAGTGGAGTCCAAAAACTGGTGTCTTAACAAGCCCTCCAGGTGACTCGGATGCACCCTGAAGATTTCTAACTGCCGACTTACATATTCCCTATGACTTACGCTGGCCCCAGCCTTCTGATCACCCACACTCACCCACACTCTCCCACCTTCTGCGTGACTGCACAGGTGGTCAGTTTGAATTATTCCTTGTTCAGTTGCCACTGGTAAATTCCTCTGTTTTCCCAGGTGCCCCTTATTTTGAGGACAGGAACCAGGTTTTTGAATGTCCACCCCACATAACACCCAGTGATGTGAATGACTGTGCCCCAGAACCAAACTCCTTTCCCAGGGGCTCCCTGCATCCCAGCTCTGGTGAACCCACTTTCTAGATCTCTCTCCTGGCCCTTCCTCCTCAGAACCTCTCTCTCTCTTCCTGCCTACGCGGGATACCTGTAAGATCTCACTCCACTGTCAGAATATAGCCACCCCTGGTTTTTCTTTCCCAGGCCTTTCTCCAGGGCCCCAGCTCAGGCATCTAACCCCTCTGCCTGCTTCCCTGAACTTGAGGACTAAGGTCACTCACGCCTTGCTGAGCCCCCTTGCAACCCTTCATCCTGGTGAGGGTGGAGCTGGGAGGGCACCCTCCTCATGTGGCCATCTTGGCCCAGCTCCTTTCTCCTTCGCTTTAGCTTGGCCTACAATGTCGTTAGACAGTTGTGCCATGTGTGGGGAGGCTGGCAGAAGAGGTGAGCAGGGACTGCAATCCATCCTACTCTCTGCTCCCCAGGCCATGCACCCTGGTTTGGGGCTGTATCTGTCTGGAGGAAAAGGGTGCCTTTTTAGAATTTGCACAGAGGTGTTCTACGAGTTAGTGGCAGCCCTGAGTGGACCAACTGTCTATTGGTCCATGTATGTATCTATCAGCTGTCTTTATCCGCCACCATCTTCCCATCCAACCCCCAAAAGTCCATCCTTCTGTCCATCCATCCACTCATGAACAAATGTGTAGGTCAAACACAGACTGGTAAGTTCACCTGGCCCCACCCTCCATTTCCCTGAAATCAGGACCCCTCCCTTCCATACTAGATCCTAGACTTGAGGTTCTGGGGGGCAGGGACTTTCCAACTTTAGCACATTTCCAGGGGCTTTGCCTACCTCCTCCTTCTCCTCCACCTTCGAGATGCAGTTCCCCATGTACCTGTGTCTGGCCCCTGGGCTGCCACAGTGGTTCAGAGGAAGCTGGTCACACCTTGGACTCAGTCTCTGGGGGTGGCAGGCAGCCATTCTGCTCCTTGTCATCCCCAGCCTCCCCCCCTGCCCCCTCCCCTGCCCCTTCCTCCTCCACCTTCTCATCCAGGCGGCTGGGGATGGACCAGTAGAGATGGGCATCAAGGCGGGCCGCAGCCTCTGCCAGCTCTCGAGCACTGCACGAAGGTGTGGGCACCTCAAAGGTCTCGTGAAAGCTGGCATAGTCCACCTCATAGAAGCCGTCCTCCAGGGTCAGCACTGACGTGAAGCGGTGGCCCCACAGCACCTCGTCTACCAGGTAGGAGCTCCGAGCTTGGCATGTCATTCCTGAGGGGAGGGGCACGGGTCAGGGGGGGATCCCGGCTCCACACTTCACTTTCCTGCCTCTCATTCCACAACCCTGCTCCCAGCACCCTCCCTTCTATTCCTCCCTTAAGGGCTCCCACTTCCTTTTGGTCCGGTCCATTTTCTCCCCCTTCCTAGCTCCTGTTCTTACCCAGCTCCCTCGCCTCTTCTCCATTTGCCCCAACTCCTCTTAATCTCCAGCTCTTTTATCCCCTCCTGTCATTTGGTGATGCCAATCAAAAAAGCTTAATCTTAGGGATCATCTAGTTCAACTTCTCACTCCATACAGGAGCATTTCCAATAGTGGGCACCTAGCTTGTACTTGACTGCCTCCCAGGACTGACAGCTCAGAAAGGGTGCACCCCTTTGTGTGATAGCTCTTATAGCTGGGTTGTTCTTTATACAGAGCTAAAACCTGTCCCCTGGGATTTCCACCCCTTGGCTTCATTCCCCTCCCACTTTACAGTCCTTTGAATATCTGAAAACAGGAGTCTCAGGTTCCCTCAAGTTTTCTCTTCTTGACTTAACATCCCTGGCTTCCTCTACGATTTCTCATTTGAACTGGTTTTCCAAAATTCTACCTTTTTGATTACAAGCCAGAATGGCCAAGGAGGGCCCTGAAGCATTTTGAGTGCAGTAAATTTTCCAACTGTGGCCTGCTCCATGCATAAGAGAGGGCGCACCATCTCTCTGTTCTGGCCTTGATGTGTTCACAAACAGGGCCCAGGATAACATTACATAATCATTTTGGAGGCTGCATCACATTGCGACGACATCAAGCCTGTAGCCAACTAAAACACCCAGTTCTTTTTTCACCCGTGCTCTTCCATGCTGTGCTTACATAAGTGATTTTTTTTTAAAGCCTAAATGTAGAATTTTATATTTATTCCTTTTAAATGTCATCTTGTTGGGTTTTGGCTCATTATTCTTGCTTTTCAAAAGCGTTTTGAATCCTGACTGTCTCACCCAAAATATTACCATCCTTTCCAGCTTTATCTCTCCAGAAAAACAGACAGATTCCCATTCCTATCTCCTCTGTCCTGGGCCTCCCTGCCCCGGGCCTGTGTCCTGTCTTCTTGTTGGGTTGGTGCATCCCTCAGGGAGGGTCATTGTCCTCCTGCCACAGGGTCTTTCCCCCAACCCGCATCCATCTCGGAACAAGGGGAAACAGAAGATTGGACATCAGCTAACCAGAGGGTGGCTGTCAGCTCGCAAAGCCTGGCCCTGAGATATTGTTATTCTTCGGTCAGGCTGGAACAGGAAGTATGCAGTGGGAGAGAGGAAAAAGAGGCATAGGGACACTGGGGAGAGAAGGGCTTCGAGGAGGAGAGGGCAGGGCTGGGGGTATAAAGAGAAAAGACAGCCGGACAGGAGCTTCCCTGGAGGGTGAGGGGCCTGTCTGAGATACCGGCTAAAAAGGAGTGACAGCTGGAGAGAGAGAGAGGAAAGGGAACGGGGTGAGTGGGGGAAGGGGAAAGAGTCGGAGTGAAGCAGGAATGCGGAACAGTGAGGGGGAGCTGGGGTTGGGATGTGAAGCGGAGGGCCAGTGCAAAGGGGCCAGGGAAAGGTTCTGAAGGCACCAGCTTGTCCGCGAAGCCGGTAGGGAGCATCAGCAGCTCTGGCGTCAGTGGCAGGGACTGCGGCGCCCCCTAGTGGGCCTTTGGTTCTCCACCCGCAGTTTCCTCGCCCTCATCCATCCTCTAGTTCTCAAGTCCTAAGTAACCTCATTTGCAACTCCTATAACACTGGTCTTTTTCCACTTGCTCCCAAAGCCTTCACTGTGTAGATCTGGGTTGGACTTACATCACAGACGAGTTGCCAGTTCCTTTTGGAAAAGGGCTAGAAATGGTAACATCGTCTATGTCCCTTGTCAATGGAAATGGATGAACTGGGAAACTGAGGCAGAAGCGAGACCAGATATTAAGCTCCCCTCAAGCGCCAGCCTAGAAATAACTCAGGCAGTGGAAAATCTTCACCGTGAAATTCCAGGGGCCTGAACCTGGCTGCAGTGAGAAAACTCCTGAACCTAACCCCTCCTTCCAACTCGGGACGTCTAAACATTGAAGCCACATTGCCTGTGTCCAATCCAGGCATGGCCACTTGCTGGCTTAGAAAAGTGGACAATTTCCTTAACTTCTCATTGGAGCAAAATCTCGTCTCTGAAAAGTGAGCGCAGTAAGGAGAAGTTACCTTCAGAGGGTTCTTGTGAGGATTACGTGAACTCAGAGGTGGAAAGTGCTTTGGAACTGCGCATGACACAGGGTGAGTACTGGGCGAGCGCTAGCTATTATTACTCTCTCTATTCCAAGTGACACATTCCTCTGGGCCCAGGGCCCCACGCCAGTGCCATTTCGGAGAATTCCTCCAAGCTTTCTCTTGGCCTTCTGCAGAGTTGCTCGGTTCCACCCCCACCCCCGACGCCAGTCTCACCTCACTCTCTCATCCTCCACTAGCCCTTCCATCCATCCTCCCCACCTCCCCTGGCTCCTCTTCTCGCCCCTGCCTTCCTCCGTCCTGCCCACCCCCAGCCAGCCCCGCTCCCTTCTCCAGACCCGCTCGCACCCGTGGCTTCCACCATGCCCTCGAGGATGACGACGATCTCGAAGTCGTCCCTCTCGAGAGCGCGGCGCGACGCCTCCCAGAAGGGGCTGGCGGCGTCGATCTCGTGGCTGATGACGAGCGGCGAGACGAGGAAGAGGCGGTCGTCACCCGTGTCGAAGCCCACGCTGAGGTCGGTCTGGTGCAGCGGGATGAACTCGCCCTCCAGCGTCTGGCGCGAGCGGATGAGCTTGGCGCGGATGGAGGCCTCCACGATGTGCGAGGAGCGCAGGTCGCCCACGCGGAACATGAGGCAGAGGCGCCCGTCGCGCAGCGACACCACGGCGTGCGAGGAGAAGACCAGCGTGGCGGCGCGCTTGTTGGGCTGCGAGATCTTGACGAACATGCAGCCCACCATGAAGGCGTTCACCATGGAGCCCAGGATGGCCTGCAGCAGCAGCAGCACGATGCCCTCGGGGCACTGGTCGGTGATGACGCGGTGCCCGTAGCCGATGGTGGTCTCCGTCTCGATGGAGAAGAGGAAGGCGGCCACGAAGCCGTTGAGGTTGTTGACGCACGGCGTCCACGCGGTGTCCTCCAGGTGCTCCAGGTCGCCGCGGCCGTAGGCGATCAGCCACCAGATGGCGCCGAAGAAGAGCCAGGTGAGCGCGTAGGCCAGCACGAAGAACAGCAGGCTGAGGCGCCACTGCAGGTCCACCAGCGTGGTGAACAGGTCGGTCAGGTAGCGGTAGGTCTCGCGCACGTTGCCCTGCTGCACGTTGCACCGGCCGTCCTTCTCCACGTAGCGCTGGCGGCCGCGGCGCCGCGGCGGCTCCTCCGACCCGGGCGAGAAGGCCGCGTTCTCCTGCGCCATGGCGGCCGCGTCAGGGCGAGCGGGGCGGGCGCCTGGAGAGCGGCGCCCGGGACCCGGGCAGCCGCCACCCGCCGCGCGTCGCGGGGCGCCTCGGCGGCGTCGGGGGTCCTGGAGGGGCTTAATAAAGGTTTGCAGAATGAGCGGCCCCGCGGGAGATGGGGAGGCGCGGGACACCCAGCCCTGGGGGGCCCTGGGCGAGTCCCTTCGTGTCTCCTGGCCTCTCTTTCTGGGAATAACACATTCAGCCCTAACTGCCCCCTAGGCTCAGAAAGTTGTGAGGCTCAGACGGAATAATGCACCTGAACTGGATAGGACTGTGCGAGTTCCACACGGTTTTCATTTTCATGTGGAACTCGCTCAGCCCTATCCAGTTCAGGTACATTATTTCATGTAGGAAGGAGGTACCAGAGATCTTGGTGCCATCACCTCCAGCTGGGGTGTGCAGCACCTCACTGGCAGCCCCGGGGCCAAAGACCCGGGCCCAGATCCCTTTAGTGATTTCCTGAAATCACTAGACTGGGGGCTTTTTGGGGAGGGGGGCAGGTGGGTAAAGCTCTTCTACTGCGTAAACCCCTCCCTGCCCTAAGCACTTCCACCAGCCCTTCCCCAGCTGTTGCCCGTGCAGCCACCAACGGCTCTCCGCACAGGCTGTTTTGAAGTTCACCCCAAGACTGACACACAGTCTCTCCCATTCTTCCCTCCTCGGACCTCATTCACTCCACCCCCTCCCCTCAATGCACTTTCAAGGGAGAAAGAAATGAAAGCTGTGGAAAGTCAGTGGAAACCCTCCAGTGCACAACGGAGGAACCTGAGGAAATTCCCACTAGAGATCCTCCCCGAGGCCTACCCACGATCACTGCTGCTCTTGGGCCAGCCCCATTTCCCTTGGATTTTTTTTCCCCAGCCTGCAAATGGGGAGGGGAACTGGAAGATACAGATCAACACAGACCTGGGGAAAAGGAAGCCCAGAGTTCATCAAGAGTTAGGCTTCTTTCCCTCCGGGATTCTATTCTTCACTAGACACATGGAATCAGATCGAGAGAAGCACTAAGCACCCACATTTATTTCCCGACTCCCTCTAGTTATTTTTCCTCCAGACTCTTACTCCCCATGGACTATCCTAACACCAGCCCCGCCCCCACCTGCCATATGTCTCAAAGCCCACATTCCAAGCAAAGCCCACCTGATTTTGCTTCACATTCTTCCCTCTGAGGAGCTCTCTGAGCTGCAGTCTGCTCTGAGAGAGGTCCAGAGTGCTTCCCAAAGCACCCAGGGCCCTCTGGGAGATATGGACCACACAGGGAAAGGTCTAGAATAAGGATTTGGGACTCTTCCACCTTCCCTTCTCTTTCCTGGGAATTATCCTCTCCTCCCACTCCATGAAAACGTGGGCTGGCTAGTGGATGGGGGATGGAGGAGTGTGACATAGGAACCACAGATGGCCTGGATGTTTGACCAGGTCCTGGGGAGAAATTGCCTGGATATGTGACTGTAAACCTAGCACTCCAGCATTTTATGTTCTGGGGTGAGGTGCTCTGCAGTCAGCACTCTGGAGACGGGGTGTTTGTGTGCGTGTGTGTGTGTGTGTGTGTGTGTATTGGGATAGAGAGAGCAGGAAGAGAAATCAAAATGAAATGGCTTTGAGCTTAGGGGTACCCTCTGCATAAACTTTCCATGGAGTCAGGGGATTCAGGGTCCCATGGCAATGGCAGATTAGGGATTCCCCTGCCCCCAACAATGCGCTTCCTTTTTCTTCCCCAATCTCAGGATGTCCTCAAGAAGTGTAAGCACTGACTAGCTCAGAGATTCCAGGTCATGCAGAAAACGACCCTGCTCTCATTCATCCTAGCCTTAGTCCCAGGTGGGCTTCCAGATGTTCTCTCAGGGTTTTAGTAATCTGAACCCCAGTCAGCCTGCTTAGACAGATCTCTCTGCCCAAGGATGGGGAAGGGACCCCAATGTCTGATCACCCCCAGAACTCTCTCACTCTCCATTGCCCCAGGGATCTAGGTAAACCTTATTTTGGTTTCCTCAGTGGGGGACTGCATTTTTCTCAGGGGAAGGAAAAGTGTGAAATGGTTACCTCTATCCCAAGATCTCCCAAGATCAATGACTTGATTTCTGCATCTTCCCTCCAAGAATTTCAGTTCCTCCAACCTACTCCTCCTCATTTCTTGTGCATGCAATGACCCCTTTGCAGAAGATTGCAGTACCACTTTTCCTGGGCCCCTCCTCCTCCCCCTAGAGAACTGGGGAGTAAGGGGGCTCATTTTTTGGAAGGAGAGACCTGGTCAAAACTCCCCCCAAAACCAGCTCCTCCCAAACCCCCACTTGCCTTGGAAATAGGGGCCCAAACCCCAAGTTCCCCGCAACTCAACTCACAGCACGTGGAGAGGAGAGTGGCCGGCAGCAGAAACCCCTGGGGGGTGGCGTCCATGCCCCTGACACCGCCCCCCCCCCACGGGCCCCCTTGAATGGTGGGAGCCGCAGACACCGCTGTTTCTCCTAAATGTAGCGGCAGCTCTGACTAGGACTTGCTATCTGTGTCATCCCTACTTCCCAGGCTCCCCTGCTCCTCTCTCGTTTCCACGGCAACCAGTCTGGCGACAGCTCCAGAGCATCCCCCCTCCCCTCCCCAGTCCTGGGTACCACTAGGGGTTGATCCAAACCACACGCCATAGCTATTTTTAGCCAAAGTCCCTCCTTCTGGACAACTCAGAGCTTGGATCCTCATCCCCTCATAGGAAAAAAAAAAAAAAAAAAAAAAAGAAGAAGAAGAAAGAGAAAGCTGGCACAATGGCTCTTTCCTAAGAAGCTCCTTGCTCAGGGGAAAATACAAGCCCTCATGTATTTGAGAATAAAGTGTTAAGTTCCCTGGGGTTTCAGAGGGCCCTCTGGTAGCTGGCAGCTCACCACCTTCAACAGGGGCCTCCGTGTGCAGGTGCTGCCCTCAGGTCAGGCCCGCCATCACGGTCTCTAGTTTTGGATCTAATCAAGGAAGGGAAGCAGGGTCAGGGCCTCTAATTATTGTCACTGATTTGCATTGTGACCCACAGGAGTCACTTCACTTCCCCCAGCCACAGTTATTCCATCTATACCATGTTGTGGACAAGCACAAATATTCCCTTCCTGCCTGCTTTACAGTGTGTGCAGATCAAATGAGGAAAAAAAAAATCAAAGGGCTTTGAAATGTATTTTGTTCATAACAAAAACCCAAGAAGCAACCCAAATGTCCACCAGAGAGAAAAGCCTCGGTTAGGGCTTACTAACTATTCACTCAGCAAACTGCTACAGAACCCAGGTGCCAGGCAGTGTATTAGATGGGGTGGTTACAGAACGAGTAAGTCCCTGCTCACAAGGAGCTCATTAACCCGTGAGGGAGAAAGACACATAAACACACAGTGGCTACTGCTACTAGTTCATTGAACATCAGATATGAACGGGACACAGGCCTCACTGCCTCCCCATGGCAGCTCTATAAGGTAGGTATTATTTTTCCCAGTTATAGATGAGGAAACTCAAACTAAGACACGTTAAGTGATTTATCAAATGTCACAGAGTTGGACAGAGATAGGAGTCAAACTCCCACATCTGTATCAACTCATGCTTTTTATTTTTATTTTTTTAAAAAGACTTCTTACAGAGTAGTTTTAGATTCAGAGCAAAACTGAGAGGAAAGTTACAGAGATTTTTCGTATGCCCCCTGTGCCCACACATGTAGCCTTTCCCACTGTCGACATCCCCCACCAGAGTGGCACATTGGTGACAAGTGATGAACCTACATGGACATCATAATCACCCAAAGTCCATAGTTGACATGAGGCTTCACTCTTGGTGTTGTACATTCTGTGGGTCTGGACAAATGTGTCATGATGTGTATCCACCATTATAGGATAATACGGAGTAGTCTCACTGTTGTAGAAGTCCTCCATGCTCTGCCTAGTCAATCCGCCTTCCCTAACCCTGGCAACCACTGCACGTTTTCCTGCCTCCATAGATTTCCTTTTCTAGAATGTCACATAGTTGGAATTGTACAATACGTAGCCATTTCAGATTGGCTTCTTTCACTCAGTAATGTACCTTTAAGGTTCTTCCATGTCTTTTCCTGGCTTTGTAGTTCACTTTTTTTTGGCACTGAATAATATTCCACTTCAGGATGGTCATGGTTTATTTATCTATTTACCTACTGAAGGATATCTTGGTTGCTTTCAAGATTCGGCCATGATGAATAAAGCTGCTAGAAACATCCATCAGTGGTTTCCATGTGGACGTGTTTTCATCTTCTTTGGGTAGATACCAAGGAGCATGAATCCTGGATAGTATGGTAAGAGTATGCTTAGTTTTTAAAGAAACGGTCACACTGTCTTCCAAAGTAGCTGTACCATTTTGCATTCCCATCAGCCACGAATTCCTGTTCCTGTTGCTCCACATTCCTGCCAGCATTTGGTGTTATCAGCCTCAGCCTCGTGTTCTTTTCACAAAGTTACACTGCCTCAGTAATGTAATATATGTGGCGTGTTAATATCAGAGGCTACTATAAAGCCAAAATAATTGCTGTGTTTAAATGTGTGAATGTATATATAACACACTGTTACATAAAAAAGCAGAACCTGAAAATATTCTGTAAATTGATCATGATTATGTAGAAGTAGCTTCAGGAACACTGATAAAAATCAGCACAAAATTTGGAAAAATAGAAATATTTTAATGTTCATTTTTTGCCAGGGGAAAAAGAGCAGAGAGTGGTTTACAAATGCAAGGTATTGTTGCTTTTGTTATCAGCATTATTAGATCCCAGACATGGATCTGTTCTTCTCCATATCCTTTAAATTTGGATCAAGAAAATATGAACTAGAGGAGCAGGAAGCCATAGAGATGGACACAGAGGGCTACAGAAGCTCCTGAAATGACCTGGAAAGGTAGGAAAGTGGGTACTGGATAATACAAGCTCAGGAGGCAATGACTTGGGTTCAAAGCCCACCTCTCTCCACTACTAGCTGGGTGAACCTGAGCAATTACTTAACCTCGTTAAACCTCAGATTTTCCATCTAAAAAGGAAGAACCGTATTACTCATCTCTTAGGGGGTTGTCATAAAGACTGCATAAGGCATTGCCTGACACATTGTTAGTACTCAGTGAATGCTAGCTACTATCTTCCTCTTTCTCCTCATTGTCTTCTTCATGGTCATCTTCACTGTCACCATCAGCACCATCATCTCAGGGATGTCCTGAAAGCCTGACCCTACCTGTGCCAACTTCCTCTGTCCTGGCACCACCCTGTGAGGCCTGCAGGGGGCACTCCCGGCATACTGCCCTCTCATCAGCTCACTTGCTGGTGTTTCTTGTTGTTCCAAGTGGAAATATCGAGTTTTCAGCCGGAGATTGGCATCAGGAGTGCTGTTAAAGCCGCAGTCAACACCCCTGTCTCCTGGGCCTGGTCCTGTCACCCGAGCCTTGGGACTGCTAGCCTGCCCTTCTCTGTCCTGCCAAGCAGCTGCTCACGTTGGTTCTACTGTGCCAGGAGCTCGGAGAGAAGAAACCAAACTCCTGGGCAAGAACACATTTGCATAGAGCTGGCCCCATTTGCTGGAGGGGGCATCACTGGCAGGGCCCTCCATGAAGCGATTTCAGACAGCTCCTCACCTCAGCCAGGTGCCCCTGAACCTAACCTTGCTGACAAGGAAGGAGACCATCACTCCCTCACCTGATATGCCGATCCTGCAGTTCCTAGACTTTACCTGTTATCTAACCTCAGCGCCTTATTTATCACTGAGCTTGAGCTGAGGCAAGAGAAAAAAAGTTTTCCTAGGCACCAGGACACAGAAGTATAGACAAAATTCTAGCTTTTGGCCTGGCATGGTGGCTTACACCTATAATCCCAGCACTTTGGGAGGCCGAGGCATGCAGATTGCCTAAACCCAGGAGATGGGGACCAGCCTGGGCAACACGGTGAAACCCTGTCTCTACAAAAAATACAAAAATCAGATGGGTGTAGTGGTAAGTGCATGTGGTCCCAGCCACTCTGGAGGTTGAGACGGGAGGATCACCTGAGCCTGGGAGCTCAAGGCCACAGTGACGCAGTGACCTGTGATTGTACCACTTGCACTCCAGCCTGGGTGACAGAGATCCTGTCTCAAAAAAAAAAAAAAAAAGGAACCGTAGTGCAAAATAGAAAAAGAGCTTAGAAAGAGCCTACTGTGGCACGTCACTTGGAGAACAGGGAACAGGTGATACTTTGGGGAGAAAATAAAAGGTTCCCTTCCTCCAGCAGACAGCTCTGAGCCGAGTGCAGGAACTGGCAAGCTGAATGCAGTTGAGTCCTCCTTGACTTGCCCCATCAGCAGGTGCCTTTGTGGCATCCCTGAGATCAGCCAATCTGGGGAGGATTCCCTGAGCAAGATCATGAGACATCTTATGCAAAGGCTTGCAAGTAGAAGAGGAAGCATGATGGGGAAGATACAAGATGGTTGAGGATGTGAGTTTCGTGGAGCAGGGAGGCCGGTCTGGTTGATTGTAAAAATTTGTATAAGTTCAAGTGGGATGGAGCCCTAGAAAATGCATAGCAGAGGAAAGATACGGCTGAAGGAGCAGATGTGGCAAATGACTGTAGCTGAAGATTAGAGTGAAATGGGGAGAAGCAGTGCACAGCTCCAGGCAGATGGAGCCCAGCTGGGTTCCTGAGGCTGAGGAGCTTGCTGCCTTTCTGGCTACTTTCAGCTGAGCAGGAGTATGAGAAACCTTCTCACAGAGTTCTGTCTTGCTATAGGACTGCGTAGAGATAGGCTAAGATTTAAAAGTTATATGACAATTAGAGGTGGTACAGGATTAGCCTTTACTTTACAGATTGGAATAGGTCCGAAAAAAATAGTCACGACTGAGACTCAGGCCACCCGACTCGAGGTTCCGCATGTTTTATTCCCAGTTGCCTTCCTCCTACCTCCTGCCACAGTGCATTGGATGTTAACGGAATTTCTATCAACTGGACCCAATTGAAAGGTACTAGAAGTACCTAAAGAAATTAGTTTTTTCCTTCTTTTTTTTCTCCTTCTCTCTCTCTCTCCTTCTTTCTTTTTTTTTTTTTTTTTTTTTTTTTTTTTTTTTTTTTTTTTTTTTTTTTTTTTTTTTTTTTTTTCTGCTCTGTTGCCCAGGCTGGAGTGTGATCTCGGGTCACTGCAACCTCCGCTGCCCAGATTTAAGCGATTCTCTTGCCTCAACCTCCCAAATAGCTAGGATTACAAGCACACACCACCATGCCTGGCTAATCTTTTTTTTTTTTTTTTTTTTTGTATTTTTAGTAGAGAGGGGGAGTTCACCATGTTAGCCAGGCTGGTCTCAAACTCCTGATCTCAGGTGCTCCGCTGGCCTCGGTTTCCCAAAGTGTTGGGATTACAGGCATGAGCCACTGTGCCTGGCCGTTTTTTTCTTTTTTAAAGGAAAAAATTATTTTTTTTTTCTTGAGAGAGAGTTTTGCTCTTGTTGCCCAGGCTGTAGTGCAATCATGAAATCTTGGCTCATGGCATCCTCCGCCTCCCAGGTTCAAGTGATTCTCCTGCCTCAGCCTCCCAAGTAACTGGGATTACAGTCATGTGCCACCACGTTCAGCTAATTTTTGTATTTTTAGTAGAGATGGGCTTTCTCCATGTTGGTCAGGCTTGTCTTGAACTCCTGACCTCAGGTGATTGCCTGCCTCAGCCTCCCAAAATGCTGGGATTACAGGTGTGAGCCACCGCGCCCCACCAGGAAAGAATTCTTTAGTAGGTAACTAAGTATTCCCTAACTTATGTCTTATAAATGTGGGTTTGTGTATATTGCATTTATTGTAAGGGGTGATCTGCCTACATAAATGATTCATTAGTGACTAGGGGAACATAGCTCAGTCATTCTCTTGGATTTCTCCCCTGCGGCCTGAGTCACTCAGCTATGAGATGCTCCCCCTACTAATGTCATTTTTTCAGCACTGTGGGATGTGAACACCAAAATGCCACTTGGAATCCTGAATCCTGTGGTGAGCCATGTCAGTGTCTCTGTTCTTTCCAGCCACTTCCCCTGACTTGTTAAATGCTGCCTATTCCGAGTCTCTATCATGCCTTCCAATGCAAAGTTTTCCTGATCCCCTCTCCACACCTGCTTTTCCCAGCACAAGCACCTCGTACTGCTCTCCACCTGTGGATTCTCCTTCTAAAACAGGCTCTGCACCCCAACTCTCCTCCTCCTCTGCTCTCCCGAGGTGGTCTTTGTCCCATTACGAGCAAAGTAAAAGTAGAGACGAGGCCAAAGCTGGAACCAGTGAATCCGAAAGGAGAAGTGGAAGAGAATAAGGAAGACGCAAGTTGGTAAACTGAGAGAAGAAAGAGGGGTTCTCAAAAAAAGACGCTTCCGCTGTCACGTTTCTTGGTGGACGCTGGATGTTGTAAGTCTGGGGAATTTTTTATACCAACACGTACTCAGAGGTCGTAGCCTCTGATGGACAGGATTGTGTTTAAGCCATGCAAATTCCCTCTGGAATTATCCTGAGACAAGCTTTGGGGTCAAATATATGTGAATTCAAATCCCAAAACGAACACTTTCCAGCTATGCTACCATAGGCAAACCACTTAACCTCTCAGAACTTCAGTTTCTCCATTTCCTGATTTATCTGACATAGTAAACACAAATAGTAGTGTCCTATGCCCTTTTTACTGATTCCTTATTGGGCTCCTAGAGATTGTTCTAGTACTTCTCTTTTGCAAACAAATTTAAAAATGAAAACCTGCCATTTGATATGTACAAAGAAATATAGATGGTAGATATATGTCTATATGTTATAAAGCAAAATTTAAGAACAACAACTCAATTTAAATCACTCTTCTAAAATTAGAACATGACAGTGCTGTTGAAGGTACCTGTGTACGTTTCCACAAGTTCCCACCCCTGCTGTTCTAGGACTTAGAAAGTCTTCCTAACTGTCCAGTCCCACCCTACTCTATTCTCACTGTGAATGTTAGTAGACGACACTTCCATAGATTACTTGTAATTTTTTAGTCTGATTGACCAGAGAAGTAACACAGAATTAAGGAAGTCATGAGCCCTTCCAGCCTTGGAGAGGAAGGTACCAAGCTCAGTGTGGGGGCCTGTCACGTGAAGTCCCCTTCACCACAAAGTCTCTCTTTCTGTCCCTGCCCTCTGATTCTCTCTTCCCTGCCCTCTCAAAGGAGTACCCTAACTGGGCAGCAGAGTTTGGATTGTGATCTGTTGAGCAAGAGGCACCTGTCTGGGGTTTTAAAACAAGGGCACAGGGACTGACATGATGAAAACAGTTGCCTCTTCCTTTGAGATTGGAGAGAAAGATGAAGGTCCTGGGCTGTACTGATCTTTCTGATCCTGGTAGTGGTCATAGGAATGAAAAAGGACGTTGCAAACAGATGTAAGAAAGGGAGACTTGACAGCATTTGTTGGCTTAATTGACATGTCCAGGAATGGGCCCAAGGCAAGGCAAAGAGTGAAGGTCACTTGTAGCTTTTTCTTCTAATTGACCAGGAGTAACACAGAACTAAGGAAGTCAAGAGCACTTCCAGCTTTTGGGAGGGAGATACTGAGTTCAGTTTGGGGCCTGTCAAGTCAGGACGGAAATCCCCTGCAAGCAACTAGAAATATGGAGCTCCAAAGAGAGTGTAGTATTGAAGACAGAGATTTGGGCATCACTCAGGGACAATAGTTGGAGCTATGTAAATGACAAAGGCTCAAGGGGCAAGACACAGAAAGAGAACATAAGGCTGAACCTTGAGTATTAAGGAAAGTAGCTGTAGCTTTGGGTGTATAGGGACAGTGGAAGAAGATGAGGCTGGAATGGCACCAGGTCCGGGTTAGAATAGGCCTTCTCTTCCAGGGTAAGGAACTTGGACTTTACTTATAGACAGTTGGCAGTTACTGAAAGTTTTAAAACTTGGAAGTGATATGGTCAGATGTATGTTTCAGATAGGTGTACTTTATTGGTGCTTAATCACTTTCGAATAAAGAAATTCATAATCCAAAGAATTATTAGAGGAAGGCTGGAGGTAGGAAGACTAGTTGGAAGGTTGCTGCAGGAGCCCTGGTGTTTTAGGCCATTCTTGTGTTGCTATAAAGAAATACCCAAGAAAGGAGTGGTGGCTCAAGTCTGTAATCCCAGCACTTTGGGAGGCTGAGGTGGGAGGATTGCTTAAACTCGCAAGTTCAAGACCAGCCTGGTCAACATAGCAATTTTTCGTCTCTACTAAACATTTTTAAAAAAATTAGCTGGGTGGGCCGGGCGCGGTGGCTCAAGCCTGTAATCCCAGCACTTTGGGAGGCCGAGGTGGGTGGATCACGAGGCCAAGAGATCGAGACCATCCTGGTCAACATGGTAAAACCCCGTCTCTACTAAAAATACAAAAAATTAGCTGGGCATGGTGGTGCGTGCCTGTAATCCCAGCTACTTAGGAGGCTGAGGCAGGAGAATTGCCTGAA
>NW_016107628.1:688520-702312 GCF_001604975.1 Cebus imitator
AAAAAAAAAAAAAAAAAGGATTGAAAAACACCCCACAACTTGAGACTGGGTAATTTATAAAGAAAAGAGGTTTAATTGGCTCACAGTTCTGCAGGCTTTACAGGAAGCATGGTGCTGACATCTGCTCGGCTTCTCGGGAGACCTCAGGAAGCTTTTACTTATGGTGGAAGGCAAAGCAGGAGCAGGCACATCACACGGCAAAAGCAGGGGCAAGAGAGAGCTGAGAAGAGGGGGGTGTTGCCACACATTTTAAAACGAGAACTCACTACCATGAAGATAGCACCAAGCAGTGAGGGACCTGTCCCCATGATCAAAACACCTCCCACCAGGCCCCACATCCAGCACTGGGGTTTACAATCCAACATGAAATTTGGGCAGAGACAAGATCCAAACTGTTATCACCTGGTGAGAGGTAATGGTGTCCTAAACTACAGCAATCATAGTGGAATAGAGAGAAAGGGGACAATATTGAGGCGATTTAGAACATAGATGCATTGATTCAGTAAGGGAGATGAGGTGAGGAAGACTGAAGAATCTAGGATGGCTGCCATGTTTCTGGTTGGATGATGATAGTTTATCTACCACAGTAGAGAATAAATGAAGAGGAGCACTCTTGTGAGGAAGGTGACATGTTCTACTTTAAATATGTTGACTTTGAAATGGATATCCAGGTGGGCTGGACATATGGACACATGGGTGGTAGCTGAAGCCAAATGCATGGATAACAGTTTTGGAAAAATAATAAGTGCACAATAAATGTCTGTTAATGATTCCATAAATCATGACAGTCCCTTTGCTTCCTCTTCTCTGGTGCTCTTCATGTTTGTTTTGGAGTTCCACCAGAGCCTCCAAGCCAAGCTTGTCCAACCCACAGCCTGTGGGCTGCATGCAGCCCAGGACGGCTTTGAATGATGCCCAACACAAATTTGTAAACCTTCTTAAAACATTATGAGGCTTTTTATTGTGATTTTTTTTTTTTTTTAAAAAGCTCATCAGCTACTGTTAGTGTTTTATGTGTGGCCCAAGACAAACTTTCTTCTTCCAGTGTGGCCCAGGAAAATCAAAAGATTGGACACCCCTGCCTAAGTTCTCTCTGTCTGTGAATGTCAAGACTGTGGCTCCCTTAAGGATCTCTTGGATGGATTTTCTATTCCTTGTAACTTCAAGCTCTTATACCAGCTTTGTAGACTGGCACTCAGACTGTCTCACCACAGCCCCTCATGCATATTGACTTAGGAAGAGAAGGCACTGGGAATGTGAAGAAGAAAAACTAGAACACTGTTTCTTTTTTCTTTTTGTTTTTGGAGACAGAATCTTCCTCTGTCCCCCAGGCTGGAGTGCAGTGGCGTGATCTCAGCTCACTGCAACCTCTGCCTCCCAGGTTCAAGTGATTCACATGCCTCAGCCTCCCAAGTAGCTGGATTTACAGGTGCCTGCCACCATGCCCAGCTAATTTTTGTATTTTTAGTAGAGACAGGGTTTTGCCATGTTGACCAGGCTGGTCTCGAACTCCTGACCTCAGGTGATCTGCTCACCTCGGCCTCCCAAAGTGCTGGGATTATAGGCGTGAGCCACTGTACCTGGCCTGTTTCTAGTACATTGCCTGGTTTCTATTTCTCTCTTCTCTGTGAGTAAAGTTCTCAAAAGTGTAACCTATACTTGCTAACAGTTTCTCACTTTCTAGTGGTAACTTGTAATCTGGTTCCCACCTTGCTCACTCTTTTGAAATTGCTCTCAAATGTCACTAGTGACCTTGTCACTGCCAAACCCAACGCCTCTTCTCTCTGTACCTGTTGGCACTGTTAGAACCTCCTCCTTAACAGTCTCTCCTTCCTTGGCTCCATGACATCTCACTTTCTTTGTCTCCTTCCTGCCTACCTGGTGGATTCTCTTTCACTCTTTGGGGGTCCTTCTTCCCATCCTCTAAACATAGGTATTCCTCTATGTGCCAGGCACTCGTCTCTCTGTGTAGTCTTTGTCGGCAACTACCCTGTTCTCACGGCTTCAAGTCATCCTGCCCTGGCAGCAACGACCCCCTTTCTCCCTCCGGTTCTGACCCCTCTCCACAGCTTCCAGCTCTTAACTCATCACTTCCTCTTCCCCCACCTCATGGCCTCACCAGGTGTGATCCCCCACTAGGCTCCCTATGCTCGTGAATGACCTCGCAGTTCTGATCACTTGCCTTGAGACTCTAATATGATGTCTGAAGTTTCCCTTGTTTGCTTATCATGTCAAGGTGGCTTCAAAGTTTTTTTCATTTTCTTTTGATTTTTCTGTACTCCAATTCATTTTGTGTGTTCCACTTTTCACCATTGCCATGCCGATTTGGGCTCTCATCTCTTCATGCTTATATTATTGGAGTTACTTTCTATCTAGTCTACTTGACTATTGTATCCTCTTGGTTCAAACTATTTGGTCACCTCCAGATTAATTTTCTAAAATTCTATAGCTTTCTCCTACCCTGTCCTTCTCAAGAACCTTCAATTGCTCTCCATTGCCTACAGAAACTCTGGCCTGACCACAAATCAGCACAACTCTGCGTTTCTTCCGGGTGTTCCCCTTAACACGAACACTGCCCATGGTGCCCAACTTTTAGTCCAGTCCTTCCAACTTCTCCAATGAAGCTATTTAAAATGGACTTTTACTTATCTTATGGCTTTTAGAGGTTAAACTAAGCTACATTTCTAGTTTCTTTCCTTTTTTACCTGAATTTATAGCAACTCAATATGGTAACACTGATTATTGATTAGCAGTTAAATGTTTATGATGATCAAAAATGAGGAAATAATTATATTCTTTAATAAATGCTGGGTGTGTGTGTGGGGGGGGGCGTGAATAAAAACCTCTCAAAACATAGATTCAGGTGATTAAAAAATTTTTTGGTGATGAAAGGGTTGAGAACCACCACCCTGCACTCTAATCTAGTAAATGAGACAGTTTGATGCTGTTTCCCAAGCAAACTTGTATTTTCACGTCTCCCCAGGACTCTGCCACATTGTTCCCTCTGCCTTAAACGGAACCAAGTCCTGGGGACTCCCCACCATGTCTCAGCCCCTGAATCTTCTACTTCCTTTGGGACCCTAATCAGTTGTTACCTCTTCCCTCCCACATCTGCTGGGAGCCCCCTGAGTAGAGTGACCTCTCCCTTCTGCAGCCTTCGGTCCCTCCCGCACTTCGCCGCGGGTTCGGGCCTTATCTTTCCTGGCGGAGAAATTCGCTACAGGTGGGCACGGTGTGCTGCGCGTCACGCACCCAGCACCGCACCGGGGACTTAGGAAACGGTGAACAACACGGGAACTGTGCCCAAGGAAAGGGAGCCCAGCACTACTCCGCCCCAATCTCACTCCCAGGCCCCGCCTTCGGCGCCGCCTGCCGGGCCACTGGGCCGGTCCTGAATTCATTTCCACTTCATTAACTCTGCCCCAGTCCCGCCCCCCGGCTCCAGCTCTCGTAACCCATCTCTGACACGACCGTCTCCCTTTTCTTCCTTCTCCCTTCCCCTGTCACCCTGCCAGCTCTGCGCCTATCGCTTCGCGTATCGTCTCTTCATCTCGCTTTCTCCCCGGGTCTGTCTGGGTCTCTGTCTCTGGGTATTTCTCTCTGCACCTCCATCTGTCTGGGTCTCCGCTTCCTTGCCCCGCACGCGCCGCCCCCTGCCCAAGCCCCTCCAATCCCGGCGGCTCGAGCCTAGCGCTCCACTCTCCCATTGGTCCGTCCGGAGACCCCCGCCCCCGCCTGCCCGGCCCCCCTCTGGGCCCCTCCATTCACACAAAGTTTGGCTCCGGCGCTGCGGAGGGAGGGGGCGGCCCGGCCCGGCCCAGCTCTGCCCCCGGCCGGCCCGACCCCGGCCCCGGCCCCCGGACAAGCCCTTATCTGATCCCAGCTCGGGGTTTAAGAGTCCTGACCCTGCCTGTCGCACAGCTCTGCTCCTTACTCCTGCCCGCCCAGTCCGTCCATCTGTCCCGCTGCCCCGCGGCCCATCCAAGGGGCCACTCCACCTCGGACCCAAGGTAAGACCCTGGCCCTGATGAAGGAGTGCTGCCCCCCGCCCCCGGCCGGGTCCTGTCCCCGTAACTCTCCAGAGACATCGGGGCCCCAGCTCCCCAGTCCCTGTCCTGCCTGGCCCCAGAGGTACGGTCTTGTTCCCCTGCCTCCCTCCTTGGGCAGTCCCAAACGGAGCCTCCTGGGAAGGGGTCCCCGCGAGGAAACTACCCAGGCTGGTCATCTCAGCCCTCTCATCTAAGGAAGGGGCTTTCCCGATGCCCCCTCCCACTGGGGAGACCAGCAGTTGCATCCCCGCTCCTCTAGTTAATACAGTGACAACCACACATAACGAGGGATCCTATACACAGGCACACCAGACAGTGCCCCCTCCTCCCCATATGGACAGGTTACGCCCATGCCCAGCCCCTCCCCCACTCCCCATAGAGTGACAATCACGTAGTGACACCTGTGATTGCTAGTTCACACATGGGGAGAAAAACAGATATTGGCAGCTTAGACTGGGGAGACACAGAAGCCTGCTGTGATCCAGACCCCTGCCCACCCAATCTCTTCCTTCCATTCTGAGTGGCTCCCATTTCAAGACATCCCTCCTCATTGCTCCTCACCCTTACCCAGCTGCTTCACATTGAGATTTCCTGAAGGAAAGGAGCAGAGGCACTTCTAAAGTGAGAAGGGCATATTGGGTTCTATAAACTCACCCTCCAGACAGAGACGTCCTTTCCCATTTCATCTCTCCTCACCAGGAACTTAACCCAGGGCACCTGTGTTAGGGAAGAGATGAAGGATGGAACTTCCTGATTTGGGAGAGGAGAGCTGAATCCAGGAATGGGTAGAAGGACAACAGGGGAAAAAGCGGAGGTGGGTTCTGGTGGCTTGAGGTTTAATTCCAGTGAGTGCCCCAGGCAAGGTGAGGCAGATGGGGAAGTGGAGATGGTGAAGAAGCTTTGGACCCTAAAGAGGCCAGCACTTAATGCCTGCTTCTGTTGCTTACTAATACAAATTCTGACTAAAGATGTCTGGCCAGTCTGCTCTTGCTGTGGTGTTTGAATTTCTTTTCTCCCCACTGGGACTGCTTTAGGCCATCTGGGTGGGAGGGAGATAACGATGGGATATTTGGGGCCCCCATGTGAAAGATGGTCTTGTTCAGGGGTGTAAGGAGGGCCCAGAGTGGTTGTCACGACATCAGCTCGGAGGGGTGGGCAGCCACCACTGAGTTCAATTTAGTTTCATACTGAAACTCTCCCTAATCTCCAAGGATTTTTGAACATATTCCTGGCATGATGGTGGGTACCATCCTGTGCCAAGTTGTAGGGCTTGTGAATTTCTCTAAGGGTAGACTGGGTATGGGGGACCAAGTTTGGAAGGAACCAGGCATCCTGACTCATAGTTGGTTCTTCAGGGAGGAAGAAATGAGGGAGGAGGGGGACGGAAGGCATCATGCCAGGGAGAGGGTCCAGGGCTGGATTGCAGAGGCAATAGGCATGGCCCCGGCAGTGCCAACTCCTTTCCCCGCTGCCTCCCCCCAGTCCTTTGGTGGTGGTGGCGAGGGAGGAAGGGAGGGAGAGGGTATTGGAGGGTGATCTGGGCCAGTCCAGCCTCCCAAAGCCCTTGCCAACCTGGGTCCTGAAAGGAGCTGCTGTTTTCTGAGCCATCCCCCCACCCCCCACCCAGAGCCTGAGCAGCCAAGTTGTCTCAGCGGATATCAAATGGCAATGACTCCACTGACAGGGTGTGTGTGGGGGGTGGGAGTGGCAGGGGTAGCAGGGTTATGGTTCCAGTCCCTCTGTGGCTCTAATGCAGAACCCCTCTGCTACCCCTTACCCTGAGGGAAAAAAAAATGTCTCCCCAACATCTGACCCACATCCAGCCTATGGGTACATATGTTTGTGTGAAGGGATTAATGATCTGCCCGCTGGTATCCCCCACCTCCTCCATGTGCCCCAATGAACCACATTCTAGCTCCCCGCCACCTGCATCACTGTGCATAAACTCATTTACAGCTCCAACTTGGTTGGCTTGAGCTACAGGGAAGTGACTGGCAGAGGACCCAGGGAACTTCCTTCCCTTGTCCTTCCTAGGGACCAGAGAGGCTGGGACACTTGGGTCAGGGTGGGCTCAGATGAAGTCCTCTGGAGTCATTCTGTGATTGGTGGGATAAGGGGTTTAAAGCTCTAGGGGGTGGGTCATGCAGAAAGATCTATTTCCTCAAAGGATACTTCCGAGTCTCCTAGTAAACTGCTTGGTTTCTGCATACAAGATGGAAAGATAGGGCGAGCCTCCTGGCATTGGTGGGGAGGAAAAGGGACATTGGGCAATGGAGTCCCTAAACTTTCCTGCCACAGGTTATTTAGGACGGAAGAAAAAAATCTCCATTCTCCCTCCCCTCCTCGGCCTAGATTCTTCTCTTGCCTGACTGGTCAGTGCTACTGTCCAGGCTGAGGCCAAGCTGTCCAGGATAGCGGTGGGGCCCTGGAAGGGGGCAGAGAAGGAATCAGCAAAGGCACGTTGTTGAGATGAAACTACAGAAAGACTGGAGGAAAGGGAGATTTAAAATATAAGTGTTTTAGCACCCAATGCTGGGGGGTTGGCTGGGCAGCTCCTGGGAATGAGAGCTCTGCAGTGCCATGCCACCTCGGTCTCTCCGGCAGGCTGAGTTTGATGCTTTTCTTCCCTCGTCTGAGTTTAGTCTACATGTTGCCACCATCCTTCATGAAGAGAGTGCATCTGGTGGCCCCTCTTCTGCCCCTCCCCCATCAGAACCTTGAAAGGGCAAAGAGAAAGGGATTGTGGGAAAAGCCCTCCCGTGGGTGGCCAGCTTGGAGCCTGGATTTGAGGTGGTGGGGGAAGGGAGGGGCTGGCTCTGGAATGTGAGAGAGTAGTAAGAGCAGAACTTTGTGGCCTGGAGAAGAAGTTGGAGAAGCAGGAGCTAGAGAGGACTGAATTAGACCTCAAGCCTCCAACAAGGTGCAGCGCAGAAAGGGAATACACAGCCATTGTGCAACTTTTCCAGTGGCAGGAGACCTGGGGAAAGGATTGCGGCTGCAGCTGGAAGGACTTAGGTTAGGTTTCAGGAAGTGCATCCCAGAAAAGGGAAGACATTTGAAATGGAGACTGGGAGGGAGAGAGAGACCACCTTCTGGACCAAGAAACCAAACCAAACCAAAACAAAAGCCACCAACCAATCCCAAAACAAAAAAGTCCAACCTTAACACTTCTGACAGGAGCAATGGAACTCAGAGGTCGGGGATTATTGTGACAACTGTCGGGGCCTCTCCTGGTGGCTGCTGTACCTCTCTCTTGCTGTTCCAGGCCTACTTTCTGCTCTGAGAGACAGGAGGCACTATGGTTAAGAGCACAGCCTTGGAGTCCGACTTTGTGGGTTGAAGCCTTGGTTTTCCACTTAGTAGCTCAAGAAGTCTCATCCTCTCAGTAGAACTGCTCCGAACTGTTGTGAGGATTCACAGTGCCTATTATAAAGGGGTTGGAATGGTGCCTAGTCTGTAAAAAGTGGCGTTTCGGGTCATAATGTTTCTCCCACCACTCTACTGTTTTCGACTCTGTCATCTTTCCTGGTTGCTGGGCTTTGCCCTAACCCTTCATTGTTTTTTTTTTTTTTTAGATTCTGTCCTAGGTTTCTTTCTTCCCACCCTTCTGGAGTTTGGGAAGGTAGACGAATTATGAAGTAGTTTAAGATGAAGTTCCTCCCTTGATTCCAATAGGCTGGGCATCACTTGAGGTGGGGTCTCCATACCCACAGCCCCTGTTTTTGCCAAGCAGATGTCTTGTCTTCAGATTCAACAAATGAGAACTGAGCTGTTGGGCTTTCGCCAAATCGTCTCTTTCTCCATTTTCAGCAGCTTCTCTTTCGGCCAAAGACTTCTGTCAATCCCCACATCTCATCCAGCTTTCATGGCCCTGCCTATCATTCTTCTCTTCTTCATCCCCCTCTCCCTCTCCTGGCCCAGGTCTGCCCCCACAGCTTCTCTCAGGTTTATATGCCCTCCTCTTCTTGTGTCTCCTGGTGGGCCTGCTCATCCCATCAGCCTAGATGCCCACAGCAGTCTCCTTAATGACCTCTCTGACCCCAGCCCCTCTCTTCTCAATTCCTTACCTTTATCCTGTAATGAAATTATCACTGGAACGGTCATCACGAGCATCAGTTTTATCTTGCCCTTTCCCTACCCAGACACATCTGTTGCCATTGGATAAAAATTTCCCAATCACAGTCTTCAAGAGACTTTATGCCTTTCCCCCATCTCCTCCAGCCCTATATTTTGCAGAACTACTTAGACCCTATTCCTGGGAAGCATATCCCAGGCAGTCTCTGAGCCATGCTCCTCCCCACACTCTGGGCCCTCACAAAGGCCATTCCAAGTCTCACCCCACCTACAGACCTCCATTATCCTGTTTCCCTCTCTGCTCTGCCATCTTGCTTGTCACTTGCATCTGTGACTTGGCCCAGGGTTTTTCATGCATGGTGATGTTGGAGTAGACACCGTGTCTTCCTCATTAGCTGGGGGTCCCCCCTAGGACAGGGCCTGTATCTCTGTCAGATTGGCAAAGACATCTCTTCTCTCTCTGGACCCTCTGGCACCCAGCAAAGGGCCTGCCTCCTAAGACACAGAGTGCCTACTGTCCAGTTTGACTCTAGGTAGGAAACAGTTCTGATTGCTTATTCTTGGGGAGGAGCCTGACTTTGGAGGTTTATGTGAGGATCCTGCAGCAGGGTGTGTATAGGATCTTATTATCTAATTCTATAGAAGACCTCAAGAGAAACCCCTCTCCTACCAACGGCCCTATCCTGTAGGGATGGCTTTACCCTAAGATTACAAGCAGTAGGCCCTAGAATCCCCAATTTATAGTCTTCTAAGCATTGTTGCTCCACCCACCCCTACATGCAAATGCAGGTATCTAGGCTCCAGAGAGCCTTTCTCCCCTCGCCAGGGTGGTCTGACTCCAGCCTGATGCTGGGCTTGTTAGCAGTATCGTCTGGAGTGGAAAAAGTGGAGAAAGGTGAGTCTAGTCTGAGGCAGCCCCACTGTCCTGAGCACACCTCTGAGCAGGGGCTTGCAAGGTGGGAGACATGTGGGGACATCTCCCAAGTCGGGTACAGGTCTGACCTCCTAGTGTTGCATTCTCACTGGACTGGCCTCCTCAGCTCCACCTCGGATCCCAGTTCCAACTGTTAGAGCCAGGCACACTCCCTGTCCACGTGTCTAAACCTCCCAGTTGACCCTGTGATAAAAAAGATATGGGCAAATGGTAAGAGGGGAGGGTGAGTGTGTTAGCATCTAAAGCACTGGTTCTTAAACTTTTTGACCCCAGGACCGCTTTACATTCTAAAAAATTACTGAAGACTCCAAAGAGCTTGGGTTTGTGTGGGTTCTATCTATGAATATTTGCCGTGTTAGAAATGAACACTGGGACAAGTGAAATATTATTAATTATTGCATGTTAACAAAATGACATATTTTTAATGAAAAGCAGCTGTATTTTCCAAAGGAAAGAAACAAAAAGTTAATAAGAAGAGTGACATTGTCTCATATTTTCAGAAATCTTTTAAAACGTGTGGCTTAGTAAAAGACAGTTGGTTTCTCATCTGCTTCTGCATTTAGTATGTTGTAATATCTTATGTCATGTAGCTTCTGGAAAACTCTACTGAACACTGTGAAATATTGAAAGTGAAAAGGGCAAATAATGTATTGTTAGCATTTTTTAAAAATTTATTTATTATTATTATTATTATTTTGTTAGCATTTTTATGAGGATAGGTTTGACTTTGTAGAGCCTCTCAGGAACCCCCAATGGTCCCTGGACCGCACTTTGAGAACTGCTAGTCTGGAGGAACCTCAGATGACAGTTTCAAAAACCTGGGCCAATTTGAATATCCTGGCCGATTTCCTTCAGCCGCCATGGTCTTTTGAATGTTCTCACTAGGAAGGTAGTATGGGGTGCTGGTTCATCATGTAAGTTCTGCTTCCATTCTACAACTCACTAACTATGTGGCCTTGGCCAAATTATTAATATCCCTGTGCTTCAGTTTTCTCATCTATAAAATGGGTCTTTAAAAAGCAACCACTTTTAGAGTTGTTGAAAATTAAATGACATAACAGGAAAGGGCTCAGTGTAGTGCTCAATGCTGTGATCTCTCGTTAGAATCCAGACCAGTGCCCCTGAACTCACTGTGCGTGGTCCCGAAGGCAGGGAGCTGCAGGTGATCACACAGGGGCTCAGCCCAGAGAGGGAAAGGGACTTGCGCAAGTTCCCAGAGAAGGTCGGCAGCATTGTTGGGCCCTGAACCCAGGAGTTCTAAGGCCTAGCTCTGTCTCTGCTCTCCCCACCAGACTTCTTTTGTGGAGAGTGGAGGAGTAAGGTCCTGAGACCAGGAAGGAAGCAGATCTTACCTTTCTTTTCCCCAGCAATCTCAGGTGAGCCCAGGGCCAGAGCACTACAGTGGGAAGCCTTGAGGGCAGATTGCAGGGAGAACTTCCTGACATCAACAGCTGCTGGAAAGAGGGGAAAGAAAGCTGGGAAGACATTCTCAAGCCCAGAGATTTTTCTGTCTTGCCTTATGGGGAGCAGTTCTACAAAGTGTCCCCGGCCTTCTCTCCTGGGGCTCCTGGGAAGTCTGTGATTGGGCGACCCTGCTTCTCAAGAGCTGCTCAGTCCTGCTCGCTGCCCTCCTCCCAGCTCTCCCACTACCCCAGACCCGGGAGCCTCTCCCCAGATCACGCCTTCACGCCCTGTGCTTTGTGCTGTTCCAAGGCAACATGGTGCCTTGGAAAAGGCAGCTGGAGGTGCTGAGGGCGTTAATGAGGATAGGGGTGCCTGCTGGGGTTCCCTGGGTAGGAGAAGGGAAGCCTCTTCCCACAGACTGGGGAATGGGAGGAAGCAGATGGGGAGATAGACACATACTGGGAAGACCTAGTCCTGGCCCATTGGCCCTTCAGCTAAATTCCCCTGAGCTGGGCTTCCAGCTCCACCTCCACTAGTTCAGATTGAATTCCCGAAAGAGCACAGATGGGAGGGGACTTTGTCCCGAATCACTACCCCTGCTTCCCCTGTAGTAGCTTCATCAGCCTCCAGAATCACAACAGGTGGAGATTGCAAGGAACCCCCCAAGGAAGCAGAAGTCCCAAAACCCCAAACCCTGAGCACATAACACATGCCCTTTCTGCTGGGGTTGGAGGGCTCGCTGTGTATTACTCCGTTTTTCTTCTTCTGCCTACACAATTCCTTTGCATAGATGGTCAAACTGAGGCAAAATGTGGGAGGACTCAGACTGCCCACCCACGTCTTTCTAGAGCCTAGCCTGGGACCAAGGGGCCTGGCCTCCCACAGCCCCTCCCCTTCCACTCCTACCAGTCCTTGCGGCTTTTTCCATTTGGAAAGTCCTTTCTGGCGAGTGGCAGGTTTGGGGGCCCTAGTCTAGTCTCCTCCCCTGTCTCCTGGGCAGTGGCCCCAGGGGAGCCCCTGTGGGCCAAGATCTCCTCAGTCTCAGTCCTGGCCCCTCCACTCTCTACCAGCAGCCCCCCAGCTCCCGCTCCTGGGCTGTGGGACAGGGAGAGGGCTGAGGGGCTGGCTCTGCATACTAATGTCCTGCCCATTGTCAAAGCCCCTTTGTGCCAGGGAGCTCCATTGAGGCGGCTCCGGGGCGGGCACAATGGGGGCTCTGTCCCCTAGTTCCCCCAAACAGTCACCTGCTTTCAGAGCCTTCCCCCAGCCCCCCCTTCGCTCCAGTGTCCGGAGGGCCCAGAGAGCACGGGGGAGTGGGCCCTGGACCAGGGGGGATGGGCAGGAGGCGACCCCCCCCACTCTCTGGGCAGGCTGAGGAGATGGGCATTTGTCAGGGCAGGCTGCAGAGGGCACACAGAGTGGAGAGGCCCTAGACTCACAGGGGTGAGGGCAGTCTGTGGAGGAGTTGGAATGCAGGTTCTATGCGGTGTGAGAAGGGGAAGGGGCACTCAGAGCCTGCCCACTCCTCCGTTCCATATGCTCAGCCTGGGTCTGTGGCTGCTGCCTCTCCTCCTCCCACCGCAGGACTCCCTGGGGCTCATATATGCAGAGACACATAGGCACACACTCATCTATGCGGCCACACACACGGCTCCCAACCCACATCCAAGCGGATGTGCCCAGACACAGCACACCGACCCCAGCACACAGACTGCACCCTGGCATATGCACCTGCACACCCACCCTCCGCCCACCCCACCCCTTTCCCTTTTGCACCCTGTCCACGGCCGCAGGCATCTCAGCACCGTGTCCCTCCCCCACTGCCCTTGCCGCCCTCTGCTGCTCTGACACAGGTTATAACAAGTTTGCACTTGTTGTGACCTTAAGAATGTGGCCCTGGGGCTGAGAATGTCCCGCTGCCCCAGACTGCACCTGCTTATACGTTAACCATGGACACAGACTCCACTGCACTCTGAGCGCGGCGCCCATTCCCACCCCAACCACGGAGAGAGAGAGGTGGGCCAGGCCGCCCACCCCAGAGCTGAATAGAGTACCCTGGACTGAGCTATAGATGAATAACGAGAGCTCCACCTGGCCTCGCTGGCACAGGTCTGGTGTCACCATCTTTGCCTTTGCCCAGGGCACATAGGTATTTCCTAGCCCTTCCAGACCCTGGGAGATAGATGGAAGAGTTATCATTTTCCCTGCGAGGCTCTGAGAGGTGAGATGATGTGTCCAGGCAGCTGGTGGCCAGGCTGGGACTAGAATGGAGGTCTCTTGCTTCTAGGTTTTTGTTTTTGTATTTTCTCCCCCGCCAGCAATGTGTCTTGGCTTCACTCAGATGACCCCACCCCCCAACCTATCTACAAATCTAACAGAGCTGTCTTTTACCCACCTTTTTTGGGAAGGAGTGGGGGCATGGAGAGGGGAAGGGGTGGGGAGAAGAATGGGTCTAGGGACTTTAAGGGGGCTTCTAGGTCTAGAAAGAACCTCTGAGGGTCACCTTGACCCTTGCACTACCCCAGGCAGAGTGAGCCTACCTCCTTTCACTTCCCACCCTCCTACAGGCCCCACTACTGCTATGAACTCTGGATCTCTGGAAAGTAACCCCACAGCCTTCTTAGCTAGGGTTTAGAGTTGGGGATCTCTATCAATTACAGGTCTTTTATGATGCCTAGCACTGGACTTCCCAGTTGTTATCCTATGTCTGCATGAGGAGCTGTAGGCTGTATCTATGGTTCACCTGCCATTCTGGTCCAGAGCATCTTCTAGCAGTCAGGAGCAGATGCCCTAAAAAGGGAAGAGAGGAAGGCCCACCGGGGTTCTGGAGACTTGAGGGCTGACTGCGTAGTGGTGTGCTGGGGCCTGGGAGGGTGGATGGGGTCATGGCTGGAGAAACTCGGTTAGATAGAGAACTAAGCTGATATGGGTTTGCTCATCAGCAAATATTATTGAGTGCTGATCGCCATGATCAAAATTTCATGTGAGAACCTCAGGGACCTCCTACTCCTTCTCCCTGCCCCTTAACTAGAGTGCTTCCCCTCTGGTTACTGGATTCTCCTTAAGCTACCTCATCCATCTATCTTCCTTTGGGCAGGAACACACCTTCCCCAGCCCTTATACTCCGGTGTGATTCTTTTGCCTCCAAATGTCCCCTGCTGGAGAAAAAACTGTCCAAAGTACAACTTCAACTTTCCCTGCTGTGCTTGGGCAGTTAGTTACACAGGAGATGGAGGATGGTGAGACATCCACCTCTGAATCTAGTTCTGTGTCTAGGCAGTGTCCTCATGCCATCCCTAACCCATCCTCCTTTTTTTTTTTTTTTTTTTTT
>NW_016107628.1:702348-735934 GCF_001604975.1 Cebus imitator
GATGGAGTTTTGCTCTTGTTGCCCAGGCTGGAGTGCAGTGGAGCAACCTTAGCTCATTGAAACCTCCACCTCCTGGGTTCGAGTGATTCTCCGGCCTCAGCCTCCCGAGTAGCTGGGATTACAGGCATGCGCCACCATGCTCGGCTAATTTTTTTGTATTTTTAGTAGAGACGGGGTTTCTCCATGTTGGCCATGCTGGTCTCAAACCCGACCTCTGGTGATCCACCCACCTTGGCCTCCCAAGTGCTGGGATTACACGTGTGGGCCACCACACCCGGTCCCCATCCTCCTTCTTAAGGGAGGAATGTGGATAGGGAATAAGTAAAAAGTTGAAAGGGGGCAGAGAGGTTGCCTCCCAGAGTCATGGTGAGCTCCCTAGACTTCTCTGAGTGAAGGTTAGAGGCTGCTCTCCATGCAGGGAACAGGAACCCTGAGAAGGGAAGGGAGCTGAGAGGATACCTGTCAGGGAGAGAGGCTCAATTTTCTGAATATTAATGACAGGTACAGAGTACCTCTGGTTCTCCAGCTCCATCAAGGTTACAAATAAGAAGAAATTGCTCAGATAGCAACAGGTAAACTTTGACTTCACTAGAAGAATCCCCTGGGCATAAGGTATTACGAGGCAAAGGGGAGGGGCAGAAAGAGGTGGAGAACTCATTGCCCTAATGAGAAGGAAAAGTCCCCCTTTCACCTACTGAGCAGAGCTTGAGTGGCCTGGAAGATAGTTCCAATGACTCTTAGCGCCCCTACGGGGTTTTTAGTGGTCTCAGAGGAATCCCTTGATCACTTCCACAGACCCCAGTAAGAGCATCGCTGAATTTCTCCTCCTTGTGAACCTCACTATTTGCTGCTTATTGCAACTCTTGTTGGGCCAGCTGCTGCCGGGGTGAGGGAGACCCTGAGACCTACTGGGTGGGAGGGAGGGCCAGGTTGAAGAGAGTGGGCTGTGGCCGGGGCTGGCTGGGGAAGAGCTTCTGTGGATAATGCTCCAAGGTTAGCTCCACAGAAACTGGCACTTTGGGACCCCAGGGTCAGGGAAAGAATCTTCTAGGAAGAGAGAAGTTGAGATGAAGAAGAAGACCAGGGTTATTGCTCTGATTCTGATGTAAAATAACATGAGCTACCAGCCAGCAGCGTGATCCTGGGAAAGTTACCCATCTCTCCTAGGTCTGGGCTTCCTCTTTAGTGGAATATGGGGATTAAATGTGATGACCATGGCGGGCTTCCCCGCATGAATACTCTGTGGCACAGTCCAGTATCAAGCTGAGAAGCCCAGACCTCAAGCAGGTTTAAGCAGGCCTGGGTTTGACTCGTGTGCACCCCTTAGCCGTCCTTCTGGGCAAGTTAGCGAACCCCTCTGAGTCTAGTTTCCACCCATTCATCTGAGGGCAATGCTGCTGCCCTCCCAGGGAGATGAGGATGAAGCGTGGCATGGAGCACCCAGCACAATGCCTGGCACACCTTAAAGGCTAAGGTAGGAAGTTCATGGTACCGTGGGAACACAGGGGGACGACAGCCCACATTGCGGGTGGGGGCATCCAGAAAGGTTTTCCAGAGAAAGTGATATCTAAGCTGAGGCCTGAAGGAGGAGTACAAATTAAACAAAGTAGGAGAGGAAGAGTGTTCCATGGAAGAGGCCCCATTATTTGCTAAGAAAAGTTTGGTCTGTTGAAGGACTGAGAGGTTTCGTGTGGCTGGGGACAAGGTGTGTGCATGAAGTGGGTGGGTACAGATAGAGAATGCTGACGCTAGGGTGCTCAGCAGAGACCAGGTCATGAAGGACTCCGTTCCACCTGTCATTCTAGGGGCTTCAGAGATAGGGTCCGTCCACTTCCTCTCCTCTTTTTCCTACTTTTCCTTCATCCTTTCTCCCAAGACTCATTCCTCTTGTCCTTGGTTACATGAACACGAGAAAGCATTGGGCTCCCCCAGGAGGGCCTGGCCAGTGCAGGGAGAAGCTTTAAGTTCAGAGTTGTCTGCCTCTTTTCAAGTTTTGGCTTAGGCCTGAAGTTTTCTGCCTCTCTGCTTTCCCACCATAAGAGAGGGATGTGCCTTCCACAGAAAACTCTGAATTTCTTTCATTGAGGCACTCCTACTAACCACTCCCACTGTGGGACTCAGTTTCCCCATCAAGCTCCTCTCAATGTGGAGTGGGGAGAATGTTGACGGGGTGGGGCTGAGCACAGCCTGCAGAGAAGAGCTAGGGAAACTAGAGAGGACTGCCTCAGTCAGTGCCCCCAAGTGTCCAAACGTTGAAACTTCAATGGGAAGTTCCGAGGAAGGACTTCTGAAGGATGAGCAGGTGGCACACGGAAAGGGGGCCTGAGGGAGGAGAGTGATGTAGAATAGCAATCCTACAGGCTCTTTTAAATCAATAAATACCAGGCACTGAGAAAGACACAAAGATGAACAAAATACAAATTAAGAAGCAGCCTGGAAAAGTTTTTCTGTTTGGGAAGGTGGGGATGGTCCTTCCTGGAAGGAGCAGAGCTGATGAAATAACCCCTACAGGAGCGGGCCTTGGGGATGTTCTCACAATGGGGAGTGGCTCTTCTGCCTCCCCCACCCCGTCACTACCTTTTGGGCCCTCCACCAACTAGGCCCAAGCCTTCGCTCATTTCTAGCCAACACCACTTCAAGTTCAAAGATAGGAAAGTGTATGGAGAAGGGCCCTTCGGCTGGAGTCTGGTCAGCCTCCCTCTCTTCTCTGAGGTGGAGAATCCTGTCTTGGCCCTCGGATCCCAAGGAATGGGTCCCATCCTCCTCTCCCTAGTTTCTCAAATTCTGCTGGTAGATCAGGTGACAGCTCAGTGGCCTTCACCCCAAAAACCTTATCTCTGGGGCTCTGGCAATCCTGGGCCTTAAGAAGGCTGCCAGCTGCCTGATGTCCCTGAGGCTGGGGGCAGACGAGAGGGCGAGGGGCTGAAGGACAGTAATTAAGGAATGTGGTTCTACTTGGCACTCCTCAGCACACACCTGCCCACCTCTTGCCAGGATGACGGGGTTTTGGAGGATTTCTAGGGAGATGGGATGAAGAATATTGGGTTAAAAGTCCCCTTCAATTCTGGGACTAGAGTAAATCCTACCCCACAAATCACTGGAGGAAGGAGATATAAGGGATGGTGTAACTTGAGCATCATCAAGGCCCCTGGGGTGTGGAGACGCAACGTGAGTGAAAAGCCCACAGGATTTGGAGACACGGGTTCTGGCTTTGGCATTAAATAAATGTCAGCAAGTGACTTTATGTCTCTGAGCCTTAGTTTCTCTAATTCAGTAATATTTTTCATTCATCTGCAAAGTAGGATAATCATAATATCTTTATTTGCATAAGGGCCTTACAGATTTCATATACTTTAAATCATGTAATCCTGACCACATAAGGGAAGGTTTTATTGCCTCCTTAGATGAGGAAGCTGAGCCCTAGAGAGATTAAGAGACTGACTGAAGTTCCCATAGCTAGTGAGTGACACAGACAGGATGGCAAATAGCGGGAAAGAAGAATACATAGGGACCTTTGTGACTCAGACATGCCAGGATAAAAAATAGGTTTCATTTGTTGTGCTAACTCCATTTGATTGAAAACGGCTCTCTGCATCACCATATTGAGGATGATTTTGAGGCTCAGTCGGAAAAAAAGCACCGTAATAAATCAGTGTTATGTGATAAGGCGTGGTGGGGTGATGAATGATGCTATATAGTGGACATTTCTAGCCTAGAATCACCCAGAGATTCTAATTCCTTCCTCTATACTAACCAATTCGGTTAAATTGAAAGGTACCAGTTTACAAAGGTGACCAAGATACAGTCTGTGCCTTTGAAGAGCTCACAATCTCTAGAGAAGAACAAAGGATGAGGAGGCAAATGTCCCGGGAACATAGAGGGAGAGTAACTATTTCTACCTGGGATCACTGGGAAGGCTCCACAGTGGAGAGGGCATTGGGGCAGGGCCTTGAAGGAGGAAGAGGATTTGAAAGGGGAGAGAGTGGTCCGAAGGGGAGTCTGGGAGCAGGGAGAGGATGGTCTAGGTAGAGCGGAGCTCCCCGAGCAAAGATATGGAGACAGACAAGCGGAGCACAGGCTTTATTCCATGTGGCTGAAATACGGGTTGCAGAGGGAAAGCATTCCAGGGAAGGCGGTGAACAGTAAGGTGGAGTCAGACATTGAAGGATTTTGCCAAGAAGTTTGGATTTCATCACAAGAGCTGAGGGAACTCATTGAAGAATTTAAAGTCAAGTGATAGGGTCAGAATGTGTGCACTGAGGCAGCGGATGGAGGTGAGCACAATGAGGCTGGGTACAGGAGGACCAGGAGACCATTGCAACGCCTCGGGTGAATCATTGAGGGCAGCCTCCATGGACATGAAGAGGAGTTGTGAAGGCGGAATTGATGGACCTAGTTATCAATCGGATGAGGGGCAAGAGAGAAAGGAGGGGTAATTCTAAGGCTTGGACACCTAGTGGAGGGTAATTCTGTGAACAAAAAGGAAAACACAAAAGAGACTCTCTTGAGGAGGGAGGACACTGAGTCTGAACATGTTAAAATTGGAATGCTCCAGATGGTGGGGGGGGGGTGTAAGTACTTGGACACACAGGGCAGAGGTGACGTGGAATCCATGGAGCAGGGTAAACAGTTGAGGAAGATGGAGTATGGTGGTCAGGGATGAGCGCCAAGGGTGGATGGATTCCTGAGAAACGCCAACATTTAAGGTGCAGAGGAGAGATTACAGCAAGAGAGATGATCAAAATAAACAGAGAGCTGGAGAGGGAACCTGGAGAACATGATGTTGGAGAGTAACAGTGAGAACTGTGCACACGTGTAGCGCTTCATAACCCATGCAGCGTTCTGACACATATGGCCGTGTGGAACTCCGGTCACCTCGGTATTATTAGGCCCTTTTTGCAGATAAGGGAAATAGAAACTCAGATGTTTAAGTGATTTGCCCCAAATCACAAAGCCTAGAAATGGCAGAGCTAGTGGTGGCTAATCAAGGTAGATAAAATCAGTGGATTCCCACCACCCCTCAATAAAAGCCGAAAAAGAGTGTTAAGAACAGACAGGTCAGTCATCAGTCTCAAGTGCGGCAGAGACTGCTGGGGTCCAGGGCTGAGAAAATGCCCTCAGGGTTAATGATGGGAAGGTCAGCTGTGACACTGGAGAGAGCTTCCTGCTTCCTGTTGCTTTAACTGCCCCCTGCCCCACCACCCAGGATGGTTGTGTGGAGCAAGATGGAGTTATTCTGAATTTGTACAACTATTCTGTAGACTTCAAAACCCCGTATCACAACGGTGGTTGTTACTATTATTTTTATTGTTATTAGGTATTGTTAGATTGAACCCTTTGATATTGCCATAGGTAACCCATTTTTTAAATGGACAGTTTCATAGAATTCAACCAAATAGTAAAAGGAGTAAGCCGGAGTGGGGGTAGGGGCCATGAGGTTATGAGACAGGCAACTGCACAGGCAAGGGTGGCCCCAAGGGACTGGGGAGCCCCACACCCAGATGGTGGGGAGGCCAGTCTTCCACATGGGATGGAGGAGAGTGGTACATCATCACTGGTGAAGCTTGAAGTTTGCAGGAGTTCCCTTTCACCTCTACCACTTCCACACTTCCCATCTGCAACCTGGCCAGCCCCCTCTTCGGGGAAACTCTGCAGAGACTAGGGGTGGGGGTGCACTTTCGTGAGGGGCTCTGCGTGAAAAAATACTTCTGATACCTAAACTAGGTTGATCCCCTCAACCAGTATCTTTGGAGATAAGTTGGGTATAGATTCTTCCCATGGGGAATCTCGGGGCCTAAGCCAGGTGATGACTGATTGGAGATCCAGGCAGAGCTGACACAGCAAGGAGGGTCCTGAACAGACTTCTTGTTTATCACCCTGACTCTCCCTTATCTAGCCCAGATCCTCTTGAGATTTCCCCAGTGTCCTTGGGAGCCTTTTCAGCATCTCTTGTCTTAGCGGTAACAATAGGATAACAGTAGAATAACAATAGCAACAGGAGTTATTTCTATAGATGCCATGGCTTCCAGCTGACTCTTAGCACGGATACTAATTCTTCTGGCTCTTCAGTCAAGATGAGGAGGGATGGGTTAACGCCTCCCAGTAGTTGTTCTTCTGAGATGAGGACTCAGATGGGGCCAGGCTGGAAGATTACCGGGACTGCTGGAGCTGGGGCTGAGGAGACAGTGGTACAGCCTCTGTCCTCAGTTGAACTCTGCCTAGTGCCAAGCTCCTCACAAAGGACCAGCTCCTGTTGAGCCTTGCTGGCCCAGACAATGATTAACAGCAGATACTGGGATGGGGTGATGACCCAGGAGGGCGTGAATAGGGGAGGTGTGGAAGGTTGACAGGGCAGGTGCATCAAAGAGGCAGCACCCGCTTGCCACAGGAACCAGGAAGTCCTCCTCCCTCTCCATCCGGGGAAACAGGGGGTCCCTGAGATGCCACCCTCTGGGCAGTTCTCTACAGAACATTGCTCCCTTCTCACAGGGGACAGAAGGCATGATTGGGGACTGAGGTGGAGGAAGGGGCAATGGTCCTAGTCAGCCCACATTGACAGGCAGGGGTGGTGTCTGAACACAGAACATCTGATGTGGCGCCATCTTTTGTCCCTCCCTCTCTTGACTGGAAAACACACAGGCAGGTCAGAAGGGCCATACAGAGGTTACGGACTCCCAGGAAATGCTTTGAAGGCTTTTATCCTTTCTTTTGATCAGACTATGAGAACTTTCCAAACGTTGACACAAGGGAAGAAAAGCCTATTCTTCCGTGGGCCAGGGCCTCGGTGTCAGGCTGGGGCCAGAGGACGGGAGGGAAAGGGGGAAGGAGGCCAGGGAGTTGGAGACAGAGGCAACAGTGATTCAGCTGGAGAATCAGGCCCCTGGACACACACATGCTGCCCTCTTTTTCCCTACCTCAAGATTTGTGTGCATCTGGCTCCATTTCTATTTGTTTATTTTCCTTGGGGCAAGACAGGAGGGAGATGAATGAATAAAGACATCAAGTTTGAAAAGAACCCCAAATTCAGCTCCATTCTTCTTACAACCTTGAGGGCTTACATAACCCTGTAGTGCTTTTCTTCCTGCCCTTCCTCTCCTACCCCTCTCCTTCCTCTTCTCTTCCTCCACCCTTATTGAGAACACTTGGAAGCCCAGAAGTGCTTCTTTTTCATCCCAATGCAACTGATCTCCTTCTGGCGGACTCTAAGGTCGCTATTCAAGTTGGAACCGGTATCCAAACAAGAGATGATATGGTTGGTGAGAGGAGGCTGAGGAGCTGTTTTCTCTCTCTACCAAAGCCAGGGGGAGGAGTGGGAACAGACTGCCATGTGGGCAATGGGGGCTGGACATAGAGATTTACAGCAGGAAGTGACCTTAATTATCTTCTAACAGAGCACCTCCCAGACTGACCCTGCAAGGTGTCTCGAAAGGCAGAGGAGAGGGAATTTGTGCCCTGGATGATACAGGGCTGAGCCATAAGTGGCCACACACTAGACATTTTTGAAATCTGTTTTTGTCTTAAGTCATTCAACATTTTTGTTCTACTTCATTGTACATTGTTGGCATAATATTAAAATAACATTTTCCCTCAAAATCTGAGCAAAATTGATAATTTCAGGAAATATACTAAATTTAGTCCCGTGGCTTTGAGTGCCTCCTGGTGCATTCATGCATGCCCTAGTTTGAGAAGTGTGGAACTGATACCAACCCCTATTCGACAATGAAGGAACTACAGACCAAGAGGCTTCGAGGCTTGCCCGAGGTCACAGTTAGTCAATGGCAGAGTGCAGATGGGCACCCAAGTCTCTTCCTTCCCAGTCCAGCCTATGTTCTACCAGGCAGTGCTGTCTCTCAGTTCCGAGCGGCTTTTACACATCCTTGAGCATTATTCTCTCACTCTATCTCCAGAATGCTGGGCATGGGCAGATACCTAGCTCAACTGTCTAAGATAAATATGGGTGTGGAGACCAGCCTAATCTCAGGTGCTGAGACATGGTGCTTGAAACCCCTTTACTGCATACAGGGTTCTCCCAATGTGCAAGAGGAAGAAGAAGAATAGGAGAGGGAGGGAAGGAAGGAAAGTACTCAGGATTATCTAAGCCCTCAAGGTTGGAAGAACAGAGCTGGATCTGGGGTTCTTGAGCATGGCGGACAGAGAGTAGGACAGAGATCAAGCTCAGTCCCTATCCGCCTATTCATTTTTCTTTACCCATCAGTGATTGGTTCAGAAAGCCCTTCAAACCGAAGGTAACTGGATTAGTTAATAGCTATAGTGGGCACTGTTCCTATCTTCCTGGAATCTGCCTTGCTTTCTGATCTCATTTCTAGATCCTTAAATCAAAAGGCTCTTTTCTACAGGGAAGAAGCAGGGAGAAGAGAATAGGAGGCTTTAGGGCTTAGAATGTTTCTATTAATATGTACACATAGGCTGTGAGATACAGAAGGAGAATAGAAGGACAAAGTGTGGTAAAGAACTTGAAGGTGAGAGTTATGATTAGATGGATAGCATACTATTCCCAGGATGAGCTACAAGAAGCAGGAGAAACCATAAAGAGAAGAAGGGACAGTCAGAGAGATGTGTAGGCCACACAAAGGCAAAAAGAGAGGTGAAAAGGAGGACAGGGGTCGAGGAGACATTTCAGTGACAGCCAGGGTGAAGTACAAGAGAGGACAAGCAGAGAATGACAAGTAATAGAGATGAGAAGACGGTTGGGAGGACACTCCATACGAAGGACGTGGGGCGAGTAAAGACAAGTCATGCAAAACTAGGAGAGAAACACCAGGATCAAGCAGCCATGAAGGAAGAGCAGTGCCTCCAACCCTTGGATACATCCTGGGCATCACTGCTGGTGAATTTTTCACACTCTTCTGGCTCCTGCTAACCTCCACTATGCTCAAGGTGTCATCTCTGCTTGTTGAGTGTTGAGTTTTCTCAGGGAAGGCAAATAAACTATAGTATTAATTTGAAGTTATGGTGGAAAGGACTTTGGAATCCAGCCAGAAAGGGGCATAAATTTCAGCTCTGCTCCTGATAAGTTGTGTCAACTTGGCTCTCTGAACCTCAGCGGTAATTACAAAGATGATAAGATTTGTTTTACAGAGTTGCAAAGATGAAATAGGATGTGCTGGTCTAGAGTAGGCACTCAGCATATGATAGTTCCCCTCTGTCTCTCCTTCCATTTTCCTGAACCAAACATTTATAAGAGGAAATACTCCACAGTCAAAAAACAGAAATCATCTAGTGGCTCTAAGAAAGAATAACCAGCAGGCTAGGCCAGGCACGATGGCTCACTCCTGTAATCCCAGCACTTTGAGAGGCTGTGGCAGCTGGATCACGAGGTCAAGAGACAGACCATCCTGACCAAAATGGTGAAACTCTCTCTCTACTAAAAATACAAAAATTAGCTGGATGTAATGGTGTATGCCTGTAGTCCCAGCTATTCAGGAAGCTGAGGCAGAATTGCTTGAACCCGGGAGGCGGAGGTTGCAGTGAGCTGAGATCGCACCACTGCACTCCAGCCTGGGCAACAGAGTGAGAACTGTCTCAAAATAAATAAATAAATAAAAAGAAAAAAGAAAGAAAGAAGAAAGGAAAGAAAAGAAAGAAAGAAAAGAAGGAAGGAAGGAAAGAAAGGAAAGGAAGAAGAAAGGAAGAAAAAGAAAGAAAAGAAAGAAAAGAAAGAAAGAAAGAAAGAAAGAAAGAAAGAAAGACCAGCAGCCTAGAGCACCATGGAGGAGACCAAGGCTCTGCACCTGACCCTTGCAGGAGCTTTAGGGCCTGACCCTGGCCCTGCAGCTGGCCATGAAGGAACACACAGGAAGCTGGCCACAAAGCAGGAGGGGGTTGAGGGGTCAGAGCACATCACTGTTTTTCCAATGTATCCTATTAAGATCTTTCATGTGTTGAGTGTCAATTTGATTAGAGAACAACCAAAAAAAAAAAAGAAAAAAAAAAGATCTTTCATGTGCTCCCAGTGCGTCAACCTAAGTGAATGGCTCCTTATTTCCTGGCTGGCCCTGGATTTCCTCATCTTTCCCAACCCTGATCCCTTACCCTAGATGTCACTTTTCCCTTCACAAACTCTTCTTGCACTTATTTTCTCTAGCATTTATCACTTCCTGTCTGTTTTATGGCTGTCTCCTTTATTAGATTGTAAGGTCTTCACGGAAAGAATCTACATCTGATCCATCTCCGTAATTCCAGTGCTTTGTTTAGAATTTGGTACCCATAGAAAAAAGAATGTTTACTGAGGCTGGGCATGATGACTCATGCTTGTAATCTCAGCACTTAGGGAGGCCGAGGTAGGAGGATGGCTTGAGCCCAGAAGTTGGGCAACATAGTGGGATCCCATCTCTATACACACACACACACACACACACACACACACACACACACACACACAAAATTAGCTGGGCACCTGTAGTCCCAGCTACTCAGGAGGATGAGGTAGGAGAATCACTTGAGCTCAGGAGGTCGACGCAGCAGTGAGCTGTGATCACGCCACTGCACTCCAGCCTGGGTGACAGAGTGAGATCCAGTTTCAACAACAACAGCAACAACAAACAATATAACAACAAAGTTTATTGTATAAATGAACAAAAACACAGCTCAAACTAAATGTGGTGGGCAACATTAATACAGATGAAAACATCTGGTTTTTTGCATACCTACTAGTGTTGATAATTAGTTATCTGGGGTTTCCATGTATACGAGGAAAGAAAACATCATTAAAAAATAAAGAGAAGATACATACAAGAAGTGGGAATGAGAAGGCCTCAGAGTGAGAGGTGTTGGACTAGAGGTCCACCCATTCTACCTAGGATAAGAACTTCCACATCACCTTGGCTCTGTGATGATGGAGTCAGTTAGATTGGCCCCTATGGCTGGAGTGGGTTAGGAGTCCCCTCCTACTCATTAATTCAATCATAAAATACTTCTTGAGGACTTATTATATGTCATACATTGTGCTAATCTTTAGGATAACCAACGTGTGTGTGTGCGTGCGTGTGTGTGTGTGTGTGTGTATATATATATATATGTGTATATAATGTTGGATCCTTCTTTCAATGACCTTATTTGTAGTAGAATACAAATGATGTGCCAGGTACCAACAGAGGTGCCATTACAGGTATAGAAGGATATAGATATACACGGATATCTACACCTATGTATATAAATATATATATATGCAACATGTATATAATGTTGGATCCTTCTTTCAATGAGCTTATTTGTAGTAGAATACAAATGATATGCCATGTACTAAGAGAGGTGCCATTACAGTATAGATGGATATAGATACACACATATGGAAACTCAGGAAAGGGAGGCATTACTTAAGGTTTTGGGAATCAGAGAAGGCTTCATGGAAGAGGGGTTATTTGAATTGAACTCTGAAAGATAAGACTTGGATAGGTAATGACAAGGAGGAAGGGGAGGCCAGGAAGGGAGAAGTGCCAGGGAGTGGCTGGTTTGCTTGCAGTATGCAGTGTGCCATAGCAGAGAAGTGGTCAAAGGTAAGGCTGGAAAGCAGGTTCAGAAGCAGACTGTGGAAGGTCTTATATGCCAGCCTGGGTTTGGCTTGTCTTTGACGGATAAAGAGGAGACATTAAATGTCTGGAGCTACAGAAGGAACTAAGACAATTATAGTATAATGAAAAGTGGATGCGTTTGGGAGACAGGACCTGAGCATGAATCCAATTCCACAGTTTACTGAATCACACCATCTCTCTGAGCCTCAGTTTCCTCATTCATAAAACAAGTATTATAATCTTAATATCTCATAGGAATGCCATGAGAATAAAATGTGAAAGTGCTTTCCTTTTTCCTTTTTTATTTTTTTTTTTGAGACAGAGTTTTGCTCTTGTTGTCCAGACTGGAGTGCAATAGTGTGATCTCGGCTCCAGGGCAACCTCTGCCTCCCAGGTTCAAGCAATTCTCCCGCCTCAGCCTCCTGAGTATCTGGGATTACAGGCATGCGCCACCATGCCCAGTTAATTTTGTATTTGTAGTTTCTCCATGTTGGTCAGGCTGGTCTTGAACTCCCGACCTCAGGTAATCCGCCTGCCTCGGCCTCCCAAAGTGCTGGGATTACAGGTGTGAGCCACTGCGCCTGGCCAAAAGTGCTTTCTAAAGTACTGGCTGATCAGAGGTGTATTAGGGAAGAGAAACCCAGAAGCAACGTAGGATGGATTTGAGGAGAGAAAGAGCAGAGACACGAGATGAGTAGGAGGCTGATGCAGTGATTCAGCCACAAGCCATTAGGACCTGAAGTAAGACGATGGAATGGAGGGGAGGAGGCACAAATAATAAATCCACAGCACGTGGCATTAGATAAATGTTGAGTTGAGGAAAGAGGAGAGTTTGAGATGATCTTGGCTTTGAGTGGGCAAATGGGTGGGATGATGGTGTCTTTAACTATTTTAGGAACCAAAGTGGAGCAGCAAGTAGAAGAAAGGATTTGTTTACATTTGGAAATGAATACATTTATTATTCATATTCCGAAGCTCTTTTCAGTCAACTTTCTCCTGCAATGGGGAAAACAGATAAAGCACTTTCTCTGCGGGTGCAGCTTTTCCCTTCCCCCTGCACCTGCTGCCCCTGGGAGGGGGTTGAAGCATCCTTTCTAGTCACCTAATTTAGCATAATCAACTCCAATGCTCTGTAGCAATACCAAAGCTCATTCTCTCTCCAACCCCCTGCAAATGAACAGCTGACCCAGAGGAGGGCAGGGACTGATATCTTGGGCTTTTATTTTCCTACCTTCTGAGAACAGGGTCGTAAGCATCTGCAGCATTAGCAAAGCCTGTATAAACTTGGGTCCCCTTGTACTCTGAAGTGGCTCTGCCTGAAGGTCTGCATGAACTAGGTGTCTCCTGTGAGGCAGATCAAGACTGCAGCCCTCATTGGGGCTTTGGCCTGTTCAGATCAGGCTTTCAGTTATTCCCTTACTCTTCTTTAACAAACGATACTAGGCACAGGGGAAACAGATGAAAGGCAGAGTCTGTGGCCTTAAATTAAGAGCACATAGATGGTAAACAATGGTGAACCATCTCAAAGCACTATAATGCTTCAAAATAGGAATATGTACAAGAGGGCCAGGCACGGTGGCTCATGCCTGTAATCCCAGCACTTTGGGAGGCCAAGGCAGGTGGATCACTCGAGTCCAAGAGTTCAAGACCAGCCTGGGAAACATGGCAAAACTCCATCTCTCCTAAAAAATACAAAAATTAGCTGGCCATGTTGGCACATGCCTATAGTTCCAGCTACTCGGGAGGATGAGGTGGGAGGACTGCTTGAGTCCGGGAGGCAGAGGTTTCAGTGAGCTGAGATTGTACCACTGCACTCCTGCACTCCAGCCTGGGTGACAGAGTGAGATCCCATCTGGAAAAAACAAAAACAAACAAACAAAAAAACAAAAGAAAGAATATGTACAAGAGCAAGCATAGTAAAGTAAAGCCATTCTGGGGAGGGAACGGGAATGACAGAGAAGATGAATTGTTTTTTCTGAGAGTCAAGGAAGGCGTCAGAGGGCGTAACTAACACTTGAGTTCTGAAAGATGAGGAGATCGTCAGGTAGGCTCGGAGCAGGGTGGTGTGGAATCAGGTCCAAAGGCAGAAAGGATCAGGTAGGGAGGCTCTTCGCTGGAGTTCAGGGGGTCTGTGAAATATTGTCAAGGGCAAAGTCAAGAAGTAGGCAGAGATCAAATTATGACTGCTGAGCTGAGAGGCTCGCAGTTTAACCTAAAAGCTATGGGGAGCCACAGATCAAGTTCTTGAGTGTCAAAAGAACAACAGTGTCCTCACTCAGGAAAGGCTCTGATACATCTACGCATTATCCTGGAAAATAAATGACTCTCAGGTAAAATAAATGAGTGTTCAGGCAAAGAAAAACAGCTCCAGGAAGAGCTTCCAGGGAGAACAGTCGGTGGGAGTGGTGTGTGCTGAGGGAACCTGCTGGTCATCACTGTAGCTATGACTGGCTTTTGTTTTAGGGAAAGAATCATTCGTTCAGTGCTTAGAGGAGAAAGAGGCGAATGTCTCTGTTTCTGTCTCTTTGGCCACTCAGAGGCTGGACTTCAGAATTCTGTCCCTGATATTTGGCTGGCTGGGACTGTTTTGGGGAAATAGCACCCTCTAGAGGAAAGAGTATGCGTGTTTTGTGGGGGTGCCCCGGGGGTGTTGGGGCACGCAACAAATGATTTCCAGAGCTTTGGCTCCCTTCCTTCTTTAGGGGCCTGGCCAGCTTGGGGGTGGAGCGTAGCTAATTGTTTATCCGCTTCTGACTCTGGCCACCGCAGAGAACAAAGCTGCCTGGCTGTGGGAGGTGGCACGACAGCTGGGAGCAGCAGATAACAGCTGGAGGTGGCAGATATAAAGGCTGGCAACCTCAGGCACAACAGCTGGAGGTGGCAATCACAACAGCCAGAGGCAACAAAGAGGCTAGCAGTGGCTGAAATCTCCAGCACCCATGAGTCCAGAGCCTTAGCCCTGCGACGTGTGGTCTTACATGCAGGATACCACAGTAGCAACTCCTGAGAGCATGAGGTTCATGAGAATGAACCTGGGATACACAAAAGCAGTTGTTACGATTAAAAAGTTCTGGACCCAGGAGCTGGAAGACCTGGATTCTCGTTCCAACTTTACCACTATTCTACTTGGGGCAAAGCTCTCTGAACCTTTGTTTCTATGGTGTCTTTCCTACCTACCTCATGGTGTGAGGATCAAACTATATATTTTATAAACTTTAAAGTGATAAAGAATTATAGATTAATATTTTGGGAATGATAAGCAAGGCCTCTCTTGGGCCCTAAGAGCTTCCATTCTCCAAGATATATAGAATCTTCCATCAACATGAAGAAAGCTAGGATTTCAGTTAAGGACCCCTGACTGTCACCACAGAAAGTGCAGGGGTAGAAGTGGGGCAGAGAAGGCAGGCATCCTGACCCACCATGAGTATAGACAGAAGCTTCAGGACAGTCTTTCAGTCTCCTATCTAAAGCTTTAATCTCCTCCATAGGATCTCTGCAAAGTGCTCCTCCAAAGTGCCTTCCTGATTGTTACAGGAAGATTGCTCTTTATAATATCAATTTGCAATTTTTCTCCCTGTACTATGAACTCACTGATTGTTCCTTTTGGAGCTCAAAGGACAAGTCCAAGCCTTTGATCACATGACAGCCCTTCAGACCAAATATTTGCACACATCCATTATATCCTTCCAATTGTCTCTTCTCCTGAATGAACTTCCCTGTTTTCTTCGACCATTTCTCACATGGTCCGGTTCTGAATCCTCTCATATCCTGAGTGTTCCTTGATGCTGGATACTGCAGGTGTGGGATGAACAGAGCAGAGTACAATCAACTACGTTTTTATTCTAGAGACTTTAGTTCAATGAAAGTAGCTTAAGATTAGTTTGCTTTTTTGGCAATCAAAACACATGAATAACTCATATTGGATTATTTTCTGCTAATAAGTTTAATTTTTTTTAATATTGTACTGCTTTCTAAATCACATCTCCGTCCAGAGCTTGCTCAGGTATTTTTGGACCCAAGTACATAATCGGGCACCTAACATTTTTACATTTTTGTTAGACTTGGCCTACTTTTTTTTTTTTTTTTTTTTTTTGAGATGGAGTCCCTTTGTTGCCCAAGCTGGAGTGCAGTGGCATGCTCTCAGCTCACTGCAATCTCCGCCTCACAGGTTAAGCGATTCTTCTGCCTCAGCCTCCCGAGTAGCTGGGACTACAGGTGCGTATCACCATGCCTGGCTAATTTTTGAATTTTTAGTAGAGATGGGGTTTCACCATATTGGCCAGGCTGGTCTCAAACTCCTGACCTCATGATCCGCCTGCCTCAGCCTCCCAAAGTGTTGAGATTACAGGCGTGAGCCACTGCACCTGGTCAGACTTGGCCTACTTATTTGATTCCTTTGGATCATAATTCTTCCCCAGCTCTTGTGTTTGCTATCTGTCCCAGCTTTCTGTCAGGCTCATAATTGATGGCCATAGAATTCTACAGTTTTGAATGAAATTCATGTTAAGAAAATTGAATAGGGCAAGGCCAAAGGTGAAGCTCTCTGGTGTATGAGTAGAAAATGAATTCCAGGCTATCATGGTCCACTCACCAGTACCACTGATTTTTAAAGTCACCTAATTAGATTAGCATTCTCTTCATTTTTTTCTTTATCTGATCCCTAGATCATAATGAGAGATCTTGTCGAAAATCTCCTGAAGTTTAGGCACACTTTCGCTGTTGCACTTCTTTGATATGTCAATTTAGTAGCCTTATCATAGAAGAAAATTAGATTATTATTTCTAAGACAGGGTCTAGAAATAATAAGATGTGATTTAGAAGCACTCTGTTGCCCAGGCTGCAGTGCAGTGGCATGATTATAACTCACTGTAGCCTCCAACTCCTGGGCTCAATCAATCCTCCTGACTCAGCCTCCAAGTAGCTGGGACTACAGGTGTATGCTACCATACCCAGCTAATTTTTAAAAATTTTTGCTGAGATGGGGTCTTGCTGTTTCTCAGGGTGGTTTTGAACTTCTGACCTCAAGCTATCCTCCTGCCTCAGCCTCCCAAAGTTCTGGGATTACAGGCATGAGCCACCACATTCAGCCAAAATTAGGTTATTTCAATGTGATTTGTTCTTAGTAAATCCACATTGGGTCCTATTGATAACTTCCTTTACCCCTAGCCTGCCCAGGTACTCGTAATCTTAATAGTCCATTCTAGAATCTTGCCTAGGATCAATATCTTACTTGTTTGTCTGGTTTGTGAAAGGTACTTCATTTTTCTTTTTGAAAATTAAAACTATGTACACTCATTTCCAATTTTACATCACTTCCTCTGTTCTCTAATATTCCTCAAAATCTTTTATACGAGTTTACATCCTTTTTTTTCAAGAGTTTGAGGATCAAATGAGAAGGACTTCTAATGTGTGAATTCTAAAATGGTATATAGATATAGGCAGTATGGTGGTTATGTTATTATTATTACTACTGAGTACTAAACAGGGCTTTGCTTGGGCTTGAAATACAAATTCTTCAAACTTCAGAGTTGCAGAGGTTTCTTTTTGTTCCAAAGCAGCCAAAGATACAGGGGAGTGAATGACATCCAGGTCGGGCTGAATAGTCTCTTGTGAACAGAAGTTCCAAATGGCCTGTGGACTGGTAAATTGGGCATTCCTGTTGCCTCTAAACATTCTCTGGGTTCTCATCCATTGGTGATCTCCAATTCAGTGCCTACCTGGTTGGGCATACAGTTGGGCCCAAATAATTTAAAGTTTTCCAGGGGCAAGGCCATGGGGAAAATAGAGTGAGGAGCGGGGTGGGCAGTGTGAAGAATCATAAAATGCAATGGTTCAGACGTCTTGGAATGGATAATGTAATGAGCGTCTCCAAGAAGGGCCAAACTCCCCAGAGATCACCCTGCTCCTCCACAGAAGATCTGGCTATCGGATCCAGAGTCAAACGATTAAAATTCTCTCAGTGCTGGAAAAGTACAAGTTAGTGCTTGGGCACCTTGTATTAAGTGAATTGTCTCATATTTCAGGGCCGTGTCCCACTTACTGCTATCAGAACACATAGCAGTCCTGAATTTGAGCCTGTGCAGACAGAGCTACTAGTTAATATACACCCCTAGCTCTTCTACTTCACTCCGTCAAAACAATTTTGCCACCCACAATCTGGCATTTCTGCCAGTCTTTGAGAAAATGTCCCAGTGCTGCCAGGAGGTTTCAACATGTTGTTTCTCCTCCAGCACTGCTTATTTCTTTTTGTTCAAGTCCCATCTGTACTCTTCCTAACACTGCCCTAGACTCTAACTCAGACCAGATTTGCCCAGATGATGCAAACAGATGATGATGATGATAAAAAATGAAATGATCTGGGCACTTAGAGAGCATCCTGAAGGGCAAAAGCATGGGTAGTTTCTGCTATTCTCTGAACTAGATGAGTATCTTAGTATCACGAGTGGGTACTGACTTGGGGGTAGAGGAGCAAATGAAGAAATTAAGGGGGGGTGTTTGTGTGTGCATGTGTGTGTGTGTGTGCGTGCGTGTGTGTATTAAGGAGGATTGGCCTGGAAGGATTTCAGCAGGATAGCATGTCTTGCTTCATAGCCATTCATGAGGGTGGGGAGGGATCCTATTTCAAAATTAGAGATCTTCCAAGGAGGAGTTTTGTGGTGAAGGCTCTCGTTAGTCTCACCCTCACCTTCAAGGAACTGTGAAGCTACTACTCTTTCTTTTCTGCCTCTCTTCCTCTAAGAATTACAAATATCAGACTGTACTGCAATTATTTGCTTACTAAATAGGCATCTTTCTCACTAGGCTGTGAGTTCTTGGAGAGTATGATGTAATTTTCTTTTTTTAGTTATTATTACATTTTTTGAGATGGAGTTTCGTTCTGCCACCCAGGCTGGAGTGCAGTGGTGAGATCTTGGCTCACTGCAACCTCTGCCTCCCGGGTTCAAGTGATTCTTCTGTCTCAGCTTCCCAAATAGCTGGGACTACAGGTGCCTGCCACCACATCCAGCTAATTCTTTGTATTTTTAGCAGAGATGAGCTTTCACCATGTTGGTCAGGCTGGTCTCAAACTCCTGACCTCAGGTGATCCAGCCGCCTTGGCCCCTGCACAGTGCCTAGCACATGGCAAGTTCTCAACAAATATTTGTTAATACAAGAACACATAAGTGACACCCAAATGAATGTGAATTCCTCCCTCCCGTGGTGTGGGGGTTAGGGGTTGGCCAATTTCTACAATAACCTCCATTATGCTGTCTTGCTCCCTCCAGATGACGTCTGTCGCCAAGGTGTATTACAGTCAAACCACTCAGACAGAAAGCCGGCCCCTAATGGGCCCAGGGATACGACGGCGGAGAGTCCTGACAAAAGATGGTCGCAGCAACGTGAGAATGGAGCACATTGCTGACAAGCGCTTCCTCTACCTCAAGGACCTGTGGACAACCTTCATTGACATGCAGTGGCGCTACAAACTTCTGCTCTTCTCTGCGACCTTTGCAGGCACATGGTTCCTCTTTGGTGTGGTGTGGTATCTGGTTGCTGTGGCACATGGGGACCTGCTGGAGCTGGATCCTCCCGCCAACCATACCCCCTGTGTGGTTCAGGTGCACACACTCACTGGAGCCTTCCTCTTCTCCCTGGAATCCCAAACCACCATCGGCTATGGCTTCCGCTACATCAGTGAGGAATGTCCACTGGCCATTGTGCTTCTTATTGCCCAGCTGGTGCTCACCACCATCCTGGAAATCTTCATCACAGGTACCTTCCTGGCGAAGATTGCTCGGCCTAAGAAGCGGGCTGAGACCATTCGTTTCAGCCAGCATGCAGTTGTAGCCTCTCACAATGGGAAGCCCTGCCTCATGATCCGAGTTGCCAACATGCGCAAGAGCCTTCTCATTGGCTGCCAGGTGACAGGCAAACTGCTTCAGACCCACCAAACCAAGGAGGGTGAGAACATCCGGCTCAACCAGGTCAATGTGACTTTCCAAGTAGACACAGCCTCTGACAGCCCCTTCCTCATTCTACCCCTTACCTTCTATCATGTGGTAGACGAGACCAGTCCCTTGAAAGATCTCCCTCTTCGCAGTGGTGAGGGTGACTTCGAACTGGTGCTGATCCTAAGTGGGACAGTGGAGTCCACCAGTGCCACCTGCCAGGTGCGCACTTCCTACCTGCCAGAGGAGATCCTTTGGGGCTACGAGTTCACACCTGCCATCTCACTGTCAGCCAGTGGTAAATACATAGCTGACTTCAGCCTTTTTGACCAAGTTGTGAAAGTGGCCTCTCCTAGTGGCCTCCGTGACAGCACTGTACGCTATGGAGACCCTGAAAAGCTCAAGTTGGAGGAGTCATTAAGGGAGCAGGCTGAGAAGGAGGGCAGTGCCCTTAGTGTGCGCATCAGCAATGTCTGATGACCTGCTCCCACTTCCCCATTCCTCTGGTCTCTTTTCCTCTCTTTCAATGCCCCGGTAAGGAATACTGCCTGGGTTTACTGGAGATCCCCGGAAGCACCCATCCTCCACTCCCTCTTCTTTAACCCAGCGGCCTGTCATTAGCTTAGGCCAACTGGAGTCCAGGTTCCCCTCCCTATGTCCACTTTCTGCCCCCCCGCTTCTGCCCCAGTACACATACCTCCTTAAGCCAGGATGGGGGAAAGAGAGGGATTAGGCTGCAGTGGCTTAGAAGGCCTCAGCCATGCTTGGAGACTCACATTAGGAGGACCATGTGGTTGGAAGGATAGACTCCCCCACCTCCTGCCACCACCAAGAAGTTTGGTGACTTGAGGCTGGAGCTCCCTCTGTCTCTACCTTTCCATCTAGCAAGTTCCCAAAGGCAAGACTCTCTCTGATGGTCACATTGCTGTCTGTGCTTTCAGAAATACAGGAATCTGATCTCACTGTATTCTAGGGTTTTTACCAACCTCTTTTGAAAGAAGCCAGGGTTTGTCACTGTGAAGCTGATTTCTGCTGGTAACTTCTGACCATCACCTAGAACCATGGTCACCACTGTTTTCCTTTGCTAGTTTCTCAAGTGAACACTCTCAGGATACCCAGTTCCCTCATAGCCTCTGTTCTCAGAGGATTGGAGTTGGCCCAAGAAACATAACCCTACAACCATCCATATCTATCCTGGATTCTGAACTCTTCAATTTGGAGTGACTAACACAAGTTGTTGTCTAAAACTTTAAACCTATCTTCCAGGCAGCCCCAGGAAGCTGTGTTTCTCCATGTCCTGTGAATGGAAGGACACAGGCCAATACGTTCCTTTGAAAAGAAAGAGTTCAGTGCCCAAGCCCCATGGAAAGGTCTGAAAATAATAATTCAGATTACATAGTACCTGGCTTCTTTTCTTCCTTTCCTGCCCAGCCTAGATCCTTCTTCCTTAACTTCAACCCTTTGGGAGAAGGCAGGGGAAATGCAAGGGCCTTCCTCTCTTAACACAGATGCTCAAGTAGAACTAGATTCACCGGGCACAGATTCCCTGGAAAGTTAACCCAGCTCCACCATGAGGGATAGGCAAGTTCTCAGATTTCCAGACTGCTGTAGAGAGCCTCTGGGAATTGGTGACGCTTTGTTAAGAAGCAGAACTCTGTGGCTGGCAGCCACTATTCTCAGTTACACCTCCCAGTGCCTTCTGAAAGTGCCGGTTATTTCATTAGGCAATGCTGAGAGGAGAGGAAATTATACCATCTGATCAAATAACCATGGCTTCCCTCAGCCATTCCTGAGACCTGGTATAAAATGATGAAAATCAATGTCATCTCTACTCTCCTCTGCCATAAGGCCATTTTCAGGAAGTTAAAAAGCATGCTTTAAGAGATCAGACTCAGCCTATTCCTTGTTCCCTGGTGGGGTCTGTGGTAACAGTCAGGAGAGGACATTTAGGTACCAGAGCTTTATCCAAAGCCCCAAATCCCTACACTGCTTTCTGACCTCACTTTGGTACCAAGGAAGCCCCACACAGTGGTACTGCATAGTCCCACTATGAATCAAATGGCAGTTTATTTAAGGTGATCTCAGCCAATTGTTATAAGCTACATGCTCACACAGAATATATACATGCATCTACATACAGAGCCTTGCAGAGAAACACAACATTTTGAGGCTAGACCCATGATTACCACCTACTATAATTGCACAAGGTCTTGTTATATTGATCTCTCCTCGAACTCAACTAACTGTATGAAGACCCTTCATTGTTCATCTACTGTAAACCCCACCATTACCTTCTAGCTGGCGTAAAAACAAGAACCACAGAAACTTGAAAAATCTGAAACAGAAAACAGAAGGCAAAGAGCCAACTTCTGCGTTCTCAACTTTATTCATTAGATTTATCTGATTTCTTTTAGTGTATAGGGACAAGATGTACTGCTGTGTGTGTGTGTGTGTGTGTGTGTGTGTGTGTGTGTGTGTGTGTGTATGTATCTGTATCTTCTTATCCATTGGCAAGTTATTCTCCTTCTGGTTTATTTTGCCATGGTATGTTTCCTTCCTGAAGGGATTAATTTGTTCCCATTCCCCTGCTGCCTATTCTAAGCCTCAGACTCAAGGCCCTAGCCTCTTGGATAACAGAAGTTTCTGACTTACCCTTTGGAATCTCCTTCATTATTATCCCAGGCTTTGCTTTAAGTTGCACTTTAAATCATGCTATCCTATTCATGCAATCTGGCATCTTCTCCCATAAGCCCCCCACAGGGCACAACTACCCCCACTCCTAACTCTAAGTGGTTCTTTGGACTATAGTCTGCCTCCTCTGACCTGAAATCCTCTTTCAGGCTATAGGCCGAGCTTCAGAAGCAGCCAGGTCTGTGAGAAATGGGCCCCCATATCAACCATGGACTTGGAATGTCAGGAGAGTAGTAGGCACAGGTGTTAAAAGGAGAGATTTCAGAAGATGGGCAAAACAACTGATCGGGGAAGATACCTGGAGTGTGAAGATGAGAAAAAAATGATGCTGAAGGACCCAGTGAAATCAATGAACTCTTGAGTCTTGCTTAGGCTCGCAAATAAGAAGTGGGGAGGCTTGGGGAATTAGGATATGGCACATATGAAAGTTTTATCTAAGAAGAAAGAAACAGAGATAATATATATATAGAAAGATGTATATAGATGTATATATACCCAAATATATTGAATGTACAGAAGGGAAATATTCAAAGACTTTACCAATGGGGGCAGATATCTTGCCCTGGTTATGGGGTAGGACACTCAGATTTTCAGACTTACAATCAGTGGTCCTGGTTTCAAGATGGAAGTGAGATAGCTGATGAAGGATTTCAAGTCTGGGAATGGGAAAGGGAGGGGTGGAAGTTCCTTTTCGGAAATAAAGAGGCATTCATGAAGGCTTTTGTTGAATCCTATGCTACTGATAGGACCAGGAAGAGAGAATTAGGAGGACAACAGGGAGGGGAAGTCTTGGAAAATCTACCACTTATACTGTGTGCCCCCATCTTCAGCAGCCTCCTGCCACTGCAGTACCTTTTTAAAATAATAAAATAAAATAAAGCACCCTTTTGTTTCCCTTTCATGAAGTACACTGTATTTCCCTGTTTTCCACAGGGGTGGGAGCTGCTATTGCTCACCCCTGGAATTAAACTGAGGAGCTGAACACCTTGGTGTATGGGAGGCACTAAAGGGAAGCCTCAACCCTGGAATCCAAAATGCCAGGACTGAAGAGCTGTTGGGCCTAAGATCTCCCAAGGCTGAGGCCCAGTCTTTTGTGTGGCTGCAAGCAGCCCGAAGAGAAGGCCATGGTTTCCAGAAGAGTTCTAATCCTGGCATTTGGCATGGAGGGTGATGCTTTGGTTTTGATGCTTCTGAATGAAAATGAGGAGTGGGGTTACCAGCTGCTGTAGGGGATGGTGATGTTCCATAAGAAGCTTCCGGAATCCCTACACTATGCTTCACTCCATTATTCCCCCAACCGCTGTCAGCCTAATAAGATCATCCAGGAGTTTCCCTATAAGGTCTGAGCAGAGAAAGGAAGCCAGTTATACTATTGCTACAGGTCAGGGACACTGTGCCCTCCCCACGGCTGCTGCCCTGGTCCTTCACTCTTGCTAGCTAACCTTGTTCACTGGTAGAGTAACACACAACGTTTGCTGGAAAGTTAGCATGGGCCTCCAGGCTCAGTAATAGCCAACTCTACTGATGCAGAAGGAGTTAAGGATAGTTTTCCATTCATTGCACTAAAGACTAACCCAGGTCAAATTGATCTAGGAAAAAAAGGCGTGTAAGATTTGTTTTGTTTTGTTTTGGTCTGTTAAGAATAAGCTACTAAATAAAATGGATGACTCTTTGGTTGTCACTCTAGCTTCTTTTAGAAATCTAAACCAATACTGTTGAGGTCTAAACTCTTAGGCCTACCCATGGGAGTGGAGGGTTAAATTAGGCTGTGCTGGAAGAACTTCTGATTTCTGCCATCTCACAGAAGAGATGTGAAGAGGCCCAGCCTCTTCTGTTTAATTTTTCTCTCATGCTTTAGCGAGTTCCTTTCACAGTTGTATTTTACAGGACAATACTGAAAAAACAATACTGAAAAAAACATTAAGACCCAGGAATCTGAAAACTGGCTCAGCCTAATCCATAAAAGTCAAGATGCTTTGGATCCTGGGCATCATCCCTTTTGTCCAGTGATCACAAGCCCAATTTCCCTTCCATGCTACCATGCAGTCTTGTTGCCAGTTTTCCTTATATATCCTCAAGGTTCTTTGTAAGCTTATTCCTTTAATTACCAGGCATTTCTTCCCCTAAGTATCAAAGAAATGGATTTTTCTTCTACCCTTGTTTGTCAGTAGCCTGAGAAAGGTCTGGTTGTTAATAGCCAGCCCTGAATTTTTTCTGATGAGACAACAGATCCTATGGTCACTGACTCTTGTTCCCCAGAAATAGAGGAAGAGAGAGAGATGGAGGGAGAAAATTGGGTCTCTTATCATTATCAATAAATACTTAAGTACAACATTTAGGAAATACTAGGAATGAATCCTAAGACATATAAGATATATAAGATAAAGGACATGTATAGTTCCTAAAAGGCCTAAAAGGTTAAAGAGCTGAGCACTGTGGCTGATACCTGTAATCCCAGCACTTTGGGAGGCTGAGGTGGGCAGATAACCTGAAGTCGGGAGTTCGAGACCAGCCTGACCAACATGGAGAAACCCTTTTCTACTAAAAATACAAAATTAGCCGGGCATGGTGGTGCATGCCTGTAATCCCAGCTACTTGGGAGGCTGAGGCAGGAGAATTGCTTGAACCTCGGAGGTGGAGGTTGTGGTGAGCCAAGATTGCGCCACTGCACTGCAGCCTGGGCAACAAGAAAAAAATGTTAAAGAAACCTATAAACTTGTAAGGAAAGAGAAATAAAACAAGTAGCATATAACAAATATAACTAAAAGCAATTGCAGGTACCATGTACTAATGCCAGATATAACATTAGCAGAATGTTCTAAAAAGAGTGAGATCTCTATGGGCAACATTTCACAGGAACAGGAAGTAGGCAAGGGATGGTATCAATCTAAGAGGTTTGGTTAGAATACATTTGACATAAGATTCAAGAAAAATCAGCAAACACTGAGTCCCTATCATGTGGAATGTATCACTCGGCTAACCAAGCAATATAAGACATAATGCACGCATCAAGGGATGTACAATCATGGGGCTTTCCACCTGCTATTCCTTTTGTGGAACTCTCCCCACTACCTGCTACTTTCCAACCTTCTTTTTTTTTTTTTTTTTTTTTTTTTTTTTTTTTTTTTTGAGAGAGTCTCGTTTTGTCACCCAGGCTGGAGTGCAGTGGTGTGATCCTGGCTCACTGCAACCTCCACCTCCTAGGTTCAAGTGATTCTCCTGCCTCAGCCTCTTGAATAGCTGAGACTACAGATGCATGCCAACATGCCTGGCTAATTTTTGTAATTTTAGTAGAGATGGGGCTTCACCTTATTGGACAAGCTGGTCTTGAACTCCTGACCTCAGGTGATCCGCCCGCCTCAGCCTCCCAAAGTCCTGGGATTACAGGCATGAGCCACCTCACCTGGCCAACCTTCTTAACTCTTACTATGCCCATCTGAGATCAAATAAATCACCTTAAAAGTTAGAGCACTTACCCCAGCTGCAATTGTATATTACTTGTGAATTTATTTGACTAATGTCTACATAGCTTACTAGACTTCAAGTGTCATGTGAATGGGATTCATGTCAAGTGTTTGGTCATGAGTATAGCCCAGCACCTCACATAGGGCCTGACATGTATGATGCTCGATAAACTAGCATGAGGGAAAGAAAGAAAGGAGAGAAAGAACTGGCCTGAAGTATGCAGTGGAGCATGTATGTCTTGTGAACTAACTATAAAAGACTTATATAACAGGCATGATATAATTACTGTTAAAAAATAGAACAGACAATAAACATCACCTCCTTTTGAGGAGAGAGAGACTATTTCACTTGTTAAAGTCTAGGAAGAGTTTACAGAGGAGTTGAGGCTCGAGTTCAACTTAGTTTCAACATAGAAAAACCAAATAGCATTTAAGTCAAGAGAAACAGCACTCTTTGTGGGAAGTACGGCATGAACAAAGTATCATGGGAAGAAAGCATAAGACATATTTTGGGAACAGTAAACCTAAAACAGAGGGCTTTATAGGCGAATAGGTTAGAAAGGTAAGTTAAAGCCAGAAAATGGTGGGACTGAATGTCAGGCAAAAGAGTTCATTATTTTTTTCTTTAGGCAGTTGTGAACCACTGAAGATGTTTGATGGAGGAAAGAATCTAAGTAGAATACTATTAATTAATATCAATTTGGCATTAGAATTGAGACAGAAGACATTAAATCAGTTAAGAGATTTTTAAAGCTTGAGGGAAAGGCAATTGCCACAGATCCTACTATAGTATAGGTGTTTGCCACGTATTAGTTGAGTTGTTGAAGGTCTGGACTAAGGTTCAGGATGCCGGGCATGGAAAGAATTAGAAACAGATTCCAAAGAAATGACAAAGCAAGACATATGAACAAAATCTAGTGAAAAAGAAAGTGATTAAAGTAGTCAAGATTCTAGCAGGAGACAGATGGTATACTCAAAAGGCCAATGGACATGTTTTAATTAAGGAATTATTTGCAAAGGTATGAGCAAGTTTAATACATCGGCAAGATATGGTAATGTACCCAGGCACTCACAAAGTAGGAAGCCTTTACCAGCCTTAAACCTGGGGACAGTTACTGGAACCACAAGACTAGCACCCAAAGGAGGGAGTTATAGCTTCAACAGGAGCCATGGCTTTAGGTGAGGAACTAGACACTGCCAAAGATCTGCCAGTGCCTCCCACTGGTCTATTCTAATGGGAAGCCAGAGAACAAGGGAGACTGAGTGATGCTGCCCATAGAGTTTAACCTCTTGGAACACAGAACAGGGCAAAAAAGACGAATAGTGGATACAGAAGGGTAATGAGAGTGTATGCAGCATAGTGAACAAAGGACAAGGTTCCTGCTAGGGAATCTAGGGTTGAGCCACCCATGTTTGTGCTTTCCCTAGTCATTGGCTCTAAAAGGATGGAAATCTAGGAGAAGATAGTGAAAGGGGGAATCAGGAAGGATTGCAAGTAATAGTCCAAGAGGTAATGAACAGTTAAGCACTTGAAAACATGTAGCCCTTTCTGAAGGAGATGAAAAGATACAATCTGTAAACCCAATGCAAAAAGTTCAATATGGGGTCCTTAGACCCTGTGATGTTTCTCTTCCACCCAGAAATAGTAACTAAAGTTGGGCCTTTCTGTCCAATTTGTTTTACAGACTATACTCTATTCTTCCTTCCCACAACTACTATCTGTAGTGGTGTAATCTCAGCTCACTGCAACCTCTACCTCCCAGGTTCAAGTGCTTCTCCTTCCTGCCTCAGTCTCCTGAGTAGCTGGGATTACAGGCGTGCACCACCATACCCAGCTATATATATATATTTTTGTATGTTTAGTAGAGATAGGGTTTCACCACATTGGCCAGGATGGTCTTGATCTCCTGATCTCTTGATCTGCCCACCTTGGCCTCCCAAACTGCAGTTTTTTTTTGTTTTTTTTTTTTGACTAGTTGTTTCCTTATCTGCCTAAATTTGGTGCCTCCCATCTCTTTACTAGGACAGCCATGTAGGTATAGATTGACTGAGGTCTTTCTGCCATACTACTGAAAACAGTCCAGCCACAAGTACCCTTATTTAGTTAATCCTCAGACATCTACCTCCCATATTTTCTATCTTAGGGAACTAAGCCTCACTTACTTATTATTTGCAGAAGAAAAGAATAAATCAGAGATAGAAAGAGTCACAGTGAGAGAGAACATCCAAAATATCCAGACAAGAGATCAATAAGAGAAAACACAGGAAAATTAGAATTTATGATCAACGTTTTATTAGCAAGTCAGCCACATAATGATTAAGATATTCTAGGTCAGACAGACTGGGTTTTGAGTTCCGGCTCTGCCACTGGTTAGCTATGTGACTTAGGAAAATTACTTAATCTTCATAAACCTTGGTTTTCTTCATTTGTAAAGGTGGGAATGTCTACCTTACATGAAAAGTATTTGGCATAATGCCTGGTACATTGCAAATGAGTCCTCAACAAATCCAGCTATTATAAATCATCATCGTCATCATCATTATTATGATATGAATAGTGATGTGCTGCCACTACATATATGGCTAACATACTGCAAAAAATGGTTAGAATTATCAATGTAAGGCACATAATTATAACAAGGCATATAAAAGGACATAGAGATATCATAACATGAATATGGAATGTATAAGATGAATGCAGCTCATCTCCAAAGGATAAATGTGAAATGTAGGATGGATGAGTAGCAGGTAGTCCTGGAAGCTGCATGTTCAGACTGGATAAAGTCACCTCCTTTTCTTATTCTAGTCTAGAGGACTTCCACTAGGAAGAAGGCTCATTCTGTAAAATCAAATTGATCAGTACTTACTAAACATTTACCATGTGCCTAAGACTACAATAAATTACAAATAATGGAAAAAAATTAAGGATGATATAATTTCTACCCCCAAGAACCCTACAACCTCATTGTGAGGGTTAGGAACACAATCTAAAATAAAGTGTGAAATTCTACAGTGCAGACTATATAAGTGCCCTAGGTAACCACGGAAAGGGAAGAGTTAATGGGTTACAGTCCTTGGTGAGAAATTCATGGAAGTGGGTAGGGCTGGAGTGAGGTGGGGGAAGCAGGAGACCTTGACATACATAAAGGATATTTAAAAGGGAAAATAACTGGGAGTTGGGAGTAATCCAAAGATGTCACTCTAGAAATAATCTGGTAGGAAGAACCTCTAAAAACAACTCGACTTTTGCTGAATCGCTACTAGTACTGTGTTAGTTATTAAGGTACAGAAAAGAACAAGATAATCTCTGATATCGAGGAACTCAAAGTATCCTGACGGAAAACTAGGACAGTGAAACAAACAAAAACAGTTATTACAAAGCAGTGTGACAAATGCTGTAACAAAGGAATGACCAGGGAGTTTTGGAGCACTGGGGGGACTTTTAGTAGCACGGCAGGGTCTTCTGTGTGAGTGATTTTCTGGAGCTTAGATCCCATCCACCCCAGTCCACCTATCCCCGGACAGGGGAGAGGATTGGCATCTAAATCATTCATTCTGCGTGATGAGGAAGCGAGTGGCAGCTGGGAGCTAACACTGGCACTGAGGCCAGAAGGGTTGAGGAGGTGTTTGCCAGAGTGACTGGGGAGGGGAAAGCAACTTTGGCAGAAGAAATGCCAACCACAAAGGTACTGAGGCAAAAGGGCCTGACGTAGTTTAGGAATTTTGTGACGCTTTCCTTCTTTCCCATCACCTTCACTTAGGGTTGCCGGATAACATACAAGCTGTCCACTTAAATCTGAATCTCTGATTACCAACCAGTAATTTTAAAATATAAGTACGCCTCCAATATTGCACGGGACATGCACACTCAGCCCCCTTTAACTCACCCTATCCTGTCCTGGGGCCCACAACCCCCAGGTGAATACCGGCGAGCTGGTGGAGTACAGCATGAGAAGGCTCATCTACCTTTCACTCGTACGTTTCTCACTCGCGGGTCTCCAGCCCGGGACTGAGGGATGCAGCACGCAGGCCGCAGCTGGCTCCGCGTCGGGGGGTTTTCCTCTGCGGACCGGAATGGGGCGCGGGAAGAGGGCGAGGGGCGAGGGGTTTTCTCGTACAAAGAAAACTCACTCCGCTCCATAAAATTCTCAAGCCGGTGCCGGATTTGCTGGCAAGCGGATGTCTCCCCGCCTAGGGACCGGAACTCCCGCCTCCGCCGGAAGAAGAAGCGGAAAAGACACCGCCCTCCCAGAGGAAGGCAAGTCTTTGGCTGGAGAGACTGAGCAGCCCGCGCGGGGCTGGCGACCAGTAGCAGTACGGGGGCGGGGCTTCATGCCGGAAGTGATCGTTCTCATTTGTTTCGGTGGGCAGTGCAGCAGGTGGGATATGCAGCGACCACCTGCGGAAGGAACGGAAGGGAAGGTTAGAGGTACTAAGGCAGTCTGGAGCTGCAGCTGAGCAGCTGTCGCACAGTCAGATCATGGGCTCGACCAAGCATTGGGGCGAATGGTTCCTGAACCTGAGGGTGGCCCCCGCCGGCGTGTTTGGTGTGGCATTTCTAGCCAGAGTCGCCCTGGTTTTCTATGGAGTCTTCCAGGACCGGACCCTGCACGTGAGGTATACGGATATCGACTATCAGGTGTTCACCGACGCCGCGCGCTTCGTCACGGAGGGGCGCTCGCCTTACCTGAGAGCCACTTACCGTTACACCCCGCTGCTGGGTTGGCTCCTGACTCCCAACATCTACCTCAGCGAGCTCTTTGGAAAGTTTCTCTTCATCAGCTGCGACCTCCTCACCGCTTTCCTCTTGTACCGCCTGCTGCTGCTGAGGGGACTGGGGCGCCGCCAGGCTTGTGGCTACTGTGCCTTTTGGCTTCTTAACCCCCTGCCTATGGCAGTATCCAGCCGAGGTAATGCAGACTCGATTGTCGCCTGCCTGGTCCTGATGGTGCTATACTTAATAAAGAAAAGACTCGTCGCGTGTGCAGCTGTATTCTATGGTTTCGCGGTGCATATGAAGATATATCCGGTGACTTATATCCTTCCTATAACCCTTCACCTGCTTCCAGGTCGCGACCATGACGAAAGTCTCCATCAATCCCGGTGTTCTTTCCAGGCTCGTTTGTACGAGCTCCTGAAGAGGCTGTGTAATCGGGCTGTGCTGTTGTTTGTAGCAGTTGCTGGACTCACGTTTTTTGCCCTGAGCTTTGGTTTTTACTATGAGTACGGCTGGGAATTTTTGGAGCACACTTACTTTTATCACCTGACTAGGCGGGATATCCGTCACAACTTTTCTCCGTACTTCTACATGCTGTATTTGACTGCAGAGAGCAAGTGGAGTTTTTCCCTGGGAATTGCAGCGTTCCTGCCACAGTTCATCTTGCTTTCAGCTGTGTCTTTCGCCTATTACAGAGACCTCGTCTTTTGTTGTTTTCTTCATACGTCCATTTTTGTGACTTTTAACAAAGTCTGCACCTCCCAGTACTTTCTTTGGTACCTCTGCTTACTGCCCCTTGTGATGCCACTAATAAGAATGCCTTGGAAAAGAGCTGCAGTTCTCCTAATGTTATGGTTTATAGGGCAGGCCTTATGGCTGGCTCCTGCCTATGTTCTTGAGTTTCAAGGAAAGAACACCTTTTTGTTTATTTGGTTAGCTGGTTTGCTCTTCCTTCTTATCAACTGTTCCATCCTGATTCAAATTATTTCCCATTACAGAGAAGAACCCCTGACAGAGAGAATCAAATACGACTAGTGTATGTTCCAGACTTTATGCTAGTGTCTGTTACATTCTAATTGTCGTGTATGGACCAGAAGAGAGCTTTGGGACATTTTTTTCTGAACATTCTAAGAACTCTAGTGAAAGTTCCCCTGTTCCAACAGAAGTTAAAACCAATGGTTGCCTATATATAAAAGGGACACAATAATTGAGGTCCGGCTGGGCACAGTGGCCCACGCCTGTAATCCCAGCACTTTGGGAGGCCAAGGTGGGTGGATCACCTGAGGTCAAGAGTTCGAGACCAGCCTGACCAATATGGTAAAACTCAGTCTCTGCTAAAAATATAAAAATTAGCTGGACGTGGTGGTGTGCGCCTGTAGTCCCAGCTAGTGGGGAGGCTGAGACAAGAGAATGGCTTGAACCCGCGTGGTGGAGGTTACAGTGAGCTGAAATCACGCCACTGCACTCCAGCCTGGGCGACAAGAGCAAGACTCTGTCTCAAAAAATAAAATAAAAATAATAATTGAGATCCACCTTCTAGGAAATCTTAGGACTCGTTTATTTGGGATTTGGTGGGAATAAAATTTACATATTAGAAAATGGAAAGGCTGTTGAAACAGATACTAAAAGATTCTTAAAATAGAGGAATATAGTTAGAGACATCAGGTTTAAGCCAGTATTTGTTCCTGTTTTACTATGTTTCTGTCTTAAGCTGTGTCTTAACTTTTAAACCCCATTTTTTTTTCTAAAGCTTTCCTCACAGCTGTGAAAATCCAAAAAGTATTCTTAGGCTGGGTATGGTGGCCCATGCCTGTAATCCCAGCACTTTGGGAGGCTGAGGTGGGAAGATCACTTAAGTCCAGGAGTTCTAGACTCATCTGGGGCAAGATAGTAAGACCTAGTCTCCACAAAAAATAAAAAAAATTAGCCAGGCGTGGTGGTATGCCCCTGTAGTCCCAGCTGCACGGGAGGCTGAGGTGGGAGAATCGCTTGAGCCCAGAGCAAGACCCTGTCTCAAAAAAATAAAAAAAATAGAAAGGATAACTTTTTAGGTATAAAAGTATTAAATAATACTAAGGTGCTTAGTATTATTTTAGAGAGTTTTTAATGTCTATATTAAATGTGGGGGCTTAGAAGATAAATCATCCAAAGAATTTAAATTGTCATCATGTTTCAGGTATTTGTTTTATTACTTAGTTTTTCAACACTTAGTCCCAGTGGTATTAGACTGCCATTTGGTTTCATACAAAAAGGATTAAATTTAAATTCATTCATGTTTAGACTTGGAGTTGTTACATTTTTAAAACTATCATCTTGCCTTTAATGTTTGAGGTCATTAAACACAAAAACTATTAGTACATTTCAGTATCTTCTTACCCCTTTGTTCTTAAGTTTTTGATTGCTAAAGCAAGATTTTTTTCTTGAAGAATTTAAGTCAATCAAGTGTTATCTATGTTGTAAAAATGAATAATAGTAGATTTTAGGTGATAAAGCAACTTGTTAGTAAGACATTTCCTAGCTTAAATAAATAAATAATTCCATGATAGAAATTGCAGACCTGTGAGGGCAACTCCTGAAAAGCATAGGAAGCATCCCAAAGAGCCATTGGTTTTCTAGACCAGGAAATTTAGAGGGAGATTGTGGAAATGAGGCTTGGCTGGGCAGATTGGTCTCCCTTATCACCGTAATATTTGTAGGGGAAAAATGCTTTCTGAGTTGTTCAAACAAGCATTCATATATATATATATATATATATATATATATATATTTAAATTAAACAGCTTGTCTAGGCTTGAGAGTCCCTAACACTACAGTAGCAGTATATGAATATGATTTTGTGATTGTGTTTTTTAAAAGATAAGTAATTTAACAAACTGTTCTTTGGCAGTCAAAAATCCCACAAAAACACAAAAAGAGTTCTACAGTAGTATATTTCATGTCAGTTCAGGCCTAAAAAAGCCTTTGCAAATAAGATGTCGATAGGCTGGTCACAATTAACAGTGTTATTATTGGCAGCACTTCTTGGATGGATACCTTTTGGGACCTTTCATTAGAAAGAGGGAAAGAATAGGATAGTTTTGTATGGGCTTCTCTTTGGGGTAAAAATAGCAGAGTCAGTTCCTGAGAACAATGACCTTCCTTATAACATCTAGTCTCATACCTCATATTAGGACTTGTGTTGGGGACCCTTTATATGTGCTTGTTTACTAAAGGCCTTCCAGCCATGGCATTCTTAGCTTTTTTTTTTTTTTCCTA
>NW_016107628.1:735945-756547 GCF_001604975.1 Cebus imitator
TTATAGAGCCAGCAGTGGAGGAGGCAGGAAACAGAAATAGAATTTTATCATTCCAATATAATTGTCCTCTTTTTTCATATTTTTGACTTTGTTTTATAATTATATTTACTTACTAATTTTTTTAACATTCTTTATTGTGGCTTACTCTTTATACTTAGACTTGAAATTGCTGAATATCACATGTGTGTTCACATTATAAATGCATCATTCTTCCACTGTTAGACGTTTAGATTGCTCCCAGTTTTTAATATTCTAAATAAGATTTTCAACATTCTCTGTGTTTTAGCTCATTCTCTTAGGACATTCTTAGAAGTTAGAAACATTTCTACTGGGATCTTTGGAGGGAACTTCAAACTTTAGATCCTGTCCTGCAAGAAATTCTTTACCAAAGAAAGGCAGGTGTTTATTAAAGGGATGCAAAGGATATTTTGCAGTTTGTATGTTGCAAAACATTTAGTTTTTAGGTTAACTTAAAAAATGAGTTAATTTGGTTTCTTGGGACATCTTAATTTTTTAAATTTGTTTTCTGGTCATGTAAAGTCTTTAAAAAATTTTTTTTGCTTCTTCTCACAACCCTTTTGTTTCCTTTTTAGTCCTTTAAAAACACCTTCAAATTGTATAAGACTGTGGCTTATTTGCTACATAATTCTTTTTGTTCTTATGTCACCCCTTAAGATTGATATATGCATTTACAGATAAGCATTCATTATTAGATGAAGAGGAATGATTCTCAAGATTGTGTGTGTTCTGAACAGAGGGAACTATATAACATTTTTTTCTGTAATTGCCTTTGTAACATCTTTAGAATGTGGTTCCTAAATATTCCTAGATAAAATCTCTTGATAGGCCTATTGGAAAGGCTGATACTCTCACCCACTAGTTTGTTTCTCCCTGGCAAAAGAATTCTTTCTTTAAACCATAGATATTAGTTACTACTTCTCACCATCTGGACTCTTACAAGGTGTTTCAGAAGTTGTGTAGAACTTGTCTTTCAGTTAGTTGACTTGTGGCTGAATTTATTGTTACTTCTCTAATATCAGTTGTTTTCTGCATTACCACACTCTCCCCTAACCGTCTGTACTATGAATAGAAAAGGAAAAAGATGGAAAATTCTACCTGGGATTGTCCCTAAATGCAACCTCTTGGTTCCCCCCGCCCCTCATATTTTATTAGAATCTATTTTAGGGGCTGGACGTGGTGGTTCATGCCTGTAATCCCAATGCTTTGGGAGGCTAAGGCAGGAGGATCACCTGAGGACAGGAGTTTGAGACCAGCCTGGGCAACATAGTGAGATCCCCATTTGTACAAAAAAAAAAAAATGCTGCTTGGGAGACTGAGGTGGGAGGACCACTTGAGCCCAGGAATTTGAGGAGGTTATAGTGAGCTGTGATTGTGCCACTGTACTACAGCCTAGATGACAAAGTGACACCCTGTCTCTAAAACAAAAAACTGCAACTGTTTTATTTTTTTATTTTTCTAGGCAAGATGTCACTTTTTCACACAGGCTGGAATGCAGTGGTATAATCATGGCTCACTGCAGGCTTGAACTCCCAGGCTCAAGAGATCCTCCCTCCTCAGCCTCCCAAGTAGCTAGGACCACAGGTATGTGCCACCACACCTGGCTAATCTTTTTATTTTTTGTAGAGACAAGGTCTTGCTATGTTGCAAAAGGGAGATTGCTCAAGTGATCTTCCCTCACTGGCTTACCAAAGTGTTGGGATTACAAGTGTGAGCCACTGTACCCAGCCCGACCTAACTATTTTAAACATTACTCATATAACTATCATCTAAATTAAACAACAATTTGCCATATTTGCTTTATGTATAAGATGATTATATATATGTATATTTTTTGAATATATATATTTTATATATATATAATTTTTTTAACCAGGTGAAGTTGCAAGCATCATTGAACTTCACCACTAAATATATCAGCAGGTATCTCCTAAAAATATTTTCTTACAAAACCATAATTTTGTTATCGAATATAATTTAACATTCTGTTTGTTTTCAAATTTCTTCAGTTATTTTGTGTTTAATCTTAAAGAACAGATATTCTTCGTTCTCAAAGATTCCGAGGAAGCAAAGAACATGATGGATAATCCATAATTAAGAAGTCTGGATCTTTTCCTACTCTTAAAAGCAAAGTGAGAACTAAAGGGGTTTACCTTCCATCAAAGTTGAACAAATTAATTCTTCTGTGTTGGTCATACCTTCTGTCTCCCTAAAAACCTGGGTGTGGTAATCTCTTTGTTTTATCTGGTAGGTTTTCCAGATTAAAAATTACACATGTTTAGAATCTTAATATCCAACCCCCCACTCTAAGCCCTGCCCCAACAACAACAGCTAATTATTTTACATCTTGATGATGTTAACTTTTTCATGATTAACCAATTTTGTGCACCTATTCTGCCATATATGGTTTTATTTAATTTTCACAGCAACATTTCAAAGTTGATATTCATATTCTAAATTTATAGATGAATAAAGAGGCTCAAAGATTAAATAACTTGCTAATAAGCGATTTTTACCCATGCTTTTTCCATTATGTTTTGGATTTTTCCAGAGTATCCAAACACAGCAGATGAATTGCTACAAAATAAATGGAAATCAGCACTGGCTCTGACCAGTGTCTGGCCAATCAATTTGTCCTTCTAATCTTTTAGTTTTTTGCTTGAGGGACAGTCAGCTGTACCAAGTTACTGTCATCACTGAACTTTCCAGTGATTTCAGACCTTTAGCAGCTCCCTCCACATCCACATCCTCTCTCACCATGTTGCGTAATTTCTTTGTTTACTGCTGGCTTCATCATACACTTTTCCTTCATAGCCTGTTTTAAGAAGTTGATTTACTGAACCACTTTTTAGCCAAGCTATTTGTAAATCAACGTACAAAAAGTATGTGGCCATAATTTCCATAAGGTAAATGATCATCATTAAGTTTCTCTTGCTCTGCAGTGTGCATTCATGCAGTTAAAAATTGTCCTGCACTGTTAGTATGGCATCAGAGTATAGACTCAGATAGCTTAGGTTCAAATCCCAGTGCGTGCTCCTGAGCAAGACGATCCTATCTAGATGATCATACATTAGTTTTTATCTGTGAAATGGGAATGATAGGGTAATCCTCATAGAATTGTTGGTAAGGATTAAATGAGTTGATATGCTCGAAAGTGTGCATGCTGGCATAGAACAAGCCACTGTTTACAAGCCTTTAAAGAAGGAGCTGTTTTGGCACTGTAAACTTGAACCTTTTTTCCCCCAAATCTAATGGCAAGGAACTTATATAAAATAAATGTTTGACTACCTTTTATATAAACTTTATTATTTCTCATCTTGATCTGGTCCTTTGAAAAGACGGTAAATACTGATATGTGAAAAATGTATGGACAGATTATTCAGATGTCTGGTTGAGGCTTGGCAGTTTTATGTATTTCTGTTAGACATTAAGCTGACTCTAAGCAGTGGAGGTTTAGTTTATGCCCCTAAATTACAAAGCACTTCTTTTCTCTATTGTATTGAGGGGTCATTCAGGGGTTGCTGTTCTGGAGATGGAAGCACATGTCTCCTGCCTGGGTCAGAAGCGTCACAATAGCACAAGCATTTATTCAGCGCTGGCCTAGGAGAACCATTCATTTAGTCAAAACAAGCATTTATATTCATTATCCTGAACAAAAACCAGACGAAATGAGAACATTTCTAGCTGCTCAGGCACTCTGCTAATTGCTATGTCTGCTAGATGAAATGAAATGACACTTATAGTGAGTATTTAAAAATAATTTGGAGCATGAATATTTGAAGCTCAGTTCATTTTATAAAGGAAATGTATGACCTTTGCTTTTCATTTTTTTTTGGCAATTATTTATAGATCCAGGCCCTGATTCAAGTTCTGTAATAGATGAGCAAGACAGTCTGTGCTCCTGAAGAGTTAACAGTAAAAACAGAAACATACCCCACTGATAAAATGTTATGTAAGACCCCATTAAGTTCCACAATGATGTGATTTGTGAAATGGAGGGGCAGTAGGGCAAGGTAGAAGTTATTTTTATTTGTATTTTACAGATAAGAAAATTGAACTCAGAAACAAGGGCCTTTCCAAGGCCAAATAGATAGTTAATGACAGGATCAGGGCTGGACCCCAGGTCTTCTAATTCTTTTTGTTTCCAAGTCCTTTTTAATGCTATATGATGACAGGTGATTGCAGTGGAAAACTTCACTTATTTAGCAAATGCCATTCACTTAGCAAACTACTTAGCAAAATGCCCTGAGTATCTTCTGTGTGCCAGGCATTGTTCTAGGCATCTTAGATGCAGTGAGTGAGGGAGGGAGGTAAAGACCCTATCTATATGGAACTTACATTTTCATGGGGAGGCAAAGAATAAGCAAATACAGGATTGTGATGATGATGTGTCGTAAAGAAAAATAGGGCAAGCTTAGGAGGTAGAGAGTGATGGCGGTGCGGAGAGCAGAGTGGGTGCTACTTTAGATGAACTGGTTAGGAAGGTATTGTGATGAGAGGGCACTTGAACAGAGAACTGGGAAGTGAAGGCATGACCTTCATGCAGTCGTGGTGTGGGGAGGTAAGGGAAGAGCATTCCACTCAGCACTCCTCCTTGCTGAGTGAAAGCAGTGAGGAGGTACTGAGGTAGGGATGAGCTTGGTATGTTTAAATAACAGTATTACTAATTGGAGTGAGCAAGAAGCAACCAGAATCTAATTCACATTATCCAGCAGAATGACATGAATGCTAGCTGAAAAATGCAATTAACATTAGTGTTTTTACTGACCTATAATGCAATAAGTTTGAGCCCAACCTATTTTGTTCCCTGACTTCTGAGCACATGTTAATATGTAAGGAAGGTGAAACATATATGTAAGCAACTTATATTTTAGTAATGCTACAAAATACTTTCACACATTTTGTGATGTGTGGGAATTTTAAAAAATTTATTTTCCCAGATGAGACCCCTAAAGCTCAGAGTATATGTACTTTGCCCAAGGTCAGAGTTAGTATGTGAGGCAGGAGCATACTCCAGATCTTCTGGAACTAAATTTACTACTCACTTCTCTTTACTACCCTTATCATTTAGCTATGGTGAACAGAAGATGACCCACTGGACTCTAGGAAGCAGGGAATTCAGGAAAACATTGTCCAACAGGTGATTCATTCATCTAGTAAATACTTAGGAGCCTACTTTGTGCTAGGCACTTAGCTAGCCTAGGGGTATAAGGATGGTTAAGACCAGAGTCCTGACTTTAAGGAACTCATAGTGCCTGATGGAGTAGACTGGTGGAAAGGGGATTATAACTCAGTTATACATCAATGGCTACGGTGAAATACACCTATCCATTAATTGGACAAAACTAGTGCAGAACCTGATATATACTAAGTACTGAGATGTTTGTTATCTTACCTGTTTTTCTTTAACATTGGTAAGTACTGGGGGCTTTCTTTGAAACTTTCCTGCTTAAAATCACTCAGTGATTAATCATACCTTTGATAATCCTTAGCTTAGCTCACCAGACCTTTTATGATCTAACTCTTGCCTACATTTCCAACTTCATCTTGTACCTCACCCCACCCTCTGATCATACCAAATTATATGACCTCTTCAGCCTTTGCATCTGCTGTTCCTTTGGCTAATATTCCTTCTCCTCTTGTCTTTCCTTACCAGCTAAATTAAGCTAAGGATGACCTTTGTGAAACATTCTGTGATACAGTACCGCTATTATATAGTGCAGATCACATTGTACTATAATTTCCAATGTGTATGACTGTGCCATCTAGACTGTGAGCTCCCTAGGGATAGGGATTATCTCTTATTCATTGATAATATTTTCCTGGGGCTTTTCCAGATCCAAGCAAAGACAGGAATAACCAATATCGTCGAGCTGCTGGGTTTGCTACATACTATCCTAGGTTTGTTAAATTGAATTGCGTAGGAATCTGTCAAGTGAGAGCAGGGGATAGTGAGCTCCTTTGCACAGTGTGAATGGTGAGGGCTGTGAAAAAGAAGAGAAAACTGTTTCTCAGTGCCTGTCATTTCTAAATGTCTTTTGTATCCACCTAATTTTCTAAGCTAGAATCTTATAATCTTCTCCTTCACATGCTACCCGCCCCACATCTAATCAGTCACTAAATTCTGTCAGTTCTACCTTTTAATGTCCCTGGAGCCTGCTGGCATCTTGCCATTGTCATTGGCAGTACTACAGTTCAGGCCCTCATTATCTCTCATCTGGAATCGATAGCTCCTGACTGGTCTTCTTGCTTTTTGTCTCTCTCGCCCTTCATTCCACCTCCCATTTATCCTCCCCACTGCTGCCAGAGTGTGCTTTCCAAAGCAGATCTGATCGTGCCACCATTCTGAAAAAAAGCATCCTGGGGGACTACGTGACCTGCATATAGAAATCCAAATTCCTTAGCATCCTCCATCTTGCACTAACTCTTGCCCACATTTCCAGCTAATTTCCCCTACCGAGCCTCACTCTAGCCTACTGGATAATGAAGTTTCCAGAAGTTACCACACTATTAACCCTTTGCCCATGCTGGGTGTGTGTGTGTGTGTGTGTGTGTGTGTGTGTGTTTAAGACAGTCTCACTCTGTTGCCCAGGCTGGAGTGTGATGGCATAATCGTGGCTTACTGCAACCTCTGCCTCCCAGGCTCAAGCTGATTCTCATGCCTCATCCTTGAGAGTAGCTGGGATTAGAGGCACGCGCTACCGTGCTCAGCTAATTTTTTGTGTTTCTAGTAGAGATGGGGTTTCACGATGTTGGCCAGGCTGGTCTCGAACTCCTGATCTCAGGTGATTCACCTGCCTTGGCCTCCCAAAATGCTTGGATTACAGGCGTGAGCCATGCGCCCGGCCTGTCCCTGTTGCTGTTTCTGCCTAGCGTGCATACTTCTCTCCTGGTCTTCAGATGAAGTTCTGCCACTCATTTTTCAGGACCCAACTCATAGGACACTTTTTCTATCAAGAGGAATGCCAGATGAGCTTTTGGAGAGAGAAAGTTAGCTGTTAAGGGGGAAAAAAGAAAGATAGGGTCAGAGTTTTAAGATTTGGTAAATAATCTGTATTAATGGAGTTGATATGTTATGATTATTTGTGCATTTGTCTTTTTTTAGTTGGAGTCTCACTCTGTCACCCAGGCTGGACACTGCAACCTCAGCTTCCAGGGTTTAAGTGATTCTCCTGCCTCAGCCTCCTGAGTAGCTCACTGCAGGAGTAGCTGGGATTTACAGGTGCCTGCCACCAGGCCCATCTAATTTTTGTATTTTAGTAGTGACGGGGTTTCACCATGTCGGCTAGGATGGTCTCGATCTCTTGGCCTCGTGATCCACCCGCCTCTACCTCCCAAAGTGCTGGGATTACAAGCGTGAGCCACCATACCTGTCGAATTTGTCTGTTTCTATCAGACTTACTGTTTTGTGTTTATATCCTTAGCATACAGTATCAGTGCTCAATAAATGTTTGTTAAATAAGTGAAGGAGCTATGGGGAGGGAACAAATGTTTATCAAGCACTTATTGTGAGCCTATATGCTTTCCACACATCATCTCATTTAAACCTCAAAACAATTTTTTTGATATAAGTATTATTTGCTAACCAGAGGGTATAAATACTTGCCCTCCCGCTCCACCAGAAAGGTTATAGGTTTTCTTCAGTAGACTCTAATTTAGCTTGAGGAAGGCAACCCAGAAAGCTCCAACATTTTCAAACCTCTTTTCTACTTAGAAGGTAGAGTTAGTATAGAAGAAGCTGCAGATTTCAACTTGACAATATCTCTAGAACTGGGAACAAGGCCAAAACTGTCACCCTCTGAAGTTGACAACAAAAAATAGATGAGATTAATCACTGTGATAATCTTCCCAGAAAATAGCCCATCTAAGAAATTCTTGGTAAGTGTGCTAAGACTTGACTGTTTCCTAATCTCAGCCAGGGTCCAAGAATAACTCCCTGTAAAGGAAAGCATTTAAAACATAACTATGCAATAAACTAGTAATCTAAGAAATTATAACGTCTTTGTCCTGGGGAAGTGTTCTGATGGGGGAAGCTTTTAATGACTCCTAAGTGTAACTGTCTGTAATTACTGGGGATGCTTTGTGTTTTTATTTTTCTATCTCAGCATAAAAAATGCTAGGAGAAAAGAGTCAGGTTTATTTTACGGGTGTTTGGCAGCAGAGGCATGGGTGAGTCACTGCTAGTAAAGGGTGGGAATTAGTGGTGGGTGTGTATAGGGGTGGCAGATAGTCACAGAAGTCTTTCTTTCGGTAAAGTGATTTTAATCAGAAGCCCATAAACCCTGGTTGTGGGCAAAATGTGTGTGTATTTGTATGCATTTTTTCTGTAAAAAATATCTGTAGCATTCAAAGGGGTCTCTGACCTCCAAAAAGTAAAGCCCCTACCCTGGCGATTGGAACATAACTGCTAGGGACAATGAGATAGAAGATAACCCAGGAAAGGCAAGGGAAGTGGGTGCCTCCTAGGAGAGAGAGGATTCGTTTCAGAGCTCACATTTATTGATTTTGCATGCAGAAGGCCTCTTTACATACATAAATAGGGTTCCTAATTTTATCACAACTATTGGGAGCCCAGCATGCAGTAAAAGGATGAACTGTGAGAAAACATCACAGCAGAACAGAAATCCAGCCTGTGGATGCTGCAGAAAAGTACAAAGGATGATGAGAGGACTTGGAAAGAATGCAGTGTGGGGAGAGAGAGAGAGAATGTGTGTGTATGTGTGTGTGTGTGTGTGTGTGTGTGTGTGTGTGCACGTGTGCATGCGTGCATACATGCACACATGCATATGAGGTGGGTAAGATGAATATTAAATTGTTCTACATATGTCAACATCCATGAGGGGTTTAGATTCCACAGATGCCCTGGGGTAGCCAACACTAAGAGAATGATTCTGTAAAACTGAGTTCTAGGAGGCTAACCAGACAATTAAGAAGAGATTATTCTCAAGTTCTTTTCAATTGTAAGTTACAGAAACCAACTTTAATAAAGGACTTAAAGTATGCTGGGTTACCCATAAATCCCAAGGAAAGAACTGAACAAGGAAGTCTGGGGAGGCAAGAGATTGGACAGTTTGGGGACTTCAACAGCCGGTGACCAGCTCCAGTGACCTTGAGTCTCCAGATCTCTATATTTCAGTTTTAAATTAAAAAGAGAAGAGTTAACTGTTGGGACTGGTCCCAGAGAAGGGAAAATCATGAGCTAAGGAATCACCTCGGTTGTTGACCGAAGTTACTATCATATTGGTTTTAGAGCAGGTATCCTATCTTGAAAAGAGTGAGAGATTAGTACTCAGGTCTTCTGATTGCCACTTGCACGCAGCATGCTCTCAAGGCATATTCTTAATTTCTTAATAATATTTAAAAAACTAATTAATAGTGTTTGGATAGGAGTATAGAGTGGGGGACTTTCAGGCAAAGGGAACAAAAAGTGCAGTGGCCTTCAGATAGGATGAATTTGGCATCCCAGAAATAGAAAAGGCTCTGTGGCTAGAGAATTATCTGCAAGGAGTAGGGAGTAGGAGAAGGGCATTCAGAGGCTTGATTGCATCATGATGAGAAGTTCAGAGGTTTTTTTGTTTGTTTATTTTCCTATTGCAGTCAAAAGCCACTGAAGAGATTAAGCAGATATGAATTACATTTTTTGAAAAACACTCCGGCTGCTCAATGGAGAATGGATTCTGGGGAGGCTTGAATAAGAGTGACAGTACTAGAGATGGTAAGAAGTGGGTTGATTCAGCATGCATTTTTGTGAATATAAGTTAGAACTTGCTGATGGATTTGGTGTCAGGGAAAAGAAAAGGAAAATCCAAAATGAGTGCTAGGCTTTTGGCTTGGATGACTAGATGGATGGTAATGTTCTTTACTGAACTATGAAGACTGATGGGAAGAGTAATTTTAGGGAGGAAGGCAGTTTGGAATCAATCATGTCAAGTGTGAGATGTCAGCGGTGTTAGTGAAGAAGTCAGAGGGAAAGTCAGATATTCATTTGGGAATCACCAGATTATAAATGTTGCTTAAAGACAAGGGCCTGGATGAGATTGCTTGGGGGTGCCTAAGACTGCGCTCTGAGCACTCGAATATTAGATAGTCTAGCTAGGCAGCAGTGGGCAAAGGAAACTGGGGAGAAGTCAGTTAGGTCGGAGAAATGCTGTATTGTTTTTAAAGTGTGGGGTTTTTTTTTTTTGAGACAGATTCTCACTCTGTTGCCCAGGTTGGAGTGCAGTGACACCACACCATTATGGCTCACTTCAGCCTTGACCTCCTGGGCTCAAGCGATCCTCCTGCCTCAGCCTCCCAAGTGGCTGAGACCACAGATGCGTGCCTCCATGCCTGTCTAATTTTATTGTATTTTATTTTTTGTAGAGAACAGGTCTCACTTTGTTGCCCAGGTTGGTTTCAAACTCCTGGGCTCAGGCTATTCTCTGGCTTCAGCCTCAGCCTCCCAAAGTGTTAGGATTACAGGTGTGAATCACTGCACCCAGCCAAAATGTGGGCTCTTAAAATTTATAGTTCCTTATCGATGTTTGTAATTTCTCCATGTGATAGTTTATTTGGACACTTAGGTTGTTTATGAATCTGTTCTCATATTAATCTAGTGAATGTTACACACTTTGCAGCTCTAAATTTTTTCCTTGCTTAAATCATTGGCAAAATCTCTCTAGTTTTCTCTTTCTGTGTTTTTGAGAGACTGGCAGCTGTTCCCTGCTAACTAGGCATGGAAGGAAGGCCAAGTCTGCCAAGAAGTCTCTTTTTGAGCCTGTAAATATTTGTATAAGGTTCACTAACTGGATTAAGTGGTCAAACCAAGTACTTATAGGCAACTCTAATAAACTACATACAGCTTTGTAGATTATTTGCAATAAATTTTTAAATTTTGCCTAGTGTTAAATTAAAGCCTGCCTAAGCTGTCTTGTAGTATTTTGCATATGTCTGGGGTGGGTCTCTTTATTAGCTTTTGGCATATGCATTTGGTTTAAAAGCAGTCCAAGCAAAACGTAAGTAGAAAGGTAAGCTTGCCGATTATATATGGGATATATATTTACACACACACACGCACACACACCAAACAGCTGTAAGAACTATGCCCAGCTCTTTCTAATATAGCTAAGTAACTGTAGCAGTCAGTGAGTCCACCTGAAGACCCCAGCTTTATTTTTTAAGTAAAAATAAAATCTCACTTGTTATCATAACAATATGTTCATTATAATAAAACAGAAACCAAATTTTTAAATAGGAAATTTGGAACAATAATCATAACTCCACCATCCAGGGATAACCACTGTCAATACCTAAGGTTGTATTCTTCCAGATCATTGTATATACACTGTAGAGTTTGGAGTCATACTATTCATTTTAATTTAAAATAAACTTAAAAAAAACTTAGCAATGTATATGAATATTATTCTTTCTTTCTTCCTTTCTCTTTCTCTCTCTCTTTCTCTTTCTTTCTCCCTTCCTTCCTTTCTCCTTTCCTTCATTTCTTCCTCTTCTTCTTCCCCCTCCTTCCCTCCTTCCTTCCTTCCTTCCTTCCTTTCCTCCTTCCCTCCCTCCCTCCCTTCCTTCTTTCCTCTGTTTCCTTCTTTCACAGTCTCACTTTGTCACCCAGGCTGGAGTGCAGTGGCCCGATTTCCACTCACTGGCACTTCTGCTTCCTGGGTTCAAGTGATTCTCCTGCCTCAGCCTCCAGAGCAGCTGAGATCACAGGCATGCGCCATCATGCCTGGTAAATTTTTGCAATTTTAGTAGAGACGGAGTTTCACCACGTTGGCCAGGCTGGTCTCGAACTGCTGGCCTCAACTGATCCACCTGCCTTGGCATCCCAAAGTGCTGGGATTACAGACTTGAGCCACTGTGCCCAGCTGGGTGCCTATCTTTTAACAATAATAAATATTCTTCAAGACTTTCTTCAGACTTTAAATGACTGCCAAGAATTTCACAGTATGAATGTATGAATTTAGCTATTTATCTGTCAGTATTCACATTGTTTCTGTTTTTTTGTTTGTTTGTTTTGTGTTCTGCTAGTATATCAATGATGTCATCCTGGCTGGGTATGATGGCTCATGCCTGTAATCCCAGCGCTTTTGGAGGCCAAGGCAAGAGGATTGCTTGAGCTCAGAAGTTTGAGGTCAGCCTGGGAAACATATGGAGACCTTGTCTCTATTAAAAAACAAAAATTAGCCAAGCATTGTGGAGTGTACCTGTATTCGCAGCTGCTTGGGAGGCTGAGGCAGGAGAGAATCAATTGAGCCTGGGAGATAGGGTTGCAGTGAGCTATGATTGTGCCACTGCACTCCAGCCTGGGTGACAGAGTGAGACAATGTTTCAAGAAAAAATTTATATCTTTGCAACTAAATTCTTGTATACAGTATATTCCTGTTTCCTTAGTCTAAACTTTGAGAAGTAGACTTGCTGAGTTAAAGAGTTCTGACACATATTGCCAATTTTTTCTACAGGCTGAATTAATGTATACTTCTATCAAAAATAAATGCCTTTGTTAACACTGGGTCTCAAAAACAATTTCAAAAATGTTTTTCAAATCAATAGGGAAAATGATATCTCATCATTGGCTTAATTTGTATTTATTTGATTACTAGTGAGGTTGAACGTTTTTGTCTTAGACTTGCTATCTGTTGGCATTTCTAATTTAATGACTTGCTTTTCTATATCCTGTACTCAATATCCTCTGAAGATGCTTATTATTGATTTGTAGGAGCAGTCTCTCTGTAGAAGGATATTGAGCCTATGTGTTTTAAATATTTTTTCTAGTCTGCCATTGGCCTTTTATTTTTTGATCTGAAACTGTTAAAAAAAATATGTAATTTAGGCCAGCTTTTCTTTTTATGATTTCTCTATCTGTTGCTATTTTTAAAATGTTATTGTAGACATTATTTTTGATACATATTTGTGTGTATTTACAGGGCACAAGTGCCATTTTGATCCATGCATAGAATGTACAGTGATCAAGTCAGGGCATTTAGTGTATTCACCATCTCAAACATTTATCATTTCTTTGTGTTGGGAACATTTCAAGCCTTCTCTTCCAGCTATTTTGAAATATGCACTATATCATTGTTAACTGTAGTCGCCCTACTCTGCTATCAAACATTACAGCTCTTTTCTTTCATCTAAGTGTATGTTTATACTCATTAATCAACCTCTCCTCATCCCCCCATCCACACACCCACTCTTCCCAGCCTCTGGTATCTATCATTCTACTCTCTACCTCTACGCAATCAGGTTTTTTAGCTCTCACATGTAAGTGAGAACATATGATATTTGTCTGTGCTTGGTTTATTTCACTCAACATAATGACCTCTAGTTCCATCCATGTTGCTGAAATATTAGGATCTCCTCCTTTTTTATGGTCAAATAGTATTCTATTGTGTATATATACATTTTCTTTATCTATTTCCCCCTTGATGGACACAGTTGATTCCATATCTATGCTATTGGGAACAGTGCTGCATTAAACATGGGAGTGCAGATATCCCCTTGATATACTGATTTCCATTCCTTTAGACAAATGCCCAGTAGTGGAATTGCTGGATTGTATGGTAGGTCTACTTTAAGATTTTTGTGAAACCTTCATACTCTTACCTGTAGTGGCTGTACTAATTTGTATTCCCACCAACAATGTATAACGTTTCCCCTTCTCCACATCCTTGTCAGCATTTGATTTTTTCTTCCCCTAATAATAGCTATTCTAACTGGGATAAGGCGATATCTCCTTGTGGTTTCGATTTGCATTTCCCTGATGAGTGATGTTGAGCATTTAAAAAATGTACTTACTGTGTATTTGTATGTCTCCTTTTGAGAAATGTCTATTCAGATTCTTTGCCCACTTTTTAATATAATTATTGGTTTCTTTTTTGGTACTGAGTTGTTTGAGTTCCTTGTATATTCTAGATATTAGTCCTTTGTCACATGAATAGTTTGCAAATATTTTCTCTCATTCAATAGGTTGTTGTTATTTTTAAGAAAACATTTCCCAACTTGAAATTATGTAAATACTCACCTATATATATTTTTCTACTGTTTGTTTAGTTCCATTTTTTACTTTAAATCATTACCCTGTAGACTTTATTTGGTGTGATGCAAGAAGTAGAAATTTAATTTTATTTATTTCAAATGATTCACTATTCAAAGATTAATCAGTTTTTACGCCATTTCACATTTCCTCCACTATATTTGCAGATTAATTATAAAGGAAAGCACTGGTTTCCTTTATAATCAAAAGTTGCACACTGGAGGCCCATGGCCATATCTAGCCTATGAATATATTTAGTTCAGATAATTTTTGAATTAGTCATCTGAATCTAAAAATTAGAAAGTTTTATACAAGAGTATGTTTTTACAAATTCTCCTTAAAAATCAGAATATCTGGCAGCTCTAGGTTCACAGTCTCCCTTGACAAAAGCAGCTGGGAAGCAGTTGCTTCCTATCATCAGCAAAGTTCCCCACCAGTGTGCTTTACTCATTTTTGTTGTCTGCCTGATCTCTGGAGACATTTGAGGATGCAACCACTTCTGTTAAGTTTTGTATATTTATTTTGCAACTGGACACATTACACGAATTCTCTAATTAGTACTAACTATTTTGTAGCTAATTTTCTGGGGTTTTCAAGTAATTATATCATCATGCAAAAAATTATAATTTTCTCTTCTTTTTCCAAAATATTTACTTTCTAATTCTTTTTTCTCGCCTTATTACAGTTGGCTAAAAATTTCTCACATTTTGAATAATGGTTATGATGGTTAATTTTATGCGTCAACCTGACTTGGCTAAGGGATGCCCACATAGCTGGTAAAACATTTCTGGATGTGTCTGTGAGGTTAGTTTCAGAAGAGAGTAGCACTTGAATCAGTAGACTGAGTAAAGACCACTCCACCAGTGTACGCAGGTGTCATCCAATCTGTCAAGGTCTGAATGGAACAAGAAGGTAGAAGAAGGGTGAATTTGTTCTCTCTTCTTAATTTAGTTTTTATTTTAAAATTTTCTCCCACCCAGCTGCACACTGATGTTATCTCTTCTTGAGCTAGGACATCCGACTTCTGCCCTCAGACATCAGCTCTCCTGATTCTCTGGAGTTTGGGCCTGGACTGGAACTATACCGCTGGCTCTTCTGAGCTTCCAGCTTGCAGGGGGCAGATTGTGAGACTCTTCAGCCTTCATAATCCCATGAACCAATCCCTCATAATAAACCTCTTTCTATATATCTATATATATGAACCTTTTTGGTTCTACATCTCTGGAGATCCCTGATTAATACATATTATTTTCTTTTCTACTTTATTTTTTTTTACAATTTTAATGTGAAGCATATTATACATGCAGAATAGTGTATAGCATGCATTTGTACCGTGTAGAGGATAATAATAAAATAAACACCCATATAGTCCTCACTTAGCTTAAGACATAGAACGTCATCAATGCCTAGAAATTGTTTTCCAGTTGCATTTTTCTTCTTCCTCAAACAAAATCATTATCCCGAGTTTCGAGTTAAAATGTACCTGCTTTTTTGCTGATAGTTCTACCCTTAGATATGTATCCTTTAACAATCTATTATTTAGCTTGGCTGTTTTTGGTCTTCACATATGCAGCTACTCCTTGACTTATGATGGGATTATGTCCTGATAAACCTAAACCTAATGTAGGTCAAAAATCATATGCGTTTATCAGGAGTGTACTGAATACATATCGCTTTTGCACCACGGTAAAGTCAAAAATTCTAAGTCAGGGACCATCTATATAGAATCCATACAGCATATATGTTTTTATGATACCCTTTTTGTCCAATATTATGTGTATGTGAGCCATCCATGCTGATGTATACAGCTGAGGCACACTTATTTACACTGCTGTATATATTCCATTACACACATTGATCTCTTCTGCCTTCGAATGATGTTTTTGCATTTAAGGTTCTGAGAAATCTGCTATTTCTCCTTGTAAATGGCCTGTTCTGTTTTGTTTTCAGCCTGGATGGTTATAGGCTTTTTTTTTTTTTTAATATTTGACAGTCAATGTTTGCTAGAATAAATCCAGATAAATTTTATTTCATTAAGCTTGTCCGGCACTCCTCATATTGGCCCCTTTATTTCTATATGTGGTCATTTTTCTCCATTTTCTCCTCCTTACAATGGAAGGCTTATGCTTATCCAGCATGGGAATGGGTAAGTGTTCTTTCAGAGATTATGTGTCCCTGTGAAAGCCTTTCAGTCTTGGCACAGGAAATAGTTTGTATTTTCTTGACTTTAACCACCTTAGAAGTGTCATGGAGTATGAGAAGTAAGAAGAGAGGTGGCCATATGTAGGCAGCCTCATCTCTGGCTGAAGGGCTCCTCCTGGGATTGTCACAGCAGCTGGAGCCCACTGAGGCAGACAGCAGTACCCCTCCAGCCAGCAGGGTGGCCCTCCCCAAGAACAAACCTCATCAGTACCTCTGCTCCATTCTCCATGCCTTCTGTGCCTTGAACAAGCCTTGAGCATGGGACCACCCGGCCCTCCTTGAGAGCTCCAGCACCTGATTCCTTCTCAAGGTGGTGGTGGAGTTTGAATTTGGCACTGCCCTCAACAAAATGACACTCTTATGATCCTCACTCATCTCTGGTCCCGTCATACCAAGGAGCGGAGTCTTTGCCTCTTCTTTTGTGTAGATCATTTCAGCTGTAAGTTACGAAGGGAGAGTGTTAAATGCATGACTCAGATTGTCATGCTGGATTGGAAACACTGCCCATTCCACTTGTATTGACTCTCAAGTTGAAAAGTGGGCTTTTTGTGCATTCACGATGCCCCCCAGAGCCTAGCGAGAAGGGTAGAGATGGATAGAGATGGACAGGCAGCTTCTTTTCCCCAATCCATACTTTAGAAAATTTCAGCTGCATCAGAAGCTTACAAGGGAAACTACCTGAGTGCCACCTGGTATTTATAGCCACCTGGGGGATAAGCATTTGTTTCTAATGTGGAATTAGATAATCTTTCCCTCCTAGCCTCCGGACAACAGAAAGGGAATCTGACCATTTGCCAAGCACATTGTAGAAGGGGAACGAACATAGAACTGGAGATTGGACAATGTCCTTAATATCCTTCCTTTACAGAAATTCTGTGACTAGTGTTTTCTTTGACTAGAGATGGAGTCCATCTCTATAATCTTGAAGTCCTGAGATATGTACCTGCTTGTTCAATGTCACCTAAGGCTTTTTAGTCAGTGTTGAAGGATGGGGCTGTCCTATGATCACACAGATATGTTTTATTGTCTTAAGGGCCTGACAAATCAGCGATACCTTCTAGTTAAATTCCCCTTTAAGGGCCTGAAGTCTCCCTCACAGTTAGCATGCAGTTCAGATTTTTCCCTTTCTCCTGGGAAACAAATAGGATTCTCAAATTGTGACTTTGTTAATTGTTCTTAAGCAAGTTGCATTAAAATTTATATGCACCTTTCCAAGAGAAGATAAATTATACATATTATAAGAAGGAGAAGAAAAGACACAGTGATTATGAAATTCCTCAGAGAAAGGTTCTTTGTTCTTTCCCTGCCGCATAATGTATCTGTCAGAGCAGACCTGTCCATTCAGCAGGTCTAAGATGACAGTGAGTTATGATTGGGAGACTCAAGATTATCATCCTCATTACTGGGAATATAATTGAAAGGTCAGAATACTTCCCCTTTGAGAGTAATCCAGCTGTGCCCAGGGGCCTGGCTGTAGTCTAGGGGTATTTAACTTGGGGACAGGGGGAAGGTAGGGTAGGGAAGGTGGTCTTAGATTTCTCAGATATTTGAAAATAAAACTTTATTTTCAGTCAAAATCTGGAAGCTGTACACATTAAAATAAAGTGTTTCTTGGACTTTCTAGGGTAGAGAAAAAAATGGGACATAAAATATATATATATATTTTTTGAGATGGAGTCTCTCTGTCACCCAGGCTGGAGTTCAGTGGCGGGATCTTGGCTCACCACAACCTCCGCCTCCGGGGTTCAAACTATTCTCCTGCCTCAGCCTCCTGAGTAGCTGGGACTATAGGTGCATGACACCATGCCCAGCTAATTTTTTGTATTTTTAGTAGAGACAGGGTTTCACCATGTTAGCCAGGATGGTCTTGATCTCCTGACCTCATGATCCACCCACCTCAGCCTCCCAAAGTGCTGAGATTACAGGCGTGAGCCACCATGCCTGGTCAACTCTTTTATTCTTTTATGTCTGTTGGAGTCTTAAAACTCTCATCACTTTGCCCCTGACCCCATTCAGTTGGGTCCAACCTGAGAAGGAGGACATCTCTGATTTAATAAGCTTCTAAAACAGTGTACATATTGCATTTTGATCACAAAAAGACAGATTATACAGAGTGCTGTGAGACAGAGACAGGCCAAAAGAACTTCACTGTCTTTTTGTTTTCTTTTTCTTTTTACGTAAAAGGCTGGGCAATATTCAGGCATTGGCCTGAATATTGAACTCCTGACCCTGTGCAATTGCCCAGAAAGTCCCTGAGCCCAGAGCTGGGTGCAGGCTGTGCTTACAGCAAAGTCCTTGGGGGTAACTGGCAGCCTGTGGGGGAGGGGGGCTATTTTGACCTCTTTTGACAACTTTCACAAGGGCAGAGATTCTGAATCAGTGGGATTAGCTAATCATAACCTCCTAAGTTATTTAATAACTCTGTGCCTCAGTTTCTTCTTCTCTAAAATGATAAAAATAGAATGTACTTTTTAGAGATATGAGGATTAAATGAGCTAAAGCTGTTAGGACAGTTTCAGGGGCTACAGTAAATGCTTAATCAATAATTATTTATGACATTATTATTACCTTAATTGGATAATCGCGGAGTACATTTCTCCCTATTCTTGAATACAGATGGTTAACAATTAAATTTGGTTTCTAAGTGAAGATGAACTTTTAGTGGGAAATTTACAGGTATCTTATGCCTCCCCTTCTTGCCTGTACAAAGCCTGTTTTATTGGTTGGGATACCGAGAGCCTTCTAAACTTTGCTTAAGCACAATAGAGAATATTCACAAAGGCTCTTAATCTCATCCAATTCTCATGAGAAGGAACACTGTTACATAGTGATGACAGTGGATCTCAACTTCATCATGAATTCTTCCCAAGAGACTCCTGAAACATTTGTTTTATAGCAAAGATGCCTTCCAGCAAGATTGTCTATAAAAAGAATTCTCTCTCTCATTGACTAGTTTTATAAAATCAGAGATATGATCTCATGGAAGAAAATCTCCCAATTGATTTGACAAAAATGCTTAGTTAAGGAATGAGTAGATGATGAGTTTGTTTTATTCCAGAACTAAATTGTAAGTTCCTAAAGGGCCTAGGCTAGATTTTTATTTTTGTAGATTACAAAGATTCAGTACATCGGACTGGTGTGGTGGCTCACACCTGTAATCCCAGCTCCTTGAGAGGTGAAAGTGGGAAGATTGCTTGAGCCTAGGAGTTTGAGGCTGCAGTGAGCTGTGATCACGCCATTGGACTCCAACCTGGGTGACAGATCAAGACCCTGTCTCTAAAACAAAACTAAACACAGTAAGAATAGATTTAATACAGAACCCTAAAATGTGCTGGGTACTGTAAATGTTGACATGGGCTGACCAGGTCTGAATAGTAGAGACAGAATATTTTTGAAACTTTTAAGAAGAAAATTCATATATGAAAAGATAAAAATAGATGTGCCTAGATGTGGGAGTGAAGACAGTAGCCACACTTACTTGACCCTGCCTTTCCTAGAGGGCCCTGAGGGTGTCTGTTAGTGCTTTGAGGGCCTCTGAGAGGATGTGACCTTGTCTGATTGAAGATGAGGGTCCTGAGACCAAGTGACTTAAGCAAGTCTATACCAAGTTATTTATGGTAAAATAAGGACTAGGACTCAGACCTTTAACTGAACATGGAGATTCCGACATCTCCCTTCTGCTTTCTCTGTACGAAAGGAATTTTTCTTATTTATTTATTTATATTATTATACTTTAAGTGCTGGGGTACATGTGCAGATTATGCAGGTTTGTTACATAGGCATACACGTGCCATGGTGGTGGTTTGCTGCATCCATTGCCCTGTTATCTACTATCTACATTAGGTATTCCTCCTAATGCTGTCCCTCCTCAATCCTCCCACCCCCTGCTATTCCTTCCCTAGCCCCTCACCCTACAGGCCCCAGTGTGTGATGTTCTCCCTGTGTCCATGTATTCTCATTGTTCAACACCTGCTTATGAGTGAGAACATGTGGTGTTTGGTTTTCTGTTCTTGTGTCAGTTTACTGAGAATGATGGTTTCCAGTTTCATCCATGTCCCTGAAAAGGACATGAACTCACCCTTTTTAATGGCTGCATAGTATTCCATGGTGTGTATATGCCGTGTTTTCTTTTTTTTTTTTTTTTTTCAGGGATTTACAAAGCTACTTTTAATACTTTCGGGTGAGCCCCACAGGAATAAAAAACACTGGGAAGGGGTAACCCCCTCATCCCCGGGAGTGGCCCAGGGGTAGAGAGGCTACCTGAGGGGAAGGAAGCACAAAAGGGACCCGCTGCAGACTCAGGGCAAAGGGAATGCCATCGGTGCTGGGACCTGTGAGCACTACAGGAGGAAACGC
>NW_016107628.1:756882-777938 GCF_001604975.1 Cebus imitator
CGCAATGAACATACGTGTGCATGTGTCTTTATAACAGAATGATTTCTAATCCTTTGGGCATATACCCAGTAATGAGATTGCTGGGTCAAATGGCATTTCTATTTCTAGATCCTATTTTTCTTATTTTGATTTATATCTGAGACAATTCAGCACCAACCATCTCCTATTATATTTTCTGTGAAAGGAAGTTGGATGCAATATCACAATTTACCAATAGATGTCACTATATACCATATTATTGTGCACGCGGCCGCCTGCCTAAATTTTGCTTGGATTTCTTAAATCAGGTGGGGTCTGCAGACTCGTGGGAATCACCGGATCTATTTGGGAGACACAAAAGAACTATGAGAATTTTAAAAGTTGTATTTTAATCTTGATAAAAGTTTTATCAAATCAAGAGTTATTTGACCTGCTCTAAAGGCAAAAACTCTTACTTGAAATCATTTTTAATAAGAAAAAAGGGATGTTTTTCAAGTTGAGCTCCCTGGATGAGAAGTGGAGTTAGTGGGGCCGTGGGGAGCCCTTAACTTCTATTCAATTGGCAAAGCCTCCTCTTCCACCTCAAAGAGAGGAGTCTGAGGGATTGATGGGCAGGAGGTTTGAAGTTCAAAGACTGAGTTCTGGCTCATTCGTTAGCTGTGTGATCTTGAGATTGTTACTTAACCTCGTCTAGCCCAGATTTCCTCAGCTGTAACATGATGACACTGATCATGTGGTGTTGTAAGGATGAAAAGAGACATAAGATGTGAAAACACAAAGATTAACTGTCATTATTAACTATGACCATTTCACTTTACGAAGGTATTTTTATAGCTAAAAATGTTTGGAAAGTACCGACTGGTCCAAGTTTTCATTGTGAAAATGTGGGAACTGGGACTTAAGAGGCCAAGTCATTTGGTTCGCTCATTATGTTTTACAATTTCATAATACAAGTATTTATGTAAAACAAGACCTGCCTGTTCTAAATCTTTTACAGGTGTGCCCCTCCCCACTTGGGGAAACGTGATATGTCCCTATTCAAATTTATAAAACTGATGAAATACAAAACAACCCTTCACTTCGTAATTTAACATGCTAAATAATTCAGTTTCTTTGAAACTTTTATCGTTATTTTTTCTGTTTTGTTACAAAAGTATTCTAGAATACATGTGTAAAATTTCAGCAAATGATGTGTTTAAGTACTGGTTTGATCGATGTAGTTAAAATATAATTTAATAATTACATATAGATGTTTTCATAACTTTTCAACTACAGAGTTTTAATGCTTTGATTTAATTGATTCATTTATTAGAGAAATATTTTCACTGGGAACATTCATGTTCACCAAATAGATGTGTAGGCTGCCAAGTGAAGGCTTTAATGAAATGGGAATTCATGGATACGTGGCCTTCTGATGTTGGTTGCTCTGATAAATTGTTAGCTGAAAGAATAATTCAAAATGTTGTGGGTCTATCCTCATTTATAATGTACATTTAATTTTACCTTTCTATGACATCACGTGTACACTACAATTTAATTTCTGTTTCCCCAAATTCCTAAGGTTTCCAGATAGTTATTTTTAAGGAAATGCAATTTTATGATGATAGAATCCCTTTGTAACTCCATATGCTCTAATGTCAAGGGTTAGAGACATTAGAGCACATTGTTGGTTCCTGTGGATCCAGGAACCAACAATTCAAGGACCGGTTTGATTAGACCAGGGTATTCTGGCTATTTTGAGGGATGTCCATGATAGTCAGGGCAAACAGAGAGGCCTTTGGAATCATGGCCCACTAGTCTCTAAAAAAATGACTTGAGCTTCCCTGGGGGCCTCTACCGCTGCTGCCGACAGAGGGTGCAGGCATTCGAGCCGATGTAAGCTCAGCACCTCTCCTGAGCAGGTGGGGTGCTGTGGGTTACATCTGGACCAACTACCCGTTCAGGAGGCACACCACCTGGGGCCACAATGCTTACTGGAACCCACGAAAATGTTTTAAGTTCTTTTGAAATAAAAAAAATAGGTATAATAATAATGAATATAGCACAGAATCCAGCTTACATTACATTTTGCCTGGGAAACATATAGACCCCCATCTCTACAAAAAATAAAAATTAAAAAAGTTAGTCAGTTGTGGCAGCCACCTGTAGTCCCAGTTACATGGGAAGTTGAGGCAGAAGAATTGCTTGAGCCCAGCGTTCGAGGCTGACAGCTACTCCTGACAGCTGGGGCCAACAGTGAGCCTGGGGAGACCTTGGCTGTGGAGGGGGAATGGAGGTGGTGGGTGTGCCTCTCAACCGAGAGAATAGTGGGGAATGCATGTGTGGAGATATGGCCTGGCTTTTCTGGGGGCAACACCACTCCCACCTGCCTCTTGGAGACCTGGCTGCATCCCTCACGTTAGTCTCTTAGGATTAGGTGGTGGCTTTGGTTATTTAACTCCTGGGGTGCCTTGTGCCCTGAGGGCACCATGCCGATCCTGCTCTCCAGCTGGTGGGTCGGTCCCTTTACTGGCTGACTCTGGAGGGCAGCAGGAGAGATGTTACTACATCATTCCAATATTCATTTATGGCTTCATCTTTTAGCCTTTATGGAGTCAGCCCCGGGGACAAAAAGATGAGTAATATATGGTCTGTGCCTTCAAGGAGCTCGAAGTCTGGTGGGAGAGAAAAAAAAAAAAAAAAAAAGAATGTCTGACAATTTTACTAATTTCTGAAACCCAAAGCAAAACAAATAAAAAAAAAAAAAGAAAAAGACTACTGACACACAGTGACAAATGCTGGGCTAAGGCCTGCCCAGGAAGGGGACAGCTGCTGGGAGAGGTGTATGCAGGGGCAGGGCCAGCCTCGGGGCAGGGAAGGTGGGACTTCAAGGGAACACAGGAGTCAGCCAAGTGGGAAGTCAGGGGGGAACGTGTAAAGCCCTGGTGCCATCAAAACCCAGAGGCGCTCAGGACTGCCGGCCCTTGAAAAGGCGAGAGCTTAGAGGACAGGATGGAGAATGGAAAGAAAGAGGAATGGAGAGAGGCAGGGCTTCAGGTTATGACCAGAGCCAGGCTCCCCTACTAAAGGATGGGGGAGGAATTGCAGATTTCCTCAGGGGAGAGACGAGTTGAACTATACGAAGACTGAGGCCGGGAGAGGTGGGGAGATGAGAGCTGGAAGCAAGGAGGCCTGGTAGAAGGCAGCTACGAGTAGGAAAGGATAAGAACCTAAGATCACTGGCAGTCAGCGCGGATTACAGGCTCCGGCTCCCAGGTGCACAGCGTTGAGTGGGCAGCAGGGTGCAACAATGGGAGGGGCCTTCTAACTCCTCCCGCTCTTTCTCCTCCATCCCCAAGGAGATGAGTGAGCTGGCCAGGTCTTGTTCTAGGAAGGTGCCCCTGCCGGGTTCTGGCTGAGGCGACTCGGCAGGGGTGGAGCCTCTGCACCAGCTGTTCCTCCTTCCCTTCCCAGCACAGTTCCCTTCTCTATGTCTTGTGGTCAACTCCTGCGTGTTCTTTAAGGTGCAGCTCAGGTGTTACCTCCTTCAGAGAGAAATGTTAGTGAATAACGTGATCAAATTTGCATGATTGCATGCTGAAGTTCCCTCTAGTAGGTACCCACATTAGTCAGTGTTCTCCAGAGAAACGAAACAAATAGGGTGTGTGTGTGTGTGTGTGTGTGTGTGAGAAACGTAACAAATAGGGTGTGTGTGTGTGTGTGTGTGTGTGAGAAACGAAACAAATAGGGTGTGTGTGTGTGTGTGTGTGAGAAACGTAACAAATAGGGTGTGTGTGTGTGTGTGTGTGTGTGTGTCTTCTCCAAAAGACTGCCTTCATACTGGAACTGGTGGCAATGAGAATCGGGTGTATACAGGCAAGAGTTGCCATGGGGTGGCTGGTTGTATTATTGCATTACAGTATTTTGTGACCTACTCCTGCCCCATACCTTGGGTCAGGGGCCCCATTGTTGTGGCATGTGGCTACCGTGCTTGCAGTAAAGGCCTCTGTCCTCATGCACTAAAATTGCTCAATAACTTGCCATCTTTTCCCACTACACTGAGCTCCATGAGTGCAAGGTTTATCCTGATGTTTTATGTATTAAATACGTATTTACCAACAGCCTGCTTGGTAAGCCAGGAACAGGGTGAGGCATTTGGGGCGTAAGAGAGAGGGGAAAACAGGGACTAATCATGCACCCATGAAATTTAGAGTCTATAAACAAAGACTCACGCTATGATGAAGAGGAGCACAATGTTATAAGAGTGCCTAGTAGGTACCCACATTAGTCAGGGTTCTCCAGAGAACCGGGACAAGTAGGGTGTGTGTGTGCGTGTGTGTGTGTGTGTGTATGTGTGTGTATGTGTGTGTGTGTGTGTGTGTGTACACACTTAGGGATATAGGGAGAGAAATTTATGATAAGGAATTGGCTGTCATGATTATGGAGGCTGGCAAGTCCAAATCTACAATGTAGTTCCAGTCCAAAGGCCAACAGCCTGGAGACCCAGGAAAGCCAACATTCCAGTTCCAGTATGAAGGCAGACTTTTGGAGAATTCCTTCTTGCTCAGGATAGCTGGTCTTTTTGTTCTATTGAGGCCTTCAACTGATTGGATGAGATGCACCTACATTGTGGAGGTCACCCTGCCTTACCCAGAGTTTATCGATTAAAATGCTAATCTCATCCAAAAACACCCTTCAAGCCTGGGTGCAGCGCAAAGGTCCTGTGTCAGGAGGGAACACGGTGTTCTCGGGCATCTGAAAAAAGGCCATATCTCAAGAGCACTGGGAAGCTATAGAAATGTCATAGTGAATAACATGATCAAATTTGCATGATTTCATGCTGAAGTTCCCTCTAGTAGGTACCCACATTAGTCAGCAGTCTCCACAGAAACTAAACAAATAGGGTGTGAGTGTGTGTGTGTGTGTGTGTGTGTGTGTGTGTGTGTTCTCCAAAAGACTACCTTCATACTGGAATTCCCAGCATTTTGGGAGGCTGAGGTAGGTGGATCACTTGAGCTCAGAAGTTCAAGACCAGCCTGGCCAACATGGTGAAACCCTGTCTCTACAAACAATAGAAAAAAAAATAGCCAAGAGTAGTGGTGTATGCCTGTAGTCCCAGCTACTCGGGAGGCTGAGGTGGGAGGATCATTTGAGCCTAGCAGGTCAAGGCTGCAGTGAGTCAAGATCACACCACTGCACACCAGCCAGGAGACGAGTGAGTGAGACCCTGTCTCAAAAAATAAAATAATTTTGAAAATAAAAATAAATAAAAAACAAAAACACCCTTCAAGTTGACACATAAAATTAGCAAGTGCAGTATTCTGGCCTTATCTAGGAGGTCAGGAAACCCTCCTTTGAGAGAGAATCAATAATGCTGAGATCTGAAGAAGGGCCAAGGGCACATGGAGGAACCGAGGGGGACGGGGAGGAAGGGAGGCCATGTCAGGTGCAGAGGACAGCCTGTGCAAAGGTCCTATGTCAGGAGGGAACATGATGTTCTGGGGGATCCAAAAGAAGGCCAATATAGCCAGAAGGGAAAGAATCAGGGAGTTTGGTGTGAGATGATTGTGGATAGATGGGAAGAGGGCAGGTCCTGCAGGATCTTGCAGGCCTCAGTAAGAGGCTTTGTCCATATCTCAAGAGCACTGGGAAGCTATAGAAATGTTGTAGTGAAAAACATGATCAAATTTGCATGATTTCATGTTGAAGTTCCCTCTGGTAGGTACCCACATTAGTCAGCATTCTCCAGAGAAACGAAATAAATATGGTGTGTGTGTGTGTGTGTGTGTGTGTGTGTATCTTCTCCAAAAGCCTGCCTTCATACCGGAATCGTGGCAATGAGAATCGGGTGTATACAGGCAAGAGTCACCATGGGGTGGCTGGTTGTATTATTCAGGATTCTTCAGAGAAACAGAGCCAATAGGCTACATATAGATACATGAAAGGAGATTTATTATGGGAATTGGCTAGTGTGACTATAGAGGCCAAGAAATTCCACAATGTGCTGTTTGCAAGCTGGAGAACCAGATAGCCAGTGGTGCAATTCAGTCCAAGTCCAGAGGCCTGAGAACCAGGAGAGCCTGTGGTGTAACCGTCCAAAGCCAAAGGTCTGAGGACTGGGGCTTGGGGTGCGGGGTGGGATGGGGAACTGCCGGTGTCAAGTCCTAAAGGACCAGGAGCTCAAATATCCAAAGGCAGCAGCAGATGGATGTCTCAACCTAAGAAGAGAGAGTAAATTTTAGCACTATCTTAAATTTTATAAAGTGATGCCTCCCTCACCTTATCTTCATTCGGACCTTGGCCCAGAGAGTCCCAGAGCCAGAAAAATCTATGGCCAGTGTCCCAGATAGGGAGGCATGCACCTCTCCCCAGCAAATGGAAGTTCCCCAGAAAGATTGGGGAAGATGGGGCTGTCTGCAACATCAGCGTTTCTTCACATAAATAAAATGACTCCACATTCAAAGCCAGGAAAGAAGGAATATAGCATCTGCCCCATCTTATCTCTGTCATAGAGACCTGATGAACAGAAAACCCATGATATGAGCATGCTTAGAAACTAGTTATGCTATCAAAATCTATAATAAAAACAAAGTGATATTGTTATTATTGTTAATGATTGTACTCTATTTTCATATTTTTCTGTTTAGCAGGCCGATTTTTTTTTTTTTTTTTTGAAACAGAATCTCCCTCTGTCACCAGGCTGGAGTGCACTGGCGTGATCTTGGCTCACTGCAACCTCTGACTTTCTTGTTCAAATGATTCTCCTGACTCAGCCTCCCAAGTAGCTGGGACTACAGGCGTGTGCCACTATGCCTGGCTAATTTTTTGTATTTTGAGTAGAGACGGAGTTTCACCATGTTGGCCAGGATGCTCTCGATCTCCTGATCTTGTGATCTACCCGCTTTGGCCTCCCAAAGTGCTGGGATTACAGGTGTGAACCACCATGCTAGGCCTGTTTAGCAGGTTGATTTTTTTCTAACAGATTTTGTAATCTCTTGGATTATGTTTTTCTTTAGCCATTAGTTAAATTAATTTGGGTTCCTTGAACACACCCATCATTTCACAAAGGTTCTGCCTAGATGACAGAGAAAAGTCTGCCTAGAATGAGGAAAAAAATCTATTAATAATCCATAAAAGGGGCCGGGCGCGATGGCTCAAGCCTGTAATCCCAGCACTTTGGGAGGCCGAGGCGGGCGGAACACGAGGTCAAGAGATCGAGACCATCCTGGTCAACATGGTGAAACCCCATCTCTACTAAAAATACAAAAAATTAGCTGGGCATGGTGGCGTGTGCCTGTAATCCCAGCTACTCAGGAGGCTGAGGCAAGAGAATTGCCTGAACCCAGGAGGCGGAGGTTGTGGTGAGCTGAGATCGCGCCATCGCACTCCAGCCTGGGTAACAAGAGCGAAACTCCGTCTCAAAAAAAAAAAAAAAAAAAAAAAAATCCGTAAAAGGAATAACCTGCATTATCATTTGGATTAATTGAGAATTGATTGGAATTATCTTGAGTCAGGTATCTTCTCTGAATTGGTAAATCTGGCATAAACCTCTTTCAGGGCTGAGAGCTTTTTCAAAAAGTTAGGCGCTGCATCTGCCTAGTCCTCTGGCCACTAGTTTCTGCCTCCTTTGAAGGTAGGAAGGTTTCACATGATCATCATTTATGGATTGAATACTTTCCATGCAGAATGTATTGCATATAAAAGCAGCTTCTACCTCTGAGTTATTTGCACTGTCTCTTCAGAGACAGGCAAGGTCGGTGGTGAGCTAGATTCACGAGCCCTTGGATTAGTATCGGGGTTGGCACACACCGTGCTGATGCTCGAGCTAGACCCTAACATTGATGAAGTCAATGCCTTCAAATATCTGCACACATCTCTTATCACTGACGTGTCCTCCACGTTATTTTCTACTCTTGGACTTTCTTCTTCTCAGTCACTCATCAATCCTGATTCCTCAGGCTTCAGCCTGTTTCATCCAGTTGGGGAGGGCTGCTGGGGGTGTGTAGTTATATTCTATTGCTCTCCTCCTTAAAGGAATATGTTAAATGTTCCGTATGCCCTCCCCCCACTGCCCTGTTCAAAGAGGGGGGGCACACCAATGAGCACCTCGTGCCACCTGTGAATTCCTAGTGTATATCTTCCATTGATTAATCAGACTTCCTAGTTTCAGACCGATTCTCTTCTAAATTCACAATGAATTGATGACTTAACTAATAACAGTTGCAAAGACTCTATTTCCAAAGAAAGACACATTCTGAGGTTCCAGGCTGACATGAATTTTTGGGGGATGTTTTCAACTTACTACACTCTCTAACCAGTGATGTACATCACTTGCATATTTGATCTCAACCTAGGAGTCTACTGTCCCTTACATATTTCATGTAGACGAATGACTGACATAAATATTGTTGGAAAACTAAACATCAAGGTTGATAGATTTTATCAGATTTTATCTGCGGTTAAAATTCATGGGCCATGAATCTGGCCAAATGTCTATGAGTTTGACTGAATACTCCTGAAAGGCATACCACGGTATAAATCCAGGAAATACATGGCATAAATCCAGGACAGGCTTCATCCATGTTGGGAACCTAAGCATTAGTGTTGCAAATTAATTAATAGTTGCTTTTTATTTTATCTTTGCTTGTCTACATCTTTAAAATATACATATTAGACTTTAGTTATACCTATTTATAAATTTGCCTTTTCTTCTAAGTTGATTGGTGAGAATTGAGGACAAATGAAGCTAAGATGAAGTGAAAAATATTTACAATGGAAAAATATAAAACAAAAGAGTGATTTTTTGGTTATTAATCTGATTACTTAAAAACATAATTTTATAATATAAAATTGATATATACTCATTGTGGATGCTTTGAAAAAAATAGCCCAAAGAGAAAAGAAAATGCTTTTGTAATTCCAATAATTAGAATGTTGTTAATATTTTTGGAGTATGCTTTTTCAGATCTTTTTCTAATTGTATGCACAGGTAAAGATGAAGCGTGAAGAAAATGAGACCTATATTTATACACATGTCCTCACAGCATTATAGCTGCCCCTGTCTTTAAGAGGATGGTACAATTCATCTCAAGGAAGATTTTTTTAAATTATAAACATTCTTAGTGGTCCTGATAAAGCACAAATGGTGGACATCTCTTCCTCTTTTCCAGGACATGGAAAGAGGAGGTGGGCCTGAAAGATCAGTGAATCGCTCCTCACGAAACAGGAGGGAACTGAGTTATTTGTTGGCAGCTCAAGATACTGGAGAAGAGGATGGGCCAGGAAGTTGAAAGAAGGTGAGAGGATGATGAGAGAAGGGGGATGGGGAGAAGCTCTGGCCACGTGGAAACCGGTGGAGCTCCAGAAGAGTGAAGCCAAGGAGGAATTCCTTGTGGCAAGGAATGTCTGATGTTAAATGTTAGATCGTTTTCTGGGATGATACAACGTGATTCAGCTCTTCAGTAATTGTTCCCTACTAACAGCACCCTGGGGTTAGTGTTGCTTTGGTTGAAAGGAAGCATGAAAAAGCTCTTCTATGATTTCATTATTTTTTTTTACATACAACTCTTTAATCCATTCAGAATTAATTTTGATATAAAGAATGAGGCAGAACATTAGCTTGATTTTTCTCCTAAAGGTTAGCCAATGATCTCACCATCTTTCAAATGATTTTAAATGCTACCTCAACATTATTTTTATTTTTTGAGATGGAGTTTCGCTCTTGTTGCCCAGGCTGAAGTGCAATGGCGTGATCTTGACTCACTGCAACCTCTGCCTCCCGGGTTCAAGCAATTCTCCTGCTTCAGCCTCCAGAGTAGCTGGGATTACAGGCATGCGCCACCACCCCCAGCTAATTTTGTATTTTTAGTAGAGATGGGGTTTCTCCATGTTGGTCAGGCTGATCTCAAACTCCTGACCTCAGGTGTTCCTCCCGCCTCAGCCTCCCAAAGTGCTGGGATTAGAGGCGTGAGCCACCACGCTCGGCGACATTATGTTAAATTTTACTAAATGCTCAAGTATACTTTGGTCTACGCTTCTCTGGAGGGGACATTCCAGTGTCCCCTCTCTCTTTTAGCTTTAGCAATAAACTTTCAAATTCATCTAGACAAGTGGTTCTTCTAAATCATTACTAGGTTTCCCAACTTCTTTTGCTGCTAGCTTGTGGCCAAGGAGATAGAAACAGGAATGTTGTATGTGACTTTCAGGATGGTTCTGAATGAGAGGGGCTATGCTCCTCTTCACCCCTTTTCCTCCTTTCTAACAACTGTGATGTAAATAAAAAGAACTCTGGCAGCCATCTTGGACCACAAGGTAGAAGTTTCTTGTTGAATGTTATTGCAAAATAGAAGTAGTCTTGATCTCCTGAGAGGCCTCAATGACTTTCTGTCACCCACAGATTGCTTATCTTTAGACTTCTAATAAATGAGAGAAAAATAAACTTTGATGGGGCTCAGGACACACCACTCCAAAATATCACTGTAGGAGGCCAAAATATGCCATCCAAAAATCTGCCTCTTTGTCATCTTGGTTATTTTAAGTCAGCTATTTTGAGAAACTGCAGTCAAAAGAGTAGCTCTGAAAAGTTGCCCTTTTGTAGGAGAAATTTACATCAATAAAGGAAAACTCCATTTGTTAAGTATGTTTTCCTCTCTGCACCAAGAAGAGAAGGAGGACTAAATCACTAGAGATTCTTATTAATAGAAAAGGCATAGACTTAAATCCACATAGCAAACCTCATCCTTGTTTTATGGTGCTTTTCCTGGCCATCTGCTCTTAACCTGGGTTTCCCCCACACTCTTCTTTGTTTCAGAGAAAAATGGCATTTACGCCTGAAGTTTACATGCTTTTTTTTTTTTTTTTTTTTTTTTTTTTTTTTTTTTTTTTTTTTTTTTTTTTTTTTTTTTCTTTTAGGTTTGTTATGGTTAACTGGGCCTTCCCCCATACCCTTCTTTCTGATTCCAGAGAAGGATAGTATTTAAGCCTGAAACCTAAGATATTCTTATAGATCTACTCTAGAGATTTACTCATTTCTCTGGGTTTTCTTCCATGCATATATCAGTTAAGAACTGTGAAGGGTAGTGAGAAATCATTTTTCTTCCCCTACAACTTGTATCTGATTTGAGCCCTTTTTATGCTGGTTTTTTTTTAGTGGTCATTGCAGGTGAACCTAATCCTAAGTGATGGGACTTTGTGTTAGGTATCGCTGGTCTATCTGCATATTCATGTAACAAGTATGCAATTTGACTTTAACATTGTAACACATCTTAATATAATACAATACAGGTACTTCTCTTTCTTCCTTTTCAGTATTTTCTTGGCTATTCTCATCTGTTATTTTTCTTGGTAGACCTTATGATAATTATGTTACTTTGTAAACAAAAAAATCACTTTTGGATTTTGATTGAAATTGCATTACACTTAGGAATTAATATAAAAGCACTGAAATCTTTATAATATTGAGTCTTTACTATCCAGAAATATGTGTTTCTCAAATCTTTTTTATATTCCTCAAATAGGTTTATATTTTCTTTTATATCAGTTTTACCTGATTTTTATACTTAATATTGGATATCTTATTTTTATTGTTTATATTGCAAATTGAATTTATTCATATAAATTATTACTCTAAGATATAGTTGATTTTTGTAAATTTATATATTTTTTATGGTGAAAAGATATGCATATATTTAGAATTAGCTAGCTGGACTCAGTTTAGATGATCCAATTTTGTTGGCAACATCCAAAGAATCACAATCAGGAGTCAGTGGAACACACGCCATCTTCTCTCCATCAGGTTGAATCAGGGTGTTGACCTTGGCCACATCAATGTCATAGAGCTTCTTCACAGCCTGTTTGATCTGGTCTTGTTGGCTTTAACATCCACAATGAACACAAGTGTGTTGTCATCTTCTATCTTCTTCACGGCAGACTCAGTGGTCAGCGGAAAGTTGATGATAGCATAGTGGTCCAGCTTGTTTCTCCTGGGGACGCTGTTCCAAGGATATTTGGGCTGCCTCCGGAGTCGCAGTGTCTTGGGCCACCGGAAGGAGGGTAACGTGCGGATCTTCTTTTTTGTTGTGGCTGTGGACACCTTCCAACACTGCCTTTTTGGCCTTTAAAGCCTGCTTTGGCTTCGGCTTTAGGAGGGGCAGGAGCTTCCTTCTTTGCTTTCAGTGCCATCTTGTGAAAAGGGCTGTTCATTTATATTGTTAAGAGGGCAGAAAAAAAATATATTAAGAAAAATTCAGCTACTTCTTCGTCCTAGGGCAATGTCATAACTCATCTCTGGAGTCTGTATTCTGCCTGTGTCTTAAGCAAATGCCTCAATGGGTCTTTTTGGTTGAGAAAGTCACAGCCTGGTATTTGGTCTGGCAAGAGCAAAGAGACCCAAATGACTGTATCATAAAGTATTTTAAATGGTCGCAGGCAATCTGGGAGAGTGAGTGAGGGACCAAGAACAGGAAGGTGAGAAGAGCATGAGGGATGTGTAGAGAGGGAGTAGAAGAAGAATCAGAGAGAAAGTGGTGGAGATTCTAGTGTAGACTGGCACTTAAGGAGGGACATGGCCAGTGAGAAAGTCCCTGTAGTGAGCAATGGAAAATGCATTTCTCGACAGGGATGAATTATATTCAATGTTGTTGCCTCTGCTACTGTGCAATAAAGATGCTCTTTATTTTCCCAGTTGCTTTCAGGAAAATCCTGCTGTATGTAAAGGGCTTGGTTTTATGATGGTTTGATGAATGAAGGAATGGGGGCAGTGTTCAGCATGGGGCTAAGCGATGCAGGAAGAATAAAATTGCAATGAGAGGCAAGTGAAGAGCAAAGACCAAGAATCCAGTGAAATTGAGAAATTACAGCAAGAGGTAACCAGGAGAAGCATAAAGTCTGCTGATAATCCTGCTCAATTGGAAAAATGCGAGATTTTCTACATGGGATGGAAGATCAAGCTATTCTGTTGGAATTAAAGAGAAAGGTGATTTAAGAAGGCTGAATGACTTGAAGATACTCTGGAGGCAGAAATCTAAGTTACAACTATAGTTCATTACGTTATGTTGTTACTAGTTTTATTTTTTGATTGTTATTGAGAATAAATATACAAATAGACCATGGTCAGACCATATATGATAGCAGAGATCTGACCCACAATTTTTGCAGCAACCAGCCCAGGAAGTCAGAGCAGGACCTCTGCAGCAGTTGGCCCAGAAGTCAGGATTTAGTCAATGACGGCCCACTCCCCAGTTTTTGCCCCTGCTTCCAGTTCAAGACCAACCAGAGGAAGCCAAATATGCTCTCGAACTGATCACATATGATGCTTCTAGTTAGCCTACCTCCTGCTTTCCTAGGCCAAAAATCTATCAGAGTGTCTTAGTTCTGGCTGCTTTAACATACCGCATGGGCTATAAACAACAGAAATTTATTTCCCACAGTTTTGGAGGCAGGAAATCTGAGATCAAGGTGCCAGCATGATTGAGTTCTGGTGAGGACCCTCTTTTGGGTTTCAGACTGCTGATTTCTTGTATCCTCACTTGGCAGAAAAAGGGTGAGACGTCTCTGGTCTTTTATAAGGGAACCAATCCTGTTCATGAGGGCTCCATCATCATGACCTAATTACTTCTTGATGTGGTTTGGCTGTGTCACCACCCAAATCTCATCTTGAATTCTCACGTGTTGTGGGAGGGACCTGGTGAGAGGTAATTGAATCATGGGGACAGGTCTTTCCCGTGCTGTTCTCGTGATAGTTAATAAGTCTCACAAGATCTGATGGCTTTTAAAAAGGGGAATTTCTCTGCACAAGCTCTCTTCTCTTGTTTGCCGCCATGTGAGACGTGACTTTCACCTTCTGCCATGATTCTGAGGCCTCCCCAGGCATGTGGAATTGTAAGGCCAATAAATCTCCTTTTTTTTTTTTTTTTTTCCCAGTCTCAGGTATGTCTTTATCAGCAGCGTGGAAATGGACTAACACAGTAAATTGGTGCCAGTAGATTGAAGCACTGCTGAAAAGATACCCGAATATGTGGAAGCGACTTTGGAAATGGGCAGCAGGCAGAGGTTGGAACAGTTTGGAGGGCTCCGAAGATGGGAAATGTGGGAAAATTTGGAACTCCCTAGAGACTTGCTGAATGGCTTTGACCAAAATGCTGATAAGGATACAGACCATGAAATCCAGGCTGAGGTGGTTTTAGATGGAGATGAGGAACTTGTTAGGAACTGGAGCAAAGGTGACTCTTGTTACGTTTTAGCAAAAGACTGGGTTAGCCTCTGAGACTACATCTTTCTCCTGTGCTGGATGCTCCTTGCCCTTGGACACTGGACTGCAAGTTCTTCAGCTTTGGCTCTCGGACTGGCTTTCTTGCTCCTCAGCTTGCAGATGGCCTATTGTGGGACCTTGTGATTGTGTGAGTTAATACTCCTTCTTAAACTCCCCTTTACATACACACACATATATATGTGCTCTAGAAGGACAGAACTGTGTGTGTGTGTGTGTGTGTGTGTGTGTGTGTGTGTGTGTGTGTGTAAGGGGGAGTTTATGTATATCCTGTTCTGTCCCTCTAGAGCACCCTGACTAATACGCTTCTCAAAGGCTCCACCTCCAAATACCATCACATTAGGATTAGGGGTAGGTTTCAAGATATGATTTTGTGAGTGTGTGGCAGGGGGCCAAACATTCAGAACATTGCACAGAGCACATCTGAGATCTTCCCTTCCTTTTTCTCCTGCTGCAATGCTTTTCTGCTCCCTGCCTGCCTCTGAATCTGCTAAATGCAAGTGATGGTGGCAGACCACCCACTAAAAATAGCAAGCTCAGAATAAATAGCCTCTGCTTGTTTTCATTTGAGTGGTCTTTGTTTATTTCTACAATATTCTTGAGTTTTAAAGATAGGCAATTATGTCAACTGCAGTTAAGACTTTCCTCCTTTCTTTCTTTTATTTGAAATGGGGGTCTCACTTTGTCACCCAGGCTGGAATGCAGTGATGTAATCAATGGCTCACTGCAGCCTCAGTCTCTTGGGCTCGAGTGATCCTCCTGCCTCAGCCTCCTAAGTAATTGGGACTACAGGCATGCACCACCATGCCCAGCTAATTTTTTAATTTTTTTTTTTAAAAAAAAACCCCTTTGTTTCCCAGGCTGGTATCAAACTCCGGGGCCCAAGCAGTTCTCCTGCCTCAGCCCCTCAAAGTGTTGGGATTACAGGTATGAGCCACTGCACCTGGCTCTTCCTCTTTTCTAATAGCTGTACATTTATTACATTTCTGATTCTGATAGCTGTACATTGATATGTCTATTATATTATAATAGCTGTGCATTTGCATTTCTATTATATTATGATAGCTGTAAATTTCTATTTTTGATAGATGTACATTTCTGTTTCATTGCAGAGAGTTGAAGCAACCACAACAATATTATATAATAGTGACAATGGCAACCATCTTTACTGTACTGTTTCTTGACAGTGTCTCTAAAGTTTTTCTTTTAAATATAACATTGCCTATTGGTTTGAGATGAATATTTATTTCTTCTTGCATTAAGCAAGTATATTTTCATCTCTAGTTTATTTAGTTTTCTTTTTCAGTATCAAAAAAGTATGTTTTTAGTGTCTGTGGAGATCATCTTTTTCTTATGCGTAATATTACATTAATAGATATTCTAATTTTGGTACTTGCTTTCTTATAAAAATAAACCTACTTGATCAAAGTGCATTATTCTTTTATCACACTGCTGCATTTAATTGGATAATTTTTTATTCAAGATTTTTACATCTATATTCATAAGTCAGGTTGGTCTGTAATTTTCTCTTTTTTGGTGCTAGTCATATTTCTGACTTGAAATCTATTTTATCTACTATTAATATTGTAGAGTCTACTTTTTTTGGATAGCATTAACAACTGGTTGTTGGTTTGAAATATATGTTTTTTGTCATATTAAGGAACTGTCTCCTTAGACCTACCATCTTTGGAGGATGCAATCCTTTGCCAATGTATTCTCTTGAGTTAGTTTTAGTTACTTATATATTTCCCGTAAGTTTACCATTTTATTAAGATTCTCAAATAGGTTAGTATAAAGTTTTACATAGAAATATTTTTAAATTTTAGTCCATAGGCATGGTTATAATCTTTAGTTTTCATCTGAGGCTATAATGTATCATTCCTAATATCACACATTTTTGTTTTCCCCTCGATAGATGTAGACTATTTTCTTTTTTTGACGTTTATTCAGTGTATGGTTTGGGTTTCCCTCTGAGAAAAGGGTTTGAGTTTAAGCTGTTTTTTGGTTGGTGCAGGAAAATCCTGGTGGGGAGCAGGGAGGTCACCCAGGGGTAGAAAGGCAGTCTGTAGAGGAGGAATTATCCAGCCAGCCACCTAGGCACTGGGACATGGTGGGAATATCTGGGGAGTAAAAGCATGCCTCAGAGGGTTCCACTTCTGAGGTGGCAGAGTGGAGTTATTCACATACAACTTATGACAATCACCAGTTGAAGGTTACTGTGTGTGGTGGTGGGTGGTGTCAGGGTGTTAATTCCCTGGCATTTATACCCTGTCTCAGGCACAGGCAGAAAGGCTTCTTACAGTCTCAGAAAAGGCTGGTAGGCAAAGGAATGCAGACACTGACACTGGAATTCTTTTGGAAGACACTGAATTGATGTGGCTCTGAGCACATGGGAGGGGCACCACAGCTTCTGCTGTGTACACCTGCTGGGGCTGATTGATCAATTCTGCTCCTTCACAGCTTTCTCATGAGTTTCATCTCTTAACTTTATTACTTCATTTCTTCTGTTTCTAAAGCTTAACTTGACATCCCTCTTTTTGACATCTTGAGTTGCATGCTTACTTCATATATTTTCATTCTTTCTTATTTGATAATGAAAACAGTTCAGGTTAGTTAGGGGGAAAGTTGAGAAACCACTTGCATAAGTGCTTACGTAGCACAGTGTCCAGCACACCGTAATTGTTCAACAAACGTTCATTACTGTTTTGATAAAACTCTTTGAAGTCACTTCTGTTAAAAGATAAACTTTAGCCGGGCGCGGTGGCTCAAGCCTGTAATCCCAGCACTTTGGGAGGCCGAGGCGGGTGGATCACGAGGTCAAGAGATCGAGACCGTCCTGGTCAACATGGTGAAACCCCGTCTCTACTAAAACTACAAAAAATTAGCTGGGCATGGTGGCGCGTGCCTGTAATCCCAGCTACTCAGGAGGCTGAGGCAGGAGAATTGCCTGAACCCAGGAGGCGGAGGTTGCGGTGAGCCGAGATCGCCCCATAAAACTACAGAAAGGAAAATAAGAGCGAAACTCCGTCTCAAAAAAAAAAAAAAAAAAAAGATAAACTTTAGACAAATTAAATGAGTTTAGCTGGGTGAAGAATGACTTGTGAATCAGGCAGCCTCCCAAACTAGAATAGGATCAGAGTGACTAAGGGGCTGCTGTGTGGTGCAAGAATATTTATGGGCAGAAAAGGAAAAGTGACAGGAAACAGAAGTGAGACACAGAAACAGCTGGATTGGATAAAACTCAGGCATTTGCCTCATTTGAACACAGTTTGAATGCCTGTGATTGGCCCAAACTTGATGATTGGCACAGAAGTAGGCTACAGTCTGTTTATACATCCAGTTAGGTTACAGTTCACGATGTACTGAGAAACCTTTAGGCCGAGCTCAAAATAAGTAAGCCTGCAGCTTTAGGCTAAACTTGATTTTACACTTCTGATTATAAATTTGGATGTCTTCTCTTGATGTTGATATGTGGTATTTTCATTATCATTATTGTCCAAGAGTTCTGTTAATTGCAGTTTTGGTTTCTTGTTTGATCCATGGATTATTTTGAAGAGTGTTTTCAAATCGAGTACTTGGATGATTTATTATTTATTTATGTATTTTTTGAGACAGAGTTTTGCTCTTGTTGCCCAGGCTGGAGTGCAGTGGTGTGATCTCGGCTCACTACAACCTCTGCCTTCTGGGTTCAAGTGATTCTCCTGCCTCAGCCTCCTGAGTAGCTGGGATTACAGGTGCCCACCAGCATGCCTGGCTAATTTTTTGTATTTTCAGTAAAGACGGGGTTTCCCCATGTTGGCCAGGCTGGTCTCGAACTCCTGACCTCAGGTAACCTGCCTGCCTCGGCCTCCCAAAGGACTGGGATCACAGGTGTGAGCCACCACACCCAGACCAATATTTGTTTCCACATTTTTTCAGTTTCTAATTTTATTGTACTGTGGTGTGCAATGTAGCCATGAAATTTCTGGGCTTGAAATTTATTTAAGGTTTTTAGTGGTTTAATATATAATCAATTTTTAAAAACTATTCAATAGACACTGAAAAAGATGGTGTTTTTCTTTGTTTTTGTTGTTTTCTCAATATTTACAAAGTGGATCCCAGCAATTACTTTTTTCTGACATTCTACATCTTTTGTTTGTTTACTTGATCTATTAAGAACTGACAAAGTCTCCATAGCAATTGTGTTTTGATCCTTTTCCTTTTATTCAGAAACTAAAGGTTTGTGACAAACACACCTTCATTGTAGATCTTTTACTACTTCTATAAGTAGATTTTTACTACTTATCCTTTATTTTTAATAGTTTAGGACTTTAATTCTTTTTGCATACTCTACCTTTTTCTTTTTAAACCTAAAGAGTCATTTTGTTTTGAATGTGCCTCTTGTGGACAATATATGGTTAAATTGAATATGAAGATCTTTGTCATTTCATAGAAAAATATAACTTGCTTAGATTTACTGTCACAACCTTGGCACAAAGCTTCTGAAACCTTTGAAATTTCCTGAGTGGTAGAAGCATCTTTTGTTATTCATTATGCACCCCTTTCTGCAATCTGTGTTTGTGCTAACGAGGTGTCTCTTGGCAGGGTGGCCTAGATCATTTTAAGATGGGAGCTGGTTCTGATCAAGCTCAGACCTTTGACCTCCACTTCCTCCTCCTCTGGGAAAGGGAGAGGGGCTGAGGATTGAATTCAGTCACCAATGGCCAGCAATTCCATCAATCATGCCTATATAATAAAAGCTCCATAAAAACCCTTAACCAATGAGGTTCTGAGTTGGGGAACACATTCACGTACTGCGAGAATGGTGGGCCCTAACTCCATGGGGACAGAAGCCCTGTGCTCGGGACCCTCCCAGACCTCATCTTCTGGGCTTGTTCCTTTGGCTCTTCATCTGTATCTTTTATAATAAATCAGTAAATGTAAGTAAAGCAGCTCCTGAGTTCTATGACTCACCCTAGCAAATTGTTGAGCCCTGGCAACGGATGGGGTGTGGGAAGACTGACTTTGTAGCAAAGTCAGATGCAAGTGTGGGTAGCCTGGGAATCTGATACTTGTGACTGGCATCTGAGGCGAGGGCAGTCCTATGGGACTGTGCCCTTAAGGAGTCTTCCTGCCACTGAGTCTCAGAGTGGAACGGAATTCTAGGATAATACTCAGTTGGTGTGGGAGAATTGGGGAATAGGTTGGTGTAGGGAAAAAACACACACTTGGCAAAGATGAAAATCTGTTTTTAGTATATGTGTTTGTTAATATTTAAAAAAATATATTTGCTATTTAGACGGTAGGGATTGGACCAGACCAGTTCAGAGATGATTCATGTTGCTCGGGAACAAGGCCCTGTATGGCTGCTGCTCTTTGTTTGCAGTAGCTTCTCATGCCGGGCCCTTCTGCCTGTTTCTCATGAAGGCTGCTGTGCTGCAGAGCCTGTCCAGACCACCCCATGTGTCCAGCCGCTGTGTCTGTCCAGCCCTTGTCTCTTAGAGTCTCACTGTGTGGCCCAGGTTGGTCTTGAACTCCTGGGATCAAGGGATCCTCCAGCCTCGGTCTCCCAAATTTCTGGGATTACAGGCATGAACCACCGTGCCTGGTGTATTCCTACAGTCCTGTGAAATAAACTAGTGCATAGAAATCAAGCCTCGTACTGCACTGAAAGGACACTTAGAATTTTCTTTTGCCTAATTCCAAGTCTCAGCTCATTTTAGTGACACAGTTTTGCTGTTTTCACTCATTATGAATTATTCTCTCTGGGGTAAATGGAGGTACCAGATCTGGCCTGAGACCTTTTGTTGCCATGTTTTACACAGTCAATCAAGAAGAAAAAGCCTGGCTGTGTTGAGCCATTGGTGTCAGCTCTTCTGAAATTTTCACGGGTACTTTTAACACTATGTTTAGTTTGCCTCATATGAAGTCTTTAGATGTTGTAGCTTCTATTGCTGCATAGCAATCACTGCAGTGATTGGCAGTAGAGCCTTTAATAAGGAAGCAGACCATGTGTGTGGTCTTAAGGGCCTGTTAGGAAAAGGAAGCTGGGAGGTTTCTTTTGGTTTAGGGCCACTCTTGGACAGAGAGTGAATGAGCAGGGCTAGAGAAGGAAAGAAAGCAAGCTCAGTTCCTGATGGCTCCTGAGGCTCAATAGCTATAAATCCTGGGCACGGTCACGACAGAGTTAAATTTCCTGTTCCAAAGAGGCAACCAAATGGTAGAAGTTCAAGCACCATGGCAAACTATTGGGTAAACATTTTGGAGCAGGTGATAGGGATTAAAGGAATAGCCACAGCATGGAGTGTACAGGTGCCCCCTGGGGCACTGTGCAGGGGCCTGGTGCTCTGAACTCATTGGACATTTACAGAGAAAGAAGCAATTACTTCTTTCTGTTCTGGTGCAGGGGCCTGTGCTGTCTCTGAGGCCAACTGAATTCACCCTCTTGGTTTAGTTATACCTGTCAGTCCAGAATTAAGGGTGTGCCCAGGGATGTTCCTCAGTCAGCATCATAGAAATTCAGAGCAGAGGGAGCAGATGAGTACAGGGGTACTGTGAAGGAGTCAGTGTGTGACACCACTTTCCCTAAATGTGTAGGGCTTGCTTCTAGTCTGTTCTATTCAGCAAGGGGTTAGAGACTCAAAGAGCACTGTCTGATAGAAATACAATGTGAGCCCATACAGAATTTTAAAGTTTCTAGTAGCCACACTAAAAAAAGGTCAAATTTAATTTTAATAATATATTTTATTTAATTTGATGTGGTAAAAATGTCATTTCAGCATATAATTAAGATTACTGAGCTATTTTACATTCCTTTCTTTTTTTTTTTTTTTTTTTTTTTTTTTTTTTTTTT
>NW_016107628.1:778123-802222 GCF_001604975.1 Cebus imitator
TTGACCAGGATGGTCTCGATCTCTTGACCTCGTGATCCACCCGCCTCGGCCTCCCAAACTGCTGGGATTACAGGCTTGAGCCACCGCGCCCGGCCTTACATTCCTTATTTTGTACTCGTTATTTGAATTTTGGTGTATATTTTATATGTCCAGCATGCCTCAATTCAGAAAAGCCACACCTGTGTTGCATGGTCACACGTGGCATGTGGCTGCCATACTGGACAGTGCAGCTCTAAGAGATCCAAGGGTGTAATAGTGAGCATTTATTGAACAATTACTATTACATGCATTGAATCATTAAATAACCACCAGTAATACTCCAAGGCAGCTGCTATTTACTGAAGAATACAGGTGTATTCCTTGGTTTGTGGCCCTTTCCTCTGTCTTTAGGAAGCTAATAGCATAGCGTCTTCTGTCCCCAACACTCCTTCCCTCTCTGCTTCTGTCATCGTGGGGCTGCATCCTGCTTTTCTCTTAGGACTCTTGTGATTACATCAAGCCTGCTCTGATAATCTCGGATAATCTCCCAATCTCAAGATCCTTTATTTAATCACATCTACAAAGTCTCTTTTGCCATATAACAAAACAGGGACAGGTTCCAGGGATTAGAATGTGGACATCTTTGGGGGGGGACATTATTCAGTCTGTACAGAGGGTAACTTTATTTTCACAAGCATGTAAGGAAAACTCTGAGCTAAGACTGCAGTTTCTCTACTTCCTTCTTACATCATCTGAGTAACTCGGCTCATGCTGCCCTAGAAGAGACCACCGCCTCTGCTCCGTCATATCTGCAGCCCTGGCTGCTGCAGGGAGAGGCACTGCCTTTCTTCTCTGGGCATCTTTCATTCTTCTCCTGCCCTGGCCCCTTGCTGCCATGCAGGACTCTGCTGGGTCTCTTTCCCTGAGGGAGCTGAAGATCTGCAAGGAGATCTTCCTGTCTTTTGCTTTACATTTTGAAGGGAGGGAGGCGATGGGTTGGAACAGGTGGATCAGGTAGGATCGGGTAGGACGATCCTCAAACTGCACTGCAGCTCCAGGACGACCCTGCCAGGCTTAGTGTCCCAGAACAGAGCTCGCTTCTTTGTGAAGCTCCACATCGGGGGAAGCACCCTTGTCCTCTCAGAAGGGACTTTAGAGATCACCTATCCCCTCCACTCCATCCCTGTCCTGCCACGAGGATTAATTGCTTTCTAAGTGTCCTGGCCAATGTTGACCTTCAACCTAAGCTTGATCTCTCAAGCAAGTCATTTCCTTCCTAACAACAGTATTTCAACTGAATTCATGAAAGCCTTTTAGTTGCACGTAGTAGAAGCTAACTTAAATTAACTCAAGCAAAAAAGAAAAAAATCCAAGGAGTGGTCAGAAATCTACTTCTTGGGGGAATTTGATCTCTTACTTTTCTTGGCAACTTGAAGACCCTTTTCCTAGGAAAGGGGGACCTTCCCTTTCCCCCCTCTGACTTCCAGCACATAATCAGTGATTGTGACTCCAGTTCAGGGCCACTCCATAACCCACCCATCATACGTGCTGCACCCCACCCAACAGATGAGGAGGCACAGATGGGACCTCTGATGGGAACAGGAGGCAGAAGCTGGCCATGAGGATAAATTGATAAGAGAGGATCCTAACCAGGGTGCTAATGAATGGCCAAGATACTGGGATATAAGCTAGAAACTCTAATGCCATCATGTTTCATGCACACACGTGTGTGTATGCGTATGTACATGTATAGACATACTTAACAATGCACAAAGTACTATGCTAGTGTCGGAGACACCAAAATGACTTTACACCTACCCTAAAGTTGTCCCTAAAAGACAAAGAACTGTGGGACAATTTGGTAAATGCCACAAGAGATATCAGTAAGTGCTAAAAATAGCACAAAGGAAGGCATGATTTCCTCTGCTTGGGTGTGTCCAGGAAAGCTTTCCTGAGAAGGGAACATTTGTAGGGGATCTTAATAGGAATTCAAAGATCACTGGGTGAAGTGAGTGAGAGAGAGAGAGAGAGAGAGAGAGAGAGAGTGTGTATGAGTGTGTGTGTGTGTGTGTGTGTGGCAGGAAGGGGTGATGGGAATGGAGAAAGATGTTCCAAAATAGAGGAGTCATATGGCCCCAGGGCTTGCTGTCAAGTGGCACTGGCGTGTAGATGAGTGTAGATAGTTCCAGGTGGCTGTCAGGACAGGCCTCGGGTAGAGGATCAGAGAGCGGGCAGTTGAGCAGAGGCTGGGACTGAAGAGACGAAAGCTTCTAATTTATCTGGTAAGCAACCAGACATCTTGGAATGAACGGAAGCAGCATGTGACTAGATCAGATTCGGTCTTTAGAAGGAGGAGGACTCTAACAGTGTGGAGGATAGATTGAAGGAAGGACAACTAGGGGTAGCCAGATCTGTGAAGAGAAGCAGAGGCCAAGACAAGATTAAACCTGCAGAAGCGTCACCGTGGGAAACACCGCGCCTGTGAAGGATGAAGAGCGGGGAGCAGGAGTGGTCAGGAGAGACTTCAGACTGCAGAGCTGGTGGGACACCTGGGAAAGAAGAGCAGGCTGGGAAGAGGATCGGGTAGGATGATCCTCAAACTGCACTGCAGCTCCCGGACGTCCCTGCCAGGCTTAGTGTCCCAGAACAGAGCTCGCCTCTTGGTGAAGCCCCACATCAGTCACAGTGGGCTGTTTCTTGCCCTGTTTCTGGCACCCTCTGTGCTCAGTCGTTGGCCGGGAGCAGGCTGGGATGGTGTGAACACCCAACGTATCCAAAATATAGCAGCAGGAGGCTGGAGGCTTCTTGCACCAGGTTCTTTTGAAGGGGGAGACCTGAGCACACTCCCTGTCAGCACGGAGATGCCTGCAGCAGCCCAGTCTGCTCTAAGGCAGTCATGGGAGAATGGAAAGCAGATGGGAAAGAGGAGCTTGCCTTGTTTGCCAGCACCCCCTGGTCTGGGAAAGCTGTTTCCCTTCCGGCTTGTGAGGTTGCTGTCCTTGCTCCTTTCTTGGCTGGGGCTAGAGGTTGTCCCCTGCTCTTCTTGAGGACATCGCAGGCTTGACAGATGCAGGAGTCAGCTTAGGCTGCTGTAATACATGGCACAGACTGGGTGGCTTAAACAACAGAAATTAATTTCCTCACAGATTTGGAGGCCGGAAGTCTAAAGTCAAAGGTCAGCAGGGTTGATTTCTTTCTTTCTCTTTTTTTTTAGACAGAGTTTTGATCTTGTTTCCCAGGCTGGAGTGCAATGGCATGATCTCAGCTCACAGCAACCTCCACCTCCTGGGTTCAAGTGATTCTCATGCCTCAGCCTCCCGAGTAGCTGGGACTACAGGTGCCTACCAACACGCCCGGCTAATTTTTGTATTTTTAGTAGAGATGGGGTTTCTCCATGTTGGTCAGGCTGGTCTCGAACTCTTGAGCTCAGGTGATCCGCCTGCCCCAGCCTCCCAAAAGTGCTGGGATTACTGACATGAGCCACTGCACCTGGCCAGCGTTGATTTCTTCTGAGGCCTCCCTCCTTGGCTTGTAGACAGCTGTCTTTTCCTTGTGTCTCCGTGTAGTCATCTCTCTATGTGAGTCTGTGTCCTAGTTTCCTTTTCTTATAAGGACACCAATCAGAATGGATTAGGGCCCACCCTGATGGCCTTATTTTAACTTGATTACCCCTTAAAATACCCTGTCTCCAAATACAGTCACATTCTGGGATATGGGGTCAGGGCTTTGACATAGGAATTTTGGGGGCCACAGTTCAGCCCATCACAGAAGATAAGCCGTGAGTGGCCTCCACAGCCCTCTCACACATGGAGAGCCGTGTCCCTTGGTGTATGTGGGCTTCTCCTTTCCGTGAGTCCTGCTTCTGCCCTCCGACACAAAGAAAGTCAGCTGGGTCCAAGAGATGCTGACATGCAGAGAGTGATGGAAGAGAGCATGGAAAGCATTAGAGAGTAAACAGTAGGCATTAAATAGGGCTGAGCTCTGACATGAGGTGAAATTAAAGCCACTTTATCCCTTGCAGTGAGGTTGGGTGCCATTCTACCACCAGCCACTTTTAGCCATGAGGTAAAGGGACCAGAGGGACAAGGTTGGCCGAGGGTGTCAGGGGATGTGGCAGAGGGGAAGAGGCTGGGAAGAGGGGCCTCAGGAGGGTGGACACTGAGCCAGATGGGAAGGCCAGTCCTCCTGCCACGAGCAGGTCCAAGGGCACAGCTCACCGTGGGGAGGTGCCTGCAGCCCAGAAACCCTTCCTGGGAGTGTGTTCAGAATCCCTGTTCTGTCGGGTGGATAGGAGTGAACCCTCCACAGTAGGAGAAAAGGAAAAGGAGGGAAGACACACTTTGCTGATTGGCCTTAAACTTCCTTTGCTTTGGTTTTGCTCGGAGCATCCCAATCTTCTCCCCCACCCCAATTTCCCTCTAACTCCCCACTTTGATTCTGTGCTCCATCCAGACCTGATCATACAGTTTCCTAAAACAGCCCTGATTTCCAGTCTCTGAGCCAGTTCTTTCATGTGTAGTTTATTGATTATGGCTGCCTCCAAACGCCCTCTCAATGCTACTGGTGAGACCTCCACCAGGATGGGCTGTCTCCCTTCTTTGAACCCTCACAGCAACCTGACACTTGGCTTTGTGTCTCCATACATGTTTTGTCCTGTGTGGTTAGAGTGTCTGGGGACAAAACTGTTTTATGCAACTCTGTGTCCTCAGTTTTATTTACCACAGTGCCTTACATATAGTAGAATTAAATTCGTCTTTGTTGGGTTGAATTAAAGTTAAAAAAAAAAGATTGCCTGATGTTATTTTTTCTAGGTCATTCATAGTAAAGAGTCCCATGAAGATCTCTTCCAGTCAAGAAAATATTTTTTGTCTACTATACTTCGACTTTTAACTATTGCCTTTTGAAGCTCAGATTGATTTAAAGCACTTGGCTTTAAATGCTAAAGCGTGCACATTTGCCAACTTGAACTCAGTTTCATCTAAGCCACTTACCCAAGGAGATTTACACTTTTTCTGAACATTTATAAACGTCTTAGACCCGTTTCTAAACAGAGCTATGATATGACTTTTCTTATTTTCCTAGCCGTACTTGCATATTCAAAAAAGAACTTGGGGAACATAGTGGCAACCAAAAAGACATCAGTGGAATTTCATGTGTGTTGGGGTGGTGTCCTAGGGAGAGGTACCTGAGAAGGGCTTTTCCTAAACACCTCAGACCATATCACCTAGGCAGCCCTCTGCTCCTCCTGCCTTGTGACCATAATTACAACTTTCCCTTACCCACAGCAATTTTGCAACGTTTTCTGCTCATACTAAGTGATCAAGACATTCAGAAAACTGAACATCACCAAACAGAAGTTAAAATGAAACAATGCCGACTGCATTGATGAGACACGTTTGATAACATACAAGGCTAATTTAGTGCCTCATAAAGAATAAGGATAAATGGATCCCTATGCCCTTAAACTGAAAACAATCTTTATTTTTATATAGTCAAATTAAGTATTTCTGGGGCCAGCATGGGGGGAAGATGGTATGGAATGGGAGAATCCCTCCTTCCTGCAAGAGGAGAAAGTCAGGGACTGCTCTGTCTATATCTTTACAAGGAAATTCTCCCTTCGTTTCTAGTAACCAAACTCAGAGCCACTGATGTTGGGCTGGAACAAGGATTTCCTGGTGGGGAGGGCTGCTGGACCGCATAGACTCAAGGTTCCATTTTTGAGGTTCACCTTCCCTTGGGGTCTCTCCTTGGTTACCACCACTGATGTCTACTATGCTGGACTTTGGGGAACATTGCTTCCCCTCCAACACATCTTGGTACCTTCGGACAAGTTTTTATTAAAGACTAGGGAAAACAAAAGGGAAACTTAAATAAGAAAGGAGTGCCAGGAATCTGCCTTATAAGACACGGTTTATACATCCTCATCTGTCTCCCTTCTTAGCTGCTGGCCTGCCTGGATGCCGTTCTTAGCATCTGTGAGCCAGGTGGCTACACTTGTCCATCTACCTACCTTAAAGTAGAGCCAGGTTCTAGAGAGATTAGGAAATCTTCCCATGTGCCTGAGACCTACCTCATCAGATCTGGAGCCCTGTCTAAAGAGCCACCTTCTTCCTAACAATTAACACTAAAGTCAAGGGTCTCCTTTATTAAATTCCCCGCCTCCACCCACCTCTCTCACCCCTGAGTCTTGTCCTGCCTGCTTCTTCTTGGAGGATGAGATGGTTGTCACTGAGGTCTCATCTGGTCTTTTTGTCTTGCTCCTCCTGAAGTGGGGAGGGGTATGACATGGGCTCACTCTGTGGAGACCCTAAAGCCAGGATGGCCAGGATTGCAGTGCAGAAATGTTCCTCTGCAACTTAGTAGGAACTATGACCTGGTGAGTGGGGGCAGTGGCGGGGGCTGGCACTTCTCAAATCTGTGTAGGGAGAGGGAGGGAGGAAGCCCAGAGATCCTCCTGTATGTACCTGTATGCACTTCTATCCACTCTTTCTGTCAGGAGATCCTTATTATCTCATCTCACCTCCTCCCTGTTCTCCATGGCAGGCCCCTGTGATGGAAAGGTTGGCGAGCCTTTGATCTCACGTTCCTGCATGTCTCCATGAGTATGCCTGTGTTCATGTCCCATTCTGACCACTCAAGCTGTTTGGAAATTATCTGTCTGAGGGAACAGCTGTCTGGCTGAGGCTCCATCTTACTGAGCCTTGGCTTTTGTGCCTGTCTGCACAGGGCTGTGGTCTGCATCTAGGTGAGAAAGTCTCAGGGTCCTTTCCCTCCCGGATCCTGGTGGCAAACATCTACACCTAGGCACATTCTGCTTTTCTCTGGTCATTTTCTTCCATTTACACCAGGCTTCTCTACCAACTGAGGTCCTAGCCCTTCCAGCAATAGCTGAAGGGTCCTGTCACTGGCCCTATAGGGAGCTAACCCTGCAGGGGCATGACTCATCTTTTCTATAACTAGGGAGATGGCATGGGAGGAGGGTAGAAAAGAGACAAGAACCAACTTTTAGCAGAAAACTCTTCTTTTTCTCCCGAAGTAAAGACTACATCTGCTAACCTCATGTCTTCCAATACTACCTGGGACCTCAGCCTGTAACCCCAAGGATATCAGCTCAGCAATTCTTTCTTTAATCTTCTGCCTTCAACAAAAATGCAGGACTAGGGAAAGCAAAAAGGAAACAAAAAGAAAAGAGTGCTAGGAATCTGTCTTATAAGATGCAGTTTATGCTTCCTTATCTGCCTTTCTTAATTCCTGACCTGTAGGGATGTCGTCTTAGCATCTGTGACCCAGGTGGCTATGCTTATTCATTTACCTACCTTACGGTAGAGCCCAGATCTGGAGAGATTAGGAAATCTTTCCAGTCACATTGTTCATCTTTTCACCTACTCTTCTTCTAAGCTACAATCTCCTGTATTTTTTATTTTCCTTTTTTTTTTTTTAAAGAGAGATGGGGTCTCAATATGTTGCCCAGGCTGGACTCAAACTCCTGGGCTCAAGGAATCTGAGTAGTGAGGACTACAGGTGAACACTACTGTGCTGGGTTCTGGATTCTTGACACTGTCTTCTACTCTTCATCTCCTCCCAGCCATTCCCATTGTATACCGAGAAACTCAGTTCCTTAGAATCTTCGGTTGCAGGGAATGGACCCATTCTCAGGTAACGTCAAGAGAGGTTTATTGAAAACTATATGGGGAAATAAAAAAGATTGGAATATTTTATTTAATCTAGCTTTTTGATTGAAACATATATGTGAATATGGTAAAAACAGTAAATTTTTAAAAAAGAACAAAGAAGCACATACCTTAGTCCATGAGTTGGTTACCCAGCCTAAACATTTTAATGCATATGCAATCATGTATAGATGTGTGAATATGTACGAGTGTTTCTTTTTATATACAAATGGAGGTGCACGTGCACTGTACACATGGTTTCACACGTTGCTTTTCATGTTTTTCACTAACACTTTATCTTGGGCTCATTCCACATAGGTATTTATGGATCAGCCTCGTTCTTTCTCATGGCTACATTATATTTCATTATGTGGCTGGACCCTAATTTATTTCACAAAATATTAATAAACATCTTAGTTGTTTTTATACTTGTGCTATTTTAAGCCATATATATTGTATAGATATTCTTTATATATAAAAAGTAAAAGGGTAAAAATAACTTACACGCACTACAATCTATACTCCTTCCTTGAGTTCTGGAGTGCTCCATCCGCACAGCTGGCTTCAAGCACCACCAAATATAAATGACTCCCAAGTCTCTATCTCCAGCCCAGAACGCACCCTGAAGTTACATAGACTCTGGACTGAGGGATATCTTCACCTGGCCATGCCAAGAACACCTCATCAGAAGATGGATTTTAACTCACATTTTAACTCACATTTTCCCACAGATCAGCGTCTTGTCCTCAATTTCCTATTATCCTCAATCCCTCCCTCTTCTTTGCCCCTCACATCCATCACATCTTCAAGTCTGTATCATCAAGTCTTGTAGATCGTACCTCCTTAGTGTCACTCGGGTCTGCGCCCTCCCTTCCACCTCACTGCCCTTGTTTTAGCCGACACCTCCCTCTCTTGCCCGGGCAATTGTAATAGGCTCACTGTCTTTTTCTCCCCCTGTTCTGATCATTCTTTACTTGGCAGCCACAGGATCTTGAATGCAAGTTTGATTCTATCACTCCCAATCTCAAACCCCTCCTTTCCTTTCCCACTGCTCTGGTGTAGTTTGAATCCGTCTGATTACGGCCTCTGCATGCGTACTTCTTAGCACACCCTCTTCACAGCCTGCCTCTCCAGCCATGCCACGTTCTACCAGTTCCCAGGCTACTCCTGGCCCTGTCCTTGTTCCTGTGGCTACATCTTGAAACGGCCTCTCCCTACATCTCCCTTATACTGAATACTTGTCTTTCAAGATGAGGTCAAGGCGAACTCACCTCTTTGGGTGTCCTCCCCAGGTAGAACTAAGCAGTTCCTCTCTGTGCCCCCTCTGTCACACTTGTAATACTTTGTCTCTTTTCTTGCCTTCTACACTGTGAACCAGGGTACACCTGAGGGCCTGGCATGTAGAGGGTCTCAATAAATGATTGATGAGGCTGGGCGCGGTGACTCCCGCCTGTAATCCCAGCACTTTGGGAGGCCGAGGTGGGTGGATCACGAGTTCAGGAGTTCAAAACCAGCCTGGCCAACATGGTGAAACCCCATCTCTCCTAAAAATACAAAAATTAGCTGGGCATGGTGGTGGGTGCCTGTAGGCCCAGCTACTCGGGAGGCTGAGCAGGAGAATTGTTTGAACCTGGGAGGCAGAAGTTGCAGTGAGCCGAGATTGCACCATTGCACTCCAGCCTGGGGGACAGGGCAAGACTGCATCTCAATAAATAAATAAATAAATGATTGGTGAATGAATAAGTCAATGAATGAATTAAATCCTGCTTCTCTGCCTTCCTTCGAATCATTACCTTTGTTGAAGAGGTGAGAACTCTGACATATATCTGATTATTGAGACTCCCAGGGAGTTATCTATGTTACTGCTTGGGGAAGGAGTTTGAGCACACTTGGAAATCCAAGTGCTTTGTGGTTGTTGGTAATAGAGGAACCAGGTTTGAGCACTGGGCCTGTTCACAAGTGGCCCTGTGAGCCTCATAAGTTCCAGGAGTGATGGAAGGTGCCTATGGTCCAGGAAGAGGCTGATTACACCTGTGTTTTTGCTCATAAAGGGAATGGGAAGGGAACTCTTCCACGAATCCCATTTTTGCCATCCTTTGTCATGATCCTCAGGCCTGACTCCTAGCCATGGCTTTTGGCTCTTGAGGCAATCTTACCTGTGGGCAATTCCACACCTGTGGAGAGACCCCGTGTCCTGTCCAATCAGGGCAGAGAAGTTAAGTTCAGGGTGAGAACAGATAGGACCAGGCCTCTGTATGGCTGGGGTGAAAACTGGAGCCCCTGCTGGGGATGGGTATTGGCGTGGGTCATTGATAGAGTCCGGACCTCCGGGAGCCTTTGAGGAGGAAGGTAGGAGTGAGCCGGATCAGGATCCCTCAATCCCTGGATTCTCACACGTCTGGACCTGGAGCTGTCACTAGAGGTGACTATTGGGTCAGCCTGGACTGGGGTAGCATGTGAAGCATGAAGAAATTGGAATCTATGCAAGAGAAATAAGATAGCTACATAATTAGGAGGATTCCAGCTGGAACCAAACATGTCAATGGGGAGGAAAACCCAATATATGGTAGGATGGGGGGGAGACATAGGCAACTTCTCTCCTGCAGTGAGGCCGTAGGGTGTGTGTGAGGGGTGGGGGAGGGCAGAGCTAGAGGCACAGACAGGACAGGAACAGAGAGGTGGAAGGAGCTGGAGTCCCGTGTGCAGGTGGGCTTGGGACACCTGCAGGAGCCCAGAATCCTCAGCTTGGCCCTCATGACCCTCCATGCTCTCTAGGCACCCTCCCCTCTGAGCTGTCTACATTTCCTTCTTCCCCTTTGCTGCTGGGGTGAGCCATGGTCTGCATGCCATTCTGCAGAGGGAGCTCTGTGGCCTTACAGGCAGGGTTGGTTTGTTTTTCTTTTGTTTTTGTATTTTTTGGGGGGGAATTACAGGCCTCTGAGTTCCCCAGAACTCCTCATAGTGCCAGGGGAGAAACAATAGCGGTTTGGTCTAGGTGTGGCCTGAAGATTCATGAAAGCAGCTCTAAGGCTCTGGGGCCTGGGTGTCAACTGTGGCCCTGACCCCGCATCCTTTCCAAATGGTCCTGCAAAGCTGCCAGGACTCCCACTTTCTACTGCATGTCCTAACCTTCTATGCCTGGAAATCTTACCCAATAACGTGAGGTGACAGAATGAGTGCAAGTCAGTCTCATTGTGTGTCAGCATTCTGCAGCTTCCTTGGTCTCAGAGGACTCTATGAGCTATCTCTCCTCACCTCACTCAGAGCTGGGTGGCACCCTTAACCCCCTTCTCCAGCCCAGGGTACCAGCTCGTAAAGGGGCTCAATGGCTGTGGGCACAGAGAGTCTCTGCTAGAATCCTTCACCCTGGATTTCTCCTTGAGGGACCTTGTTCTCCAGCAGTGTCATTGTCAGTGCAGGGCAGGATTCAGGAGTCTGGCCATACCGGACTGATTTGGTTTGATTGGTTGGTTTGTTCCTTCCTTCCTTCTTGTTGCCTTGTTCAAAAGGTGAATCTTACAAGTTCCCTAGCAAAGAATCAATCTTTCCCAGAGAGAGGTCTGGACTTTGTCCTCTGCTATGGGGTGCCAATCTCTAGGCCCTGGGATGCCATACTTGATAAGAGCATCTTTGTTTGTCCAGGGGCCTTGGCCATCAGACAGTTCAACAGTGTGATTTATGATGGGGGATTTGGGCCAAGCACTGTCATTTCTACCTCCAGAGAGACTGGAGACCAAAGATATCAGCCTGACCTTTGGAAGGGCTGGTGACTGACAGTCAGCCACGTGGGCAGCGTGTGATTTAGTCCTAGTAAAAACTCTGAGGCTTGGCCGAGCTTTCCTGGTTGGAAATATTGTGTGTGTGTTGTCACACACTGATGCCAGGAGAGTACCCCATCCCAACTCCATGGGAGAGGACATACTTAGTACTTTCCTGGCTTCTGTGTGCTTCTTTCCCAGGCTGATTTTAATCTGTATCTTTTCCCTACAATAAGACATAACCATGAGTATAACAGCTTTCATTGTATTCTGTGAATCCTTCTAGCAAATTATTAAAACCGAGGGTAGTTTTTGGAACTCCTTGAACTTGCAATAGGTGTCAGAAGTGAGGGCGGTCCTGTGTGGACTGTGTTCTCTCTAACTATACGGTTGGCTAAACTCTCACACATGTCTTATAAAATGTACACGCTACTGCAAGGTAAAATACCAGTTAGGAAGATGAGGTCAGAAGAAAACAGGATAGGAAAATAATTGCAGCAAGGAACAAGCTCAGTATCCAAACGATGTTTTAGTGTTTGATCCATGGCTACAGGAGGGCTACAAATGCAGCTTTCTGCTTTCCAGCAGCAACTCCAAGAGGGCAATAAAGTCTACTGTAAAATCACAGGGCTGCTTAGAGAAATGGCCCTGCTGTTCCTACCACTGGGAGGCATTTTTTCTCAAGAAAACACCGTGCGATGATGAACAGCATCTTTGGCCTTATCTTTTCCATAGCCCCACTGAATATTCCTGCTTTATAACACTCTTTGACACAAGCTATGGTCATTGATTGCAACAAAACATTTCAGGGGAGTAAGTCTGCACCATCCCCATATGAGGTGGCTTGGGTTTTATCTTTCTGATCATTGAGCTAAACCTAGGTTAGTATTCTCAATGGAGGCAGAAATCCCACCTTTGAGGACCTCTGCCAGAGTGAGCCATAATTACGTATAGAAGCATATGGCATGCTTTTTGTGGTTTTAAGACTATAAAAAAAGGTGATAAACACTATTTGATTGATTGATGGATTGAGATAGAGTCTTGCTCTGTCACCCACACTGGAGTAAGGAGGTGTAATCATGGCTCACTGTAGTCTCCACTCCCCGTTCACCCCTGGGCTCAAGCCATCCTCCCACCTCAGCTGCCTGAGTAGCTGGGACTACAGAAGTGCACCAGTACACCACCATGCCCGACTGATTTTGTATTTTTAGTAGAGATGGTGTTTTGCCATGTTGCCCAGGCAAGTCTTGAAGTCCTGGGCTCAAGTGATTTGCCTGCCTCAACCTCCCAAAGTGGGATTTCAGGCATGAGCTACCATGCCCAGTCAATAAACATTATTTTTAAAGGATTTTGAGTAGGATGTGGGAGCGTTTCTTTAAGGGAAATATTCCTCTCCCCTGTCCAGGAAATATTTTCATAAGCCCAATATGTAACTAGGTGAAAGTCCAGCTATTCTAGTTGAAATGGAGATGAAAGCCCCGGAAGTACACCTGCCAATGCCGCCCCATTTTTTGCTCATTTGCAATCCCTGAGTAGAGGAGCTCCCTAGAATCCTTAAGGCTCCAAGGCATTGCCTTGAGGTTTACATGAAGTGCTGAGATGGGCTACTCCCTTCAACTTCTACAAGAACAGTTTATTTTATTTTTTTTATCATATTGGGTTTCTTGTAACATTTATATTGAGGAAATGTTGCATGGATTTTTTTTTTTAGGTTCAGTAACCACTGTTCTAGTGGAGGGACTTAGTTGCATAGCCTTTGGGTAATACTTCATCAGGCGGGCTTGGAAAGGTAAAGAGTTAGGGACTATACCCCATTCCCCTTCTCCATCCCCACAGGCAGCTAGCCACAGTCAGCAAAATTGGCTATCCCTAGTGCTAGAAATTGTCCATCATAGAAAACTACTCTCCACCTCTTCTTGCTCCATGCAGAGAGCAGTTTATGGGTTGTTCCTTAACCCTCCACTTCTCCTTCTGTTTCTCATTTCCTCTTCTAGTAGTTTGAGAGGGAATCCCCAAGCCCTCCCCTTCTCCTCCTCCTCCTCCTCCTCCTCCTCCTCCTCCTCCTCTTCTTCTTCTTTTTGTTTTTTCTTTGTGATGGAGTCTTGCTCCATCACTCAGGCTGGAGTACAGTGGTGAGATTTCAGCTCACTGCAACCTGTGCCTCCTGAGTTCAAGTGATTCTCCTGCCTCAGCCTCCTGAGTAGCTGGGATTACAGGTGCCTGCCACCACACCCAGCTGATTTTTTTTTTTTTTTTTTTTGCTAGTGGCGGGGTTTCACCATGTTGGCCAGGCTGGTCTCGAACTCCTAACCTCAGGTAATCCACCCCACGTGGCCTCCCAAAGTATTGGGATTACAGGCATGAGCCACTATGCCCAGTCCTTCCCTACTTCTAAAACATTTCTGTAGATTAGAAGAAAATGTCTCCATTGTTGGTGCACTGCTACCATGCTTCCTCCCCTCAGACGAAGAAACCTCTCAAAGGAAATCCTGCCTCACAGTCCAATGACTCAAATTCCAAGCCACCTCCAATGTTCCAAGGTCAGAATCCCAGACAGTCCCTCTCTCCCCTTCAAAGAAAGATTTGACCAAGAGAGCACAGTGCCATGGGTGCCACAAAGCCATTGTAACTGGCAAGATATTTGGGGAACTTGACAGGGAAGAGAGAGGATCTTGCATGTGATAATGGAAAATATTTAATGGTAAGGAGAGGAGTGAGTATCCCTGAGAAAAGAGAAAATGAGATTGCTTTCTGAGTCTCAAAGTGTTAAGCACATACTTGGTACATCAGAGATGAGGCATGCATGCTATTCCTAAAGAATTACAAAAATGAGATGGGCTGTTGTGAACAGCTCTCAACAGAGTAAGTATGGGGGAATGTACCTCAACACAATAAAATCCATATATGACAAGCACACAGCTAATATTATACTCAATAGAGAAAAGTTGAAAGCTTTTCTTCTAATATCAGAAACACAAGGATGTCCACTTTCACAACTCCTTTTCAACATAGTTCTCAAAGTCCTAGCCAGAGCAATTCTTCAAGAGAAAGCAATAAAAGGCATCTTAATAGGAAAGGAAGAAGAGAAATTGCCTTCCTTTGCTGATGACATGATCATATATACATACTAAAGACTCAGTTGAAAACTCTCAGAACTGATAAATTCCATAAAGTTGCAGAATACAAAATTAACATACAAAAATTAGTAGCATTTCTGTATGCTAATAACAAGCTAACCAAAAAGAAAATTAGCAACCATCCAATTTACAACAGCAACAAAAGATAAAATAGTTAGATGTAAATTTAACTAAGGAGGTGAAAGACTTATATACTGAAAACTATAAAACACTAATGAAAGAATGGATGAAAACACATATAAATGGCAAGATATTCCATGTTCATGGATTGGAAAAGTTAATACTGTTATAATGTCCATATTAACCCAAAGGAGTCTACAGATTCAATGCAATCCCTATTTTTAATTTTATTCTAATGTCATTTTTCACAGAAATAGAAAAACAAATCCCTAAATTCGTAGGGAACAACAAAAGACCACAAAGGGCCAAAATAATTTTGAGCAAAAATAACAAAGCTAAAGGCATCACAGGACTTTAATTTAAGGTATATTATAAAGCAATTGTAATTAAAACAACATAGTACTGCCATAAAAACAGATCCATCAAACAAACCAATGCATTTATAGTTGATTGATCTTTGATAAAGGTGCCAAAAGCCTACAATGAGGAAAGGACAATCTATTCAATAAACAGTGCAGGAAAGCTGGTTATCCACATGCAGAAGATTGAAATTAGTCCTTTATCTTCCACTATGCATAAAAATTAACTCAAAATGGAGGAAAGACTTTAAATGTAAGACTTGACACTGTAAAACTACTAGAATGAAGCCTGAGGGGAAATCCACATTACATTGATCTGGACAAGACTTTTTGGATTTGACTCTGACAGGCAACAAAAGCAAAATAAACAAATGGGATTGCATAAAACTAAAATGTTTATGCATAGCAAAACAAAAACAATGAAGTGAAGAGACCCACGGAATGGGAAAAGTATTTTCAAACTATGCATCTGATGAGGAGTTAATATCCAAAATATATGAGGAATCCAAACAACACATTAGCAAAAAAACAAGTAACCTGATTAAAAAATGGGCAAAGGACTTGAACAGACACTTCTCAAAAGAAGGCATTCAAATGACTAACAGGTTCATTAAAAAATGCTCAGCATCACTAATCACTAAGGAAATGCAAATTAAAAGGACAATGAGGTATCACCTCACACCTGTTAGAATGGCTTTTATCAAAATGATGAAAGATAACATATATTGACAAAGACACAGAAAAAAGGGAACACTTGTACACTGTTAGTAGGAATGTAAATTAGTACAGCTGTTATAGAAAACAGTATGGAGGTTTCTCAAAAAACTAAAAATGTAACTTCCATATGATCCAACAACCCCATTTCTGGGAATATATCCAAAGGAATTAAAATAACTGTGTTGAACTCCCATGTTTACTGTAGCATTATGTACAATTGATAAGATGTGAAATCAATCTAAATGTCCATCAGTGGATAAATTGATAAAGAAAATGAGGTGTATACACACAATGGAATACTATTCAGCTTTTAAAAAGAATGTAATTCTGTCATTTTGGACAACACGAGTGAATCTAGAGGATACTATGCTAAGTGAAATAAGCCAGGCACAGAAAGATAAATAATGCATGATCTCATTTAGATGTGGAACATAAAAAAAGTTGAGGCTGGTCCGAGTGCAGTGGTGTTTACAACTAATTGATCACAACCAGTTACAGATTTCTTTGTCCCTTCTCCATTCCCACTGCTTCACTTGACTAGGCTTAAAAAAAAAAAAAAAGTTGAATTTGTGGAAGAATAATGGTTCCCAGAGGCAATGGGTAGGGGAGGAGTGAAGGAATGGGGAATTACTGATCCAAGGGTACAAAGTTTCAGCTGGACCAGAAGAATAAGTTGAGATCTGCTGCATAGCAGGATGACTGTAATCAATGATAATATGTTATATATTTCAAAATAACTAAGAGAGCAATTTCAAATGTATCACCACAAAAATATTAAGAAAGTGAAGTGATGGATATGTTAATTAGCTTGATTTAATCACTCTGAATTATAGACATATATCAAAATGTCACATCATACTATATAAACATAATATAATTATAATTTGTCAATTAAGCATCATTTATATATTCTTAAAAAGAAATATTTTAATGTGGGGGGTAAGGGAAGTGAATAGCCCTGGAAAAGGAAGTAATGATATTGCCTTCGGAGTTCCAAAGTATTAAGACAATATTTAGTGAATCAAAGATGAGGTATGCAAATTATCCCTAACGAAACAAATAATAAAATGAAGCTATGTACATTATTAGAAAAATGAGGTGGGTGTTGTGGACGCACTGCGAAAGGAGAGTCATGGAAGTACACACCCTGACAGTGCCCGTTCAAGTTCTGTCTCGGGACTCTGTCAGCCAGACTCAGCATCCAGGCAACCTCACCAAAGGGAGATGGACACCATAGATTGTCATCAGTGTGCTGAATCTTAGCTCATCTCCTTTTCTCTAGCACCATGTTCCCTAGGCAGCCTTCTGTTGACAGCTCCTCATACTGACTGTGTACAAGGAGGGAATGTCAGAGCAATGGAGCTGCAACTGGCCTGTTTGACCAGAACTCTAACCAAAGAAGGCTTCTTGCCCCCATCCCTTGGTGTTCCTTTATCCTGCCTTGCTTTTCCTCACAGTACTTTATCACCTGATGTTACAGATCTGTTTGCTGTGTATTGCTTATCCTCCCCCAACCTTGACCCTGATGATAATGTAAGCTTCAAGTTTTCCTATTCACTGCTGCATCCCACACCTAGAAAGGTGCCTGGCATTTAATTGAAGCATGATAAATATTTGTAAGACGAATAGCTAATTTTATATGTCAGTTTGATGACATCTCTGATAATATGAGGCAGTATTCCAGATTCTGATCAACTCTGGGACATTGATGAGTTAGAGTTTGAGCCTGTACTGTGAAAAGTACTGAATTAGCTAAGAAAAATGGCATCATGTGCAGACCTGTCTGAGCAGCCCACAGCTTTCCTCTGGCCACTCCCCTCTGTTTCCTTTGTGCTTTCTTTGTGTGCCTTCAGTCTCAAATACAAATTAATAACAACAAAGGAATAAAAATATAAATTAATGATGACATCAACAATAATAATCACACTGAAGGCTTTCTATATGCCAGGTAGTTTTGTTACTTCTCAAATTTGTTTAATCAAGTAAAATTCTGCCAGCAAGACACCAGGAGACCCGAGTTTCGGCCCCACATTTGCTGTTAAACTGTGTGACCTTGAGGAAGTCTCTCCACCAGCCCAAACCTCTCGTTTTTGTTTGCTTTTTAGTTTTTAATTAGTGAAATAAAGGGTTGGACAAGATCCGTAGATTCTAAACTTTTTTTCTTTTAGCAAGAGCACCCTATTTTCAAACAAGTCCTGCGTCAGAACTCCCTACGTGAAAAGATAAAAGCAGTCTGTCTGCGGTTGAAGCTCCCTGGCCTTGCACCTGCTTCCCTGCGGCAGTCCTTGAGACAGCTCCTCAGAAAGCCCAGGAGAACAGATTAAAAGCTCCCGGAGCCCCTCTCATGTTCTCCAAAGGCCAGACCAAGAATGAAGCAGAGAGTGTTATTTCATGGCTTTACTCAGGGGGAAAGAAACCCTTTGTGATGGGAGACAAAAGATATCACTGGCTGGGGAACTTCCTCTTTGCTCCAACAGAAGAGCAGGTGAAGTGTAGTGATTCCCAAACTTTAGCTTAGAGTAGAATCACCCGGGGACCTTGATAAAGAAGGTGGATTCACAGGCCACCCTCCGCTTTCCCCCATGTAACTCTGTGGGTCCGAATCAGTGTTTTAACTGGCTCTCAGCTTGATTATGATGCAGGTGGTAAGAAATCTACATGTGGAGAGCAATAAGCATTAAGGAGTCACAGGACATGCAATCCAGAGGAACAGGAGCTGAAGCCATTTTAGGAAAGAAGGGCAGACACATTGTACTTAAGACGTAAGTTGAGGGAAGGGTCTGTGTGTGCCTGAACCAATCTGAGATATGTGAAGCCTGAGAGACAAGGAATGGGTTGCTCTTGCAGCATAGTTAAGGGGATCAGCCCCACGTGTTCCATCTCTGCATATGTAACAGGCTGATCTGATGAACAGGCAGCTGGCATGGAAACACCAAGCTGGGTTGTACCTCCCAACAGCAATGCTTGCTGTCTCTTCAGTCTATGGGCTGATTGGTGCTGCCAGCTAACATTCTTGAATAAACCTATTCATGTGTCTTATGTTAGAGACTTCCTGTGTATTTTCTTCAATAATCACAGACCTTGGCCAATTAACAAGGGGCCCCAGGTCTTCCTGATGCTGAAGCCCGCAGTCTTTATGCTTAACCAACCTTCAGTAATAACCACCACTCACATTCACTGAGCCCTCACCACGTGCCAACTCCATGCCAAATGCTTTCTAGCCATTAGCTCATCTGATTTTCGCAACCACCCTATAAGGTGGGTATTGTGAGTATCCCATCCTATAGACAAACCCAAGCAGTTTGGTTCCAGAGGCATGCTCTTCCACACTGCCCACCCACTGTCTCCTTCCAAATCTTCAGGGCAATTTGCTGACTGAAAAAGGTAAGGGCAGCTTTGAACTCTTAAAGTTTAGCTGTTTCACGATGATTCCTTTAGTAAGATTTTGCTTTTGCTCTAGGGTAACCATAATGAATCCTCCAAAGTAGAGCACTTTTTGAGAGTGAAAGGGGGCATTATTAATAATTAGGCCAGGATAATAGGCTTAACTGAGGACCTCCCTAAGAAACCTTAACACAGTTGCATTATCTGCTTCAAACTGCGTCCATTCTCTTCAAATGTCTGTCTTTCGTGTAAACCTTCAGTTTTAGCAAATAACTTTGATTCACTTCAGAGAAAACCGAAACCACCATGCAGGCCTTCCCTTAACTGCTTGTCACATACAAACCTATCTGCATCTCTGCTCACTTTTTTCTCATGATAGCAGAGGCCCATCTTGTAATCCAAGGTCAGTCTTCCTTTCCCTCGGCTGTGAATCTCAGCTCCCTCCTGTCTTCTGGGTATGTGTGGGATGAGATGGGTAGAAGAGAGGCCTTGCTCCATTGTCATCACCTTTTCCCCCAATCTTCATCCCCTCTCCCTACTGGCTCTGCTCCTCAGCATTTAAATATGTTCAAATCTCTCCCATATTAAAATGAAATCATTGGCAATAAAACTATCCCTCCACCCCATGTTTCCCCTTTGCCTCCTGTCCTCTATTTCCCCTCGCCATCAACGGTAAACTTCCTGAGTGCATAACTTATAAACTCAGCAGGTCTATACGCCCCTGATGAGCTGCCTGCAGTTCATCTTTGTAGGCTCATCTCCATTCTTCTCCACCTCCAGCTCTCAGCCCCACCTGTGTGGGCTTCTCTGTGCTTTTGTGTGCCCCGCTCTCTCCTCCACCCCAAGGATCCTGCATAGGCAGCTCCCTCTGCGAGGACCACTCTTTTCTCTTCTGTTTGACAATGACTCCTTTGGGTGCACTTCCACAATTTGCAGACTCTTACAGTTTTCTCCAGCCACCTTCATGGTTCAACTGAATAATCACGCTTTTAATACTGACCCTTAAAAAAGAAAAAGAAAAGAAAGAAAAAAGAAATCATATATCAGGCACACAGGCTGGCCCCAGAATAGAAAGATAGAAGACATGTGCAGACCTCAACATGCGTTGCCTTGGGAGGCAGGTGATTTATTTGGAACTTGCTTGTTAATGACTCCTCCAGGACCATGGCTCTGCTGTGGTCCCCAGCTTTCCAGATCCAAAGAGAAGCTGAGGAGAAAGTTTGAGCAAAGATTTGGCATTTTATTATCTCTCCTCCATTCTCTCCACTAGAGCAGGGCCAGCTTCTCACTGCACCCTGTTTCCCAAGGCTGTTACATCAGAATTGGGGTGGGAGGCTGATTTCTCATTGGCTTAATTGCTCCTAAAGATCCAGGAAGAAGAGAGAGAAGATCTAAACGTTACTGATGCAACTACTTTATTATATATAATAATGTCATCGTTTTGTCTCTCTCCAAGGCACACCCTTAGATAAAAGCTTGGGTGGAGGAAGTCTTTCTGGGAGATAATCCAAGAAGAAAGGATGAGGAAAATGAGACAAGGAAAAGAAGAAAGCCAAAAAAAAAAAAAAAAAAGTGTGTTAGTAGTTGATTACTGTTGTGGACAACTGGGGGGCGTAACCCCTCTGAGGAACCAGAGAGAACATGCCTCAGAATTGCTTAGGAGATAGGGCTGGGGTGCTGGAATATTTATCCACATTTACCCACCAACGTGGTTCTCCCTTAGCTCCACCCACCCCGCCTGCATACTTCCCAGTTGCTGGGCTGAGCAGCCTTGACTGTCATAGAGAAAGCCTGGAAGCAGAAAAACAGACTGCCCAGATGTAAACTCCATGGGGGACTCCATCATGAAACTGGCCACACAGCAGTGTAGAAGTCAGGTGGGTAAACAGGCCGTGCTACAGGGAATCCTAAGTGTCTGCTACAAGTAAGATGGTAGAATGGATCTCTTCCTGCCTAGGTTACGCTTCCCTAAGCTGACAGTGTGATGGGTATCAGGAGATCAAAGGCAACGTGAGGGAGATCTGCCCTTGAGGAATGTGCAATGGGAGCCAAGGAGAACTGGTGTCACTGCCTTTGGAACCCCCTCATCTATAGATGGAGGGCTGAGAAAGGGAGATCGGGAAAGAGGCTTCTTTGGAAAGAGCTTTACTGTGAGTCCACACCTCTTCCCCAAGGTATGGTGATGTTGCCTCTGACCACAAGCCAAATAAAGGAGACTTCAAGGAGAAGGCTTAGGGAGCTTTGGAATGTGGCCCTGCAGGTGAGAGTCAGAGGGGACAGGCACCTATGACAGGTCTGGGAGAGTTAAAACCAGTAACGGGCTCCCATGAAGGGGCCAAGAGTGTGGTGCCATGTTGTAGATCCTGGCATCTGTCAGGGCAAGGAGTGTTTATGATGGGTAGCTAAGGGCCACCCTTGAGACACAGCCTGCTTGGTTGTCCTGGGTGCTGTACAATAGGGACATTTGGACAGGCCTCTATAGTAGGAGGAGGAGATGAGATGTGTGGCCAGATGACCAGGGGCTGAGGAAGCAGTTGCAAAGGACCACCCAGAATAGAGGTGCATCCACCCCCGGTCAAGAGTAAGAGAGAAGGAACCAGCAAAATGTAACCAGCAAAACTGCTCTTAACAGAAAATAGTTCATCTTGACCATCTGCGAGGCCTGCAGAGTGCAGAGCCACTCAGCTAGGTGAGAAGAGTTGTAACACTTCCCCACACTCCCCATCCTCCTAGAGTAGGGAGACCTGAGTAGGGGGAGGTGAGTTGAGGGGGAGCATTGGTAAGGGGAGCAGATGGGGAAAGGCAAGCTGAGCAAAGCAGAGAGGAGAGAGTGCTCCCTCCTGCACTTACGGCCTCTAGCCTGGATGACCTAAGCCAGGATAAGGCAGATTCTTTGATAATAAGGTCAGTTTGAAATTTTTTATATTACATAGGACAGGAAGTATTCATTTCGAAACTGAGACCAGTACTCATTTCTGGACTGAGACCGAGGCCAGAGTTCTGGGGCAGGGAAGACTACCCCACCGAATAAGATTAAAAGGGCAGTAAGAGAAAAAAATTGAAGTTTTATTTGAATCACAATCCATGAACAAGAATGAAAATTACACCTGGAATCCCAGCATTTTGGGAAGTTGAGGTGCAAGGATCCCTTGAGGCCAGGATCAACATAGCCGGGTCCTGTCTCCACAAAAAAATGTTTTTAAAACTTAGCTGGGCATGGTGGGGCTCACCTGTAGTCCCAGCTAATTGGAGGCTGAGATGCAAAGAAGACTGGAGCCGGGGGGTTTGAGGCTGCAGTGAACCGTGATTGCACCACCGCACTCCAGCATGGGTGACAGCAAGACCCTGTCTCTTAAAAAAACAAATAAATAAATAAACGAAAATTAGACTTGACAATTATGCTCTCAGAAATGACTTTCTCTGCACTGGACTCTGAGAGCTCAGTGGGGTGGAATTATTTTCCTCTTCTCAATAGGCGTAATGGACTGTTTATGCCTACTTATGGAGACAGGTTTAATAAATCTGAACAGTTACCTCTGGCTGTCAGCATCTCACTATAGCAGCCTTGGTTCCCCCTTCAAGAGTAAACACATTTTTGGCTGCAAGAAGTGCAGTTAACCAATAGGCTCTAGCTTCAGCACCTTTGGGATCTACGCTCCCGTGCACAGCGTGGGTCCTGGCACCGGGACATTCTTGCACAGCGAGAGTCCCAGTGCCTGGACATGCCTGCCCACCACGGGCCTCCTCTAATGGGCAGTCGGTGCCAGAGCTCCCTGCTAAGTCAGCTGAGACTCTGAGACCTGCATCAAAGTCTGAGGCTCTTCTGGCTCCACCTGCTTCCTTCTCTGTTTATCTTTTTTTTCCAGGCCTTTCCCCACATTAAACCTCTTGCCCTGAACTTCAGCTTCTGCTTCTCAGAGAACCTAGCTGATATACTCATCTTTTAAGCTCCAAGCATGATGCACATGACCCTCTTTTCTTTCCTTGCTTTTATTTTTTATTTCTATTTTTTTAATTTACAAAAATTTATACATATTTATGGTGTACAACATGTTGTTTTAAAATATGAATACAGGCCGGGCGCTATGGCTCATTCTAGTACTTTGGGAGGGTGAGGTGGGTGGATCACCTGAGGTCAGGAGTTCAAGACCAGCCTGACCAACATGGAGAAACCTTGTCTCTACAAAACAATTAGCCAGGCATGGTGGCATATGCCTGTAATCTCAGCTACTTGGGAGGATGAGGCAGGAGAATTGCTTAAACCCAGGAGGCAGAGGTTGCGGTGAGCTGAGATCGAGCCTGGACAACAAGAGTGAAACTCTGTCTCAAAAAAAACAATATATATATATATGAATATGTTGTGAAATGGCTAAATTGAGCTACATAACGTAAGTGTTGTCTTACACATCTATCTTTTTTTGTGGTGAGAATACTGAAGATCTACTGTCTTAGCAATTTTTAATACATTGCTATTAACTATAGTCACCGTATTGTATAATAAATCTCTTGAACTTATTCCTTCTATCTAACTGACTTTTGAAATCTTTTCATCAACATTTCTCCAATCCCCATCCCTCCCACAGCTTCTGGTAACCACCATTCTCCTCTCTACTCGTAGTTCAACATTTTTAGATTCCACATGGAAGTGAACTTACCTGGTATTTGTCTTGTGTCTGGCTTCTTTCACTAAACATAGCATCCTCCAGGTTCATCCGTGTTGTTGTAAATGATAGTATTGCCTTCTTTTTGTTATTGATTTGTTTTGCTTTTGTTTGTTTTGTTTTGCTCCCCCTCAACTCACCACCCCCCTCTCAGGTTTTCACACTCCAGAAGGATGGGGAGGGTGGGTGTTAAAACTCTTCTTATCGGCCGGGCGCGGTGGCTCACGCCTGTAATCCCAGCACTTTGGGAGGCCGAGGCGGGTGGATCACAAGGTCAAGAGATCGAGACCATCCTGGTCAACATGGTGAAACCC